>NC_092243.1:13280983-13450983 GCF_036320965.1 Panulirus ornatus | reverse complement strand
GTCCTAGCTTCGTCTCTTCGATGTATATCAACTGACTGTTATATTTCTCTCTTGTGTCTCCCCTGATGATGTGATTATTACACGAAAGTGCACTTGGGAACTTTTCGTGTTTCATTTTCTCCGTGGACTCATAGGAATATCTTGATCACGCGCATAATTGTGATCCTTTCCAATATATATATATATATATATATATATATATATATATATATATATATATATATATATATATATATATATATATATATATATATATATAGTTGTTACTGGGCTTCACCTGCTCGAGGTAGCACCGCGAGTGGAGTCACCTCCAAAGGAGTCTACATTTCCTTGAAGTAGCTCAGCCTTGGGCTATAGGAACCTTAAGAAAGATCCTGGATAACACAAGGACTCTTTCAGAGAAATTGGTCTCGGTTGATTATACACATTCTCTCTTTCTTTTATACTAGTTCGCTTTCCCGCGTTACCGATTGAGCGTCAGATTTGGATGAAGAATGGCTACTTTTGCTTACATCTATTCTCTAGCTGTTATGTGCAGTGCATCGACACCACAATTCCCGATTCACACTAAGGCTCTACAGACCTTTCCATGGTTTCCTCCGGCCGCTTCACATGCTTTAAGTTCAGTCCACTGACAGCACGTCGCCCCATGTGTCCCACATTGTTCCCATTCACTCAGTCCTGTGTACGTCTCTCACCCTCTTGAGTGTGCAAGGCCCAAGTCACTCCAAATGTACTTGACTCCATTCTTCCATCCTCATTTTGGTGGGATTAGGGCTGGGTGCTTGGGGGGGGATTGTTTGCTGATAAAACAACACTGGTGGAATCTTCAAGTGATAAACTGCAGAAGTTGGTGTCTGGCTACAAAGGAGTGTGTGAAACGTGAAAGTAAATGTGAATTAAAATAAGTTTGATAAGTGTGATAGTGCAAAGAGACAGGTTAGCTGAGGTGTGAGTTTCCTTGGAGAAACCTTGGAGGAAGGGGTGAGTTTACTTGGAGAAAACTTGGAAGAAGAGGGATGTCTTAGGTCCCTGGGAGTGGACATGGCAGTGAATGGAATTATGGAAGCTGGGGTGCGTTGTAACGTAAGTGAGGGGAGGGGAGAGAGAGAGAGAGAGAGAGAGAGAGAGAGAGAGAGAGAGAGAGAGAGAGAGAGAGAGAGAGAGAGAGAGAGAGAGAGAGAGAGAGAGAGAGAGAGAGAGAGAGAGAGATTCTGGGAACATTAAAGAATGTGTGGAAAGAGCTCATCCTTGTCTGGGAGGGTGAAAATGGATATATTTGAAGGCATAGGAGTCCGGACAGTGTTGTATGGATGGGACACAGGGACTATAGAAGAGAATCTGTGGAAGAGGGTGATTTTGCTGAAGATGAGATGTTTGAGGGCAATATGTGGTGTAAGGAACGTTAGTCGAGTAAGAACTGATAGTGTAAGAGAGGGATGTAGTAATATGGAGAGCATGGCTAAGATCTGAAGAGGGTGTGCTGAGATAGTTTGTACATGTAAGCAGAATTAGTGAGACTGACAAAATGTATTTATCAGAATTGGAGGGGTAGACCAAAGTGGAGGTGGAAGAATGGATTGAAAAAGATTTTGAGTAGTTGGGGCCTGACTCTGCACAAGGGTGAAAGATGTGCACGGGATAGAGTGAATTGGAACATTATGGTAAACAGGGGACGACGTGATGTTAGTGGGCTGAGCCAGGTCATATGAAGGAGCCGAGGGGAAACCACGGAGAGGTCAGTGGGGCCTGGTTGTTGACAAAGGGCTGTGGTTTCACTGCTTTACACATGACTGCTTGAGAATGGCTGTTAGGCAAATGAGGCCTTTCATCGTCTGTTCCTGGCTTTGCCTCGCTAACTTTGGAAACTACAAACAAGTATGAAAGAAGATAGTAAGTCTACATCATTCTACTGGTTAATTACCAACTGACTTACGTAAATCGTAGGAGATAATATCATGGTCGACAGATGCCAGGCACAATTCGATGTTGTCATGATGTATCGAACAGTACTCACCTACATTAGAATAAGAGGAAGGTCCATCACCCGAATTACTCTCTCTCTCTCTCTCTCTCTCTCTCTCTCTCTCTCTCTCTCTCTCTCTCTCTCTCTCTCTCTCTCTCTCTCTCTCTCTCTCACTGCTCCTGTAATCCCTTAGGTCAATAAAGGAATTAATCTTTATTCATGTCATTTTTTTTTGGCCATAATCGAGATCGCGTATCCAATAGAATAGAATGTAGAATGTGAGGTATATTTGTCGTTGTGGGAATCCCTTCCAACGTTATCAAGGAAGAGAGAATCCTCCCTCATTATGAGGGGATCGTGTGAGAAGAAAACAAAAATGTTTTCCTTTTGGAAGAGATGACTAAACCCGAACTCCACAGTAAGTTTGATGATAGGGGCCTCCGTGGTGTAGAGGTTAGTGTTGCTGCACGGGTTCGAATCTTGAATTTTGGTGGTTGGTTCACTCTCAACCCACTACTCTCTTCCCATAGGGGGTTGGCCGATAATCTGGGTAACTGGCATAGGCTAGATAATATATATATATATATATATATATATATATATATATATATATATATATATATATATATATATATATATATATATATATATATATATATATATATATATATATATATATATATATATATATATATATGAGAGAGAGAGAGAGAGAGAGAGAGAGAGAGAGAGAGAGAGAGAGAGAGAGAGAGAGAGAGAGAGAGAGAGAGAGAGAGAGAGAGAGAGAGAGAGATAACAAATATACATCGCACTCATTTTCATTCACAAACCAAAACTTGGTCACCTAAATACACAAACAGTCATCTGATAATTCACAAACCTAGTCTACATACAGGGAAAGTCAAACAGGCAAGTTGCTTGGAAGCAAATCAACAGAGAGAATGGTAGATCAAACACCATTTTCTATCTTTCTATTTTTCAGATTTTTCCACGGAAAAAAAGAAAATGTACAAATCGGAAAGATCAAAGCCATGGGTCCTGCTGTATCCCCCCTTGCTTTGATGGGAAAATAAAAATACTTGTTCATATTCCGTCTGTGTTGACCGGAGATCCATCGGCTTTGGGGTAATGATATCTAGCACAAGAGAGAAAGAAGTCTAGATCGCCTTGTTTTTACAGTAGCGTTGGTCTGAGAGCTTCAGAAAACGGGATGTTTAGAAACGTTTGAATATTTTCGAAAAAAAAAACGAACCTCAATTTTTTTTGTGTGTCAGTCTTTTAGAAATGTCGGAAATTGCTTCTCCCGTTGCTTCAGATGGAAGGACACAGCAGTTCATGGAAGGTTTGGTCATATATTTGAATGTTATTGAGATATACCAAAATCTATGAAGGTAAACATTAATTCTTTACGTCTACATTGTAAAGTAGGTCACTAGATAATTTTTTTTGAGAAGGGAACGCTGTTGCAAGTGAGCCACTGCTGTTATGAAGGGAGAGACGTGGAGGAAAGAATGCTATATGACAACGCTTCACGATATGTCTACTGTAAAAGTAATTTGTATGATAGACTGTAGTAGCCTTTTGTACACCATCTTACGTGTGCTTTCACCCAGCCACAGACATTTCGTTATTGTGCTTTCTGTAAAGCGGAGAATACGTTTAAGTTATGCATAACTAAGGGATAAATGAAAAATATCCATGATGATATAATTTTCTTTATAGATGAATGGAACAAGTATTGAAACAGTTAAAAAAGTAACATGATGACACAATTAGAGTGGTGGATGACTTGTGTTACTTTCTTCTTGACATTCTATATCAGGCTAGTAACGCAAGTGTAAACATATCATTAATCCACACATAAACACATACCATTCCACATATGAACATATCACTGACCTAATTACAACCATATCACTGATCCAGTTATCAACACATCACTGATCCAGTTATAAACATACCACTGATCCAATTATATTCATATTGATTTACTCATAAACACATCACCGATCCAGTTATAAACATACCACTGATCCAATTATATTCATATTGATTTATTCATAAACACATCACTGATCCAGTTATAAACACACCACTGATCCATACGTAAACACATCACTATTCCACATATAAACACATCAATAGTCTAATTACAAATACATCAGTGATTCACATGTAAACACATCACTGATCCATATAAAAGCACATCACTGATCCACATATAAGCACATCACTGATCCACAAATAAACACATTACTGATCCACATAAAAACACATCACTGATCCACATATAAACTTATCACTGATCCACATATAAACACATCAATCATCCACTTGTAAACACATCACTGATCCACATATAAACACATCACTGATCCACATGTAAACACATCAATGATCCACATATAAACATCACTGATCCACATATAAACACATCACTGATCCACATGTAAACACATGAATGATCCACTTGTAAACACATCACGAATCCACATATAAACACATCACTGATCCACATGTAAACACATCACTGATCCACATATGAACATCACTGATCCACATATAAACACATCACTGATCCACATGTAAACACATGAATGATCCACTTGTAAACACATCACTGATCCACATATAAACACATCACTGATCCACATGTAAACACATCAGTGATCCACATATGAACATCACTGATCCACATATAAACACATCACTGATCCACATGTAAACACATGAATGATCCACTTGTAAACACATCACTGACCCACATATAAACACATCAGTGATCCACTTGTAAACACATCACTGATCCAAATGCATACACACCTGATTCAAATCTCAGCCAGGTGTGTGAAAGTTGGTAGCGAACACTTTTCCAAACACTGATACAAAATTTGACGGGGGATCCAAACCTTGACAGAGGGAGAGGAATCAAACTCGCTTTACATTGTTAATGCATTACACTGGCGGTCTAGTCGCCAGGCTATACTACACACGATACAAAGTGCAGATGAATCATCAAGCTTCACTAAGAATAGCATATGCTATAAACTGCATAGATATCATCTTAAAAAAATCGAAAATGGTTGAGCCATATGCTTTAGGCAATACAGTATTTCACTGCAGCTGGGAAGAGAGAGAGAGAGAGGGGGGAAAAGAAAATTGAATGAAATCCTAAACCACTGAGATTATTTGGTTCCGCCTCATGAATATTCGGTACAGTGGGGACAGAGGGTTGTCGAACACCCTCCTAGTTCGACGTCAACAGCAGGGTGTTGAAGGGAACGGTGGTGTGGGGAAGAAAATTATGGGTTTTCCCCAAGTGGGATCATTCAACCAAAACTCTCCCTATGAGCTGTTTCTGATTGTCAGGTGTATATATATATATATATATATATATATATATATATATATATATATATATATATATATATATATATATATATATATATATATATTTGCTCCGAGAGCTGGCTGCTTGTGTGCCCACACCATTAGCTAGACCACACAATACTTGGCAAGCTGCTGCGTCACTTGATTACTGTGTGGCCATTGGCAACTCAAGGGTGGGCCGTTTTGACAACTGCTTCTTTCCCTGCACGTCGAAGCTTTGGAACTCTCTACCTTCTCGTACCTTTCCCGATAACTATGTTGTGGCACATCTTAAAGAACAGTCTCTTCACTCCCTCCAACAGTCCCTTGTCTTTTCTATTTCCAATTCATATTTCTTTCTTATTTCAAGTCAGGCCCGGGCTTGATGTGGACTCTTGTCCGTAACTGGAGCCTTCAACTTAAAAACGCTTTGTACAGGTGATATTGTACACATAAACCTTCTGTGAAGTTACAGGTGATATTGTACACATAAACCTTCTGTGAAGTTACAGGTGATATTGTACACATAAACCTTCTGTGAAGTTACAGGTGATATTGTACACATAAACCTTCTGTGAAGTTACAGACTTTCTGATAAAAGTTCCTCTAACCACACAGTTATTACTGCTGATGAATACAGTGACATTATAAGTTTTTAGCAAAGCAGGAACATTAAGCAAGTTCTCACAGTAGGGGAATACAAGCTTTTGTTCACAAATGGTTCTTTAAGACATTATAAGAAGACTTTCTAGCAACATTACGAGCTGAATCAAGAAAATGTTTTGAATACTACGATTCATAACCAATGTTATACATATTGTGGAGTTCATCATCCAATGAATTCTGAACCACGTATGCGATATGCTCTAAAAAATCATTGATAAAAACATAGAGCATTGCACTTTATTGCGATGAGTTTTGTAGTAGTGAGCATATGAATAGACAGCCATAGGTTTGCATTATATGCTATTTTCTAAGCTATCTTCATCCATATGAATAATATAGTCTAAGATTGCCAACTCATATTGTATGTCTCAGTTTTAAGAGTGAACTTTATCGAGTCCACCAAACAATTCAAAATTCTATCTTTATTAATAGGCCAGAAGCGAAGTATATCATCAACATACTTGTACCATTTGATATTTACAAGGTAAGATGTATATGGAATCTTTTGAGAGCAAGACACTTAATGACTTCGTACTTAGTAATAATAAATGGTACATGTATGGTGAGGGAGAGAGAGAGAGAGAGAGAGAGAGAGAGAGAGAGAGAGAGAGAGAGAGAGAGAGAGAGAGAGAGCATGTGCTTCTTGCCGATATAACGTCTTCAGAGTGTATTTTTGGTCTAAGATAATCTCTCTCTCTCTCTCTCTCTCTCTCTCTCTCTCTCTCTCTCTCTCTCTCTCTCTCTCTCTCTCTCTCTCTCTCCACACCCCCCAGCCCCCCCACCAAAGGCTGACCATCCACCGTAACGCTTCTCCTCTTCTCCCTCTCTCAGTACGCTCACGGACGTCGGCATGGAGATCCTCAGCAACAACTCCTTCACCCGCTACCGGAGCACCCTGCAGGAAATGTAAGTAACTCCCTCCCATCCAGGGATCAGTCACTCACCCTGTGCAAGACGCGCAGGCAACTCGATATCCTCCTTAGAGAACAGCCTCTCCCTGCTGCAGGAGATGTAAGTAGCTCTTGTCTCCCTAGAGAATAGCCAAGAATATACCACCCAAACCTGCTTGCAGGGTCATTTTACTTGACCTCAAAATAGCCACTCAATAGGTGGCCTCTTCTAACATAGCCACTGTCGTCTGTAAGAGGAGATGTCAGCAACTCGATCTTCCACCTTTAGACAATATCAATTCCCTTCTGCAGGAGAAATAAGTGACTCTTATCTCCATAGAGTATATCTACTTCCATGGGGCCAGTACACCACCCTCGCCTTGGGGAATAACCTTCTCAATTACTATTTAGGAGTAGATTCGTCCCTCATAACTCTAACCATCCTTGTCGTTCTTCAGTCGAAGCTCCAACAGTCCATAACACACTCCATTTGTTATATGTTCCCCCACACTCACCATGGGAATTCTAAGTACCAGATGGGATTCTTGTAGCAACTTACCACTGCTGATATTACAGAGACGTTGAGTGGACCTGCACCTTCTTGCAGTTCCTCTGTTATAATCATTATTACTATCATGAGCATTATCATCATTATCATTATCTTAATTATGATTATCATAACTATCATTATTTCTGTTCTCACTATCATGTTTATTATTTATCAATACTATTATTATGTTTATAATCCCTTGTATTATCATTATCATTACTATTATTACTATTATTATTAGTATTATCATTATTATCATCAACATAATCATTATCCCATACATCCCTTCTCCTGCAGCTCCAAGGTTGCGTTACAGTCAGTAGCAATCCTCTGGAGTGAAATGCTTTCAACGAGATTTTACTACGATGATGCAACTTCATCGAAGGGAACTTTTACACTCACGGCAGAGCCACAAGTAGCTCCTTGATATTCTCTGCTACTTAAAACCACAGGTTGCACTAAGTTAGCGACACCCATTTTGTTTTGCCCAATTTCTTGTTCAGGCTTAATTTTCCTTCCCTATTTCAAGTACTTGAAAATTTTTCAAGAATATGATATATACGTATCTCGTATCTAAAAATGTCTAATTTGTTGACGATACTGAACTAAGAGGTAGAGCTGTAAACAGGCAGGACTGCGAAATGATTCAAAAGAGATCTTCACTTACTGGCAGAGTGAAGCTCTCTAACTAAAGTAAATGAAGAAAAGAACCTTGAAGTTGTCATTAGCAACAATCTGAAGTACACTAAACAATGTCAAGAAGCAAGTAATAAAAAAAGGCAACCAAATATTAGGTTTCATAGCCAGGACATATATTACAAGACGCCAGAAACAATTCTCGCTCTTTTTAATTCCCCAGTAAGACTACACCTTGAGTACGCAGTATAGTTTTGGTCCCCAAACTATAAAAAAAAAGACGTGGAAGAATTAGAGTAAATACAAGAACGCGCGACAAAATTGATCCCATCTCTTAGAAATCTGGCATATAAAGAGAAGCTAAAACGATTGGATCTCTTCTCTCTTTAAAAACGTAGGCTTCGCGACGACTTAATCCAAGTGTTCAAAATTCTGAACAAGTTCGATAAGGTAAATCATGAACATCTCTTCGAAATGCGAGAAAATACGGTTACCAGGACAAATGGAATAAAACTCAAAGCTAAAAGATGTAGTACGGACGTGGGAAAAAGCTTCCTTTACTTTAGATGTGTTGAGCACTGGAATAAGTTAACGTCAGACGTAGTGAATGCTAAGACTATAGATACCTTCAAAAGGTGTTTGGACAAATATGTCATAAATTCAGGTATGCTCTGAATAAAACACCAGAAAAAACTGCTATAAACGACAGTGGTAACGGGGACAGTAGAGGGCTAATGCGCAGCAGCGGAGAGTCGATGATAGCTTAAAAAACTACTGAGCAGAATTACACTTTCTTGTCAAGTTAAAATCCCTTTTCTTTATCAGACAACTCATGTAAATCCTGTCAGAATCTTCAAACTTCTCAGCGTCACTATAGGAGACGGTTTAAACTGGACGAGTCATGTAAGCACTATCATCAAATCTTCCTCATACCGTCTGTACCTTCTCCGCCGACTGGAATTACTAGTCGTTCCACCAGTTGAGCTTACGAATGTGTGTACTATCTTCATTCTACTCAAATTAAGCTACACCTCCCGAGCCTGGTCCTCCTAGCTAACACCTAAACAGAAAGACCAGCTAGAAAAAGCATAAAAGTCTACGAAGAATCATTCTGGGCCCATCTTACACCACCATCCAAGAAGCCCTCATCTTGCTACACATCACCATGGCAATAAACTGCTGACAGCCTCCGTTACAGAGACCTACCTCTCCCACCTCCCCCAATATCCCTTCCCCAAACACCCCTCTCCCACGGACCGCCTTTTGTCAACACAACAGACCTGATCCAATCAGAGCTCGTACATACATACATAAGAACAGCCCTATACCTACCATTGTGAACATCATAAACAATCCATGAACGAATGCACATTGGCAAGTGAACAGCTCAGTTTTTTGTTTGTTAGGCAATGTGGTACGTCAGTTACTGTATTACTGTAACTATTCATCACTCATTGTTCAACCAAGGGCATGACATATCAACCATACTATTTCCTCTGCAAACATCCCTGTATACCTGCTATCCTGTCTAGATGTACCTCACTCATGTTCTTATCCAAAGTTTGGAAGTATCCAGCCCACCTTGATCTTAAATTTCTTTTTTTGCGATCAGTTATCCAGTGACTCTCATGTCCTCCCAGTTCTGTAATGTTTGTAATACCTAAATACCTAAATCCGATTCACCTTTATTCATGTATTTATTCATTCATTTACACACGTATACATAGGGAGCTTTACAAAACTCTCTCCCGGTACAGTACAAACAGGATTTTAATCATAAAGTCACACACATACAAACAAACAAACATATAAAACACACACGTGCTCACATATCCATAAATACTCCTAGACACACACCAACACACACACACACACACACACACACACACACACACACACACACACACACACACACACACACACACACATACAAAACATTCGCATCCAAAGATATTGCAAATGTTATCAGTGAAAGAGATGTGACGCACGTTCCAAACAGTGTTGCATATACAAAGAGTTGAATGTCTTAACATGATGTGAGCTCCACGGAAAATGTAACAGGGTCATTATGTTTACCTGACGCTGGCAGACGTCACGGTGAAATTTACTATCCTGCTGAATTATTTATGGCGAGATAAACATAGATTTAAATGACGTCTGAAGCCTCCTTGGCTGATATAGCGCGGGGTTCACAACGGGTGCTTCCGTTGGGAGTGTCAGGGTGGTTCAGGGTTCACAAAGAAGTTCCCCAGGTGCGAGTATCATTGTAGTGTGGGATTCATAAAAGAGTTCCTCTGTAGCTAGTATTACTGTAGTGTAGGGTACAAATAGGATTTCTCTGTAGCCAACATCGTTTTGATACAGGGTTCACAAAGTGGCTCATCTAAAGCCAGTCCCATTACGATAAGGGGTTCAAAAGAAGCACCTCTGTAGCAGCCAGTATTATTGTATTTCAGGGTTCAATTGAGGTTCTTCTATAGCCTCATCTCTAGTCAGCAAGGCCGTGGTAAAGGGTTCATAAAGATCCTCTGTAGACAGTATTATTTTGGTACTGTATTCACAAAGTATATCATCTGTAGACAGTATCATTTTGGTGCTGTATTCAGAAAGTATACCATCTGTAGACAGTATAATTTTGGTGCTGTATTCACTATACCATCTGTAGACAGTATAATTTTGGTGCTGTGTTCACAAAGTATATCATCTGTAGACAGTATTATTTTGGTGTTGTATTCACAAAGTATATCATCTGTAGACAGTATTATTTTGGTGCTATATTCACAAAGTATATCATCTGTAGACAGTATTATTTTGGTGCTATATTCACAAAGTATATCATCTGTAGACAGTATTATTTTGCTGCTGTATTCAGAAAGTATATCATCTGTAGACAGTATTATTTTGCTGCTGTATTCACAAAGTATATCATCTGTAGACAGTATTATTTTGGTGCTATATTCACAAAGTATATCATCTGTAGACAGTATTATTTTGGTGCTGTATTCACAAAGTATATCATCTGTAGACAGTATTATTTTGGTGCTATATTCACAAAGTATATCATCTGTAGACAGTATTATTTTGGTGCTGTATTCACAAAGTATATCATCTGTAGCCAATATGATTGTGGTTCATGGTTCATAAGGGGGTTCCTCTGTAACTACAGTGTATATGTATGATTGTAGTACAGGGTTCGCAAAGGATATCATCTGTAGCCAGCGTCATTGTAGTGCTGAGTTCACGAGAGTGATCCACTGTAGACAGCATCATTGTGGTGCAGGGCTCACAAAAGGGTTCCTCTGTAGCTATTATATTTGTGGTGTAGGGTTCATACTGTGGTGTAGGGTTCATACTGTGGTGTAGGGTTCATATTGTGGTGTAGGGTTCATAATGTGGTGTAAGGTTCATATTGTGGTGTAGGGTTCATATTGTGGTGTAGGGTTCATATTGTGGTGTAGGGTTCATAATGTGGTGTAAGGTTCATATTGTGGTGTAGGGTTCATATTGTGGTGTAGGGTTCATATTGTGGTGTAGGGTTCATATTGTGGTGTAGGGTTCATATTGTGGTGTAGGGTTCATATTGTGGTGTAGGGTTCATATTGTGGTGTAGGGTTCATATTGTGGTGTAGGGTTCATAGTGTGGTGTAGGGTTCATATTGTGGTGTAGGGTTCATATTGTGGTGTAGGGTTCATACTGTGGTGTAGGGTTCATATTGTGGTGTAGGGTTCATATTGTGGTGTAGGGTTCATAATGTGGTGTAGGGTTCATATTGTGGTGTAGGGTTCATATTGTGGTGTAGGGTTCATATTGTGGTGTAGGGTTCATATTGTGGTGTAGGGTTCATATTGTGGTGTAGGGTTCATATTGTGGTGTAGGGTTCATATTGTGATGTAGGGTTCATATTGTGGTGTAGGGTTCATATTGTGATGTAGGGTTCATATTGTGGTGTAGGGTTCATAAAGGAAATCCTATGTAGCCAGCATCATTGTGATGTAGGGTTCCACGGGGCTCATCTGTAGCTGGTATCATTGCAGTACAGAGGTATTCCTCTCTGACTAACTAGCATTATTCTTATGCAAAGATCCAAATGGGGCTCAGGTTTCTGCAGTGTGTTGTATTGCGCTGAATGCTCACCAGCCAACATGGTCAATATCGTTGTATTGCAGAGTGCTGGAGAACGTGAGACAGCTGAGCACGATCGAGGCTGGGGCCTTCAACGGTCTTCATCAACTCAGGTCCATGTAAGTAGCTGGGAACTGGGAAAGAGACTTATTAACACTTTCAACAATATTTCAGGAGTAATTCAGGAGTAATTTCAGGAGTAATGTATATTCCTGATCAATGGACGATTGTTGATGTAAAAGTATGATTCAGAATTTATATTTCATTAACATTTTCTTACCACGTCTAAGTTTCTGACCTACTAGCTTTCAGCATTAGTTTCTTTGTCTATAAATTATACACACACAAAGAGACATACGCATACCCGCATACATGCACATACAAATATACACACACACACATATATATATATATATATATATATATATATATATATATATATATATATATATATATATATATATAGATATTTTTTTTCTTTTGCTTTGTCGCTGTCTCCCGCGTTTGCGAGGTAGCGCAAGGAAACAGACGAAAGAAATGGCCCAACCCACCCCCATACACATGTATATACATACACGTCCACACCCGCAAATATACATACCCATACATCTCAATGTACACATATATATACACACACAGACACATACATATATACACATTCACACAATTCACACTGTCTGCCCCTACTCACCCCCATCGCCACCTCGCCACACATGGAATAACATCCCCCTCCCCCCTCATGTGTGCGATGTAGCGCTAGGAAAAGACAACAAAGGCCCCATTCGTTCACACTCAGTCTCTAGCTGCCATGCAATAATGCCCGAAACCACAGCTCCCCCTCCACATCCAGGCCCCACAGATCTTTTCATGGTTTACCCCAGACGCTTCACATGCCCTGATTCAATCCATTGACAGCACGTCGACCCCGGTATACCACATCGATCCAATTCACTCTATTCCTTGCCCGCCTTTCACCCTCCTGCATGTTCAGGCCCCGATCACTCAAAATCTTTTTCACTCCATCTTTCCACCTCCAATTTGGTCTCCCACTTCTCCTCGTTCCCTCCACCTCCGACACATATATCCTCTTGGTCAATCTTTCCTCACTCATTCTCTCCATGTGCCCAAACCATTTCAAAACACCCTCTTCTGCTCTCTCAACCACGCTCTTTTTATTTCCACACATCTCTCTTACCCTTACAATACTTACTCCATCAAACCACCTCACACCACATATTGTCCTCAAACATCTCATTTCCAACACATCCAACCTCCTGCGCACAACTCTATCCATAGCCTATATATATATATATATATATATATATATATATATATATATATATATATATATATATATATATATATATATATATATATATATATATATATATATAGTCATTTGTTCTGTATGCTATCTCGCTCATGCGGGAAACAGCGAACTAGTTTAAGAGAAAGAAAATAATCAACAACAGTAATACGTAAACGTAATATGAAAATATGTATATCATTACTCAGACAAGGCCTGGGCAAACACACTCAGCTAATTAGTTTTTTCATTAGCCGTGTCGTCCAGGCCCAGTTAAGTAGCTTTTCCAGAGAGTACAGTCTTTCATACTGGCTCGAGTCTGAGGAAGCCATTATAAATATGCTACTAAAAATAGATTATTATTCTGTGTTGTGTAGATACATCCACTCGGCGCCCCTCCTGCAGAAGATGCCTAACCTCACCTTCAGCGACATCAGCACCAGCTTGAGGAGCATGTGAGTGTATGAAGGTGATACTGGGAGCCGTGTGTGACTCTCAGCTGTTACATTAAGTGGAGTTCATTCTCATCAGCGTCCACATGTTTTGCTCAGTTTTGCCTTGTGGATCTTTACGTGCTGTGATTTGTTGATCTTACCGTGCTGTGACTTGTTGATCTTATGTGCTGTGACTTGTTGATCTTACCGTGCTGTGACTTGTTGATCTTACCATGCTGTGACTTGTAGATCTTACCGTGCTGTGGCTTGTTGATCTTACCGTGCTGTGACTTGTTGATCTTATGTGCTGTGACTTGTTGATCTTACCGTGCTGTGATTTGTTGATCTGACCGTGCTGTGACTTGTTGATCTTACCGTGCTGTGACTTGTTGATCTTATGTGCTGTGACTTGTTGATCTTATGTGCTGTGACTTGTTGATCTTACCGTGCTATGACTTGTTGATCTTACCGTGCTGTGACTTGTTGATCTTATGTGCTGTGACTTGTTGATCTTACCGTGCTGTGACTTGTTGATCTTACCGTGCTGTGGCTTGTTGATCTTACCGTGCTGTGACTTGTTGATCTTACCGTGCTGTGACCTGTTGATCTTACCGTGCTGTGACTTGTTGATCTTACCATGCTGTGACTTGTAGATCTTACCGTGCTGTGACTTGTTGATCTTACCATGCTGTGACTTGTAGATCTTACCGTGCTGTGACTTGTTGATCTTACCGTGCTGTGATTTGTTGATCTTACCGTGCTGTGACTCGTTGATCTTACCATGCTGTGACTTGTAGATCTTACCATGCTGTGACTTGTAGATCTTACCGTGCTGTGACTTGTTGATCTTACCGTGCTGTGACTTGTTGATCTTATGTGCTGTGACTTGTTGATCTTACCGTGCTGTGACTTGTTGATCTTATGTGCTGTGACTTGTTGATCTTACCGTGCTGTGACTTGTAGATCTTACTGTTGAGTTCCTTGTAGATCTTACTGCTATATGCTTTGTAGATCACGATGTTAAGTGCCTGGTAGATTATAGTATCACGTGCCTTGTAGATCATACCGTTACTTTCCTTGTAGATCTTACTTCTAATACGCCTTGTAGATCATACCACTGCATATCTTTTAGATCTGCTTGTGATTTCTTTTCGTAATAGAAAAGGATTTATAGTTTCGAATCATAGTGAGTATATCATGTAAGATAGGGCCAGAATTTGATTTTTTGATACACAGGAGTTACTATGCGTAAGAAGAATTGAGCAGAGGTAAAAGGAAGTTTACTCTGAAATTACTGATCATACTAGCATGTATTCATATTTAGCAGCAAGTGTTCAGTCTGAACGCATTATACCTTCATTATACGTGATTGTATTCATATCAGTATGAATGGTTATACTTGTCTGTTTGTCAGAGGCCTATGCCTAACGACGTATAAGGGTAAGTGATCCAGCTAGAAAATAATCATCTAATTTGTCAGATCAAAATTCCAGATGTGTGTAAGACGTAGAAATAGAGCTTCTACACATTTTTGTCTCTCGAGAAAGGTATGTAATCCGTCGTCTCATTTCTTCCTCCGTGGAACAGACGCATCACCAACTCAGGCTTAGAGAAGATCCCCGTCATGCAGTTCACGGGGCCTGAAGACATCGTCCACATAATGTAAGTGGCAGGCGGGTGAGGGAGGTGAAAGGCCTCGCCTTGACGCTTCATTTCCCTTAACAAAAGAGGACACACACTCACACACGAGGTTCCTAGTCTGCTTTTTCTTCTGGGGGGAGAAAAGTCATGGAATTTTACGAAATAATATTACTATTCTTTTGCCATCATACGTGTATGAAGTACATGTATGCCTTTCTACATTTATAACACTCGTCTGTGGGATTCTGATATCTTCTGCTATCCCTTAAAAGGACCCACTGGCATGCTGTTGAATATATTCCTTTGTATTACTCTCTTTCAGTGCCAGTATGTTGATTTGTTGCTTATAACCCATGTTCCTCTCAGCAGCTAAACCTTCCACTCTCGTTTCTTCACAGAGAGCTAGACAACAACCGCATCAAGAAAGTCCACAGACGGTCACTCAAAGTCAGAGTGGAACAACTGTGAGTTGCATGTTATGTTTGTTATTCTGGTTTCTGGTAGGGACGCTACTAGACTCCATGTATTTCAATACTTGATACTATTCTCGCTCATGAATCCTACAGAAAAAGAGTTAGAGAACCTTCTTACTAAAGAGTTGCCTTATTGATGGTGTTAGATAACTTTACTTGGTAAACATATTAATATAAGCTCGTTTTCCATCGACAGATCACTGAACTTCAACCTCATCGAGTGTGTGGAGAAAGAGGCGTTTGATGGGTCGAAAATCGGGAAACTGTAAGTACGATCTGTTTTTTTGTGTGTGTTCTTTAAGATCATGCTTCTCTTTCCTGAGAGAAACAGTTCTATGTACCAAAGACCATCCCTTTCTCAAGCCCAGGAGGACTGTCCTCCATGCACTTTGAAAGATGGTTATGAGACTTATGATCGTTACACGAAGGTGAGGTCTAAGTTCGAAACCTTTAATCACAGAGTTCTACATACTATATAGAGTGCTTGACCAGTCCACGTATTTTGATTTCCCTCCGATGAACTTCACTATTGTTTTCATCCCTTTAGTCATTCTGTTGGTAAAGGGATTTCAGCTTTTCGTCATTAAAGTTACACATAATATAATCTCAAAGTCGAGTTGGCTGTATGACGAAGTACCTGGTCAGAGACAATGTGTCAGAGACATAATGTGTTTTTCCTATCTATATAAGTTATCAACCTTGCAGATAGTCTCGCTTGCATGTCTTCCCCGTCATTGTACAATTCTCTGAGAGTTCATGGTCATGATATTTCATCCTACGTGGAAGCGTTTGAGAGCTTGCGAGGCCCTGCGTGTGAGGCATCTTCTTTTGTTTGTGATCTCTCTCTCTCTCTCTCTCTCTCTCTCTCTCTCTCTCTCTCTCTCTCTCTCTCTCTCTCTCTCTCTCTCTCTCTCTCTCTCTCTCTCTCTCTCTATCTCCTCCTACCTTATGACTTTCTTATGAAAATTTCCTTCAGACATACCATTGCTGCAAGGAATTATTTTTCCTACCTGTTTTCCGTTCGGAGTGTTGCCGGAGGGATTGGCGGGCGGGGAGAGAGAGCCTTTGCTTTGCTATTCTTTTCCTCCACTGCTTTTAAGGGGATTCTATTTCTTTTTCTAAGTAGTTTTAAAGTCAGACCACCTCGCTTGGTCCTTGGGTCTGTGTGGTTTGTGCATCTATGTAACACACACACACACACACTCTCTCTCTCTCTCTCTCTCTCTCTCTCTCTCTCTCTCTCTCTCTCTCTCTCTCTCTCTCTCTCTCTCTCTCTCTCTCTCTCTCTCTCTCTCTCTCTCTCTCTCTCCCTCTCTCTCTCTCTCTCTCTCTCTCTCTCTCTCTCTCTCTCTCTCTCTCTCTCTCTCTCTCTCTCTCTCTCTCTCCCTTTGGCCCAGGTAGCTATTTTATCTTTCTGCATTAACCCACACGTGGGCAGCTGGCTTTAAGTCCACAAACATTGCAATCTCCTCTTCCCTTACCAAACACTTGCCAACATGCAATCTACACGACTCACTCTCAGTAACTCTTATTTTCTCTTGCGGTAAGCGTCACGCGCTAGAGCTGCCTTTTAGCAAAGTCCCGTCGTAAGAACTCTTGATTGATAGGGCGGTTAGAGAATGAGCAGAGGTGAGACAGGAGAAGGGGTGATTTGAAATGGAATACACAAGATTGAAGCGTAATTGATCTTAATGCGTGTGAGTGATTATCTAGAAGTATGTCTTTGGCACCTTATCTACATACCCACAGCTGACTGGGGGTGTGTATATATTCGTGTTGTATCTTTTATTTTCTTGAAGGAAATTCCCTAAGTTAAGCTGGATGTTCATTATGTATATCGATAGATAGCTGGAGCCTCCCGTGAATGCAACGAGATCTTGAGAGAATCAAGGATGTCCCATGTTTATATGGTTGTCGAGATCTTAGACTTGTCCTGGTACCTCCTTGCCAATGTATCCCACTGGTGAAGAAGCTATATATTTTCTATCATTGTGAGAACACATTTCAGCTTATCCAGTTCCTCACATAGCCTTACACCATCCTATGTAACGCTTCCCTTTGAATCCCTCAGCCAGATTAGGCAACTGATGAATTTCTGGAAATGTTTTGGACTATCTCGTGCCTTGTCCTCAATATTATCCCTCAAAGTTTCTCTGTACTTCCTTTCCTACTCTGTTATCCTCGTGTCTTACTCCCTTCTACCTTTTAGATGCTCTCCAGAAGAAGTATTGCCTACATCTTCGTGACAACATACCACAAAATTCCTTTTTTTTGTCTTTTTTTTTTATCTACAGTCGAACTACGCCACCTTTTTTTTGTCTTTTTTTTTAATCTACAGTCGAACTACGCCACCTTTTTTTTGTCTTTTTTTTTAATCTACAGTCGAACTACGCCACCTTTTTTTTTGAGCTTCGTCTATAAGCTAGTGGTATCCAATGTTCGATCTCCTTCATCATAAATACCATGGAACCTTCCACCAATATTCCCTTGATTCCTGGTTGCTATCTTCTATTTCCCAGCTTATATTACCAACGAAGTTGTTGAATTCTCTGCTGTCTCCTTTATCATATCTCCTCTTTGAGCCTGGTATCATCTCTGGTCTCTTTACATCTTACATTCACCACATAATCAAACTACAACATTAAATGATCACGTTTTCCTGTTGGTGTATTATATCATCTAATTCCATGCAACTCTGTCTGAAGATAAGATCTAATAACGAAGATGCATCAGCCATCTTAATCCCTGGTGTCTTCATCATTATGCTGGTGTAGGAAATTTTTCCTTTGTACACTTTAAGAAATTAAGTCTTGATAATTCTCCGTCGTCAAGAGAATCCGAGTTCTCCCAGCCTAATTTTCTGGAAATGTATCAATCATTATTGGTATTTGACCACGTCTGAGAAGTGCGTGGTTTACTGCTTCGTGCACCATCCTGGTCGTTCCTCCACTGTTTTCGTTCTATGATTGTTCTAGTTCGTTAATATTCTTTAGAGGATTATGTATTACGAACACCACAGCACCACGCATTTTTCTCTCTGATCGACGTGGCACAGGTGAAATATATCCTAATTAGAGTGGGAGGAATAGAGGGTAGAAAAAGTAATTATGGCTTCGCACGTAATTCTAAGCCCGATTCTAAAGATAAAAAGGTTATAGGGAGAGCAAAGGTAAACAGAAGAAGAAAATTCAACAGTTAATCTATTTGAGGGAAGAAGAAATATCATTACGGTCAATCCTCGAGTGATCAGTCTCTACAATTAACCTTTGGAAAGCAGCACCAGTCACGTGCTTCGGGTCCAAGTCTCGTGGGCGGGGACACATGGAGACAACTCACAAGATCAGCAGCTAAAAGGACATCTTTAAAACACGGAAACAGCATCAGTTTCTGGGAGTATGATAAACAAAGATGGCTGAAGAGAAATGATACCAGGAGAATTTATGAGACATGAAGCTTTTCATTCCACTCTGGTTCATAGAGGGTTGGAGGAAGAGCCATCCTAAATATATGAACAATTATCCTCACTTGGACGAATAAAATCCCAGTAAATATGAAATAGCTGCTCACGAGAGGAATAATTAAGCCACCCATAAAAGACCCTAAGCTTTTGAAGTGGAGCCTTTGTGATGACTATACGGGGTTTCCAAGACAACGTGGAGGATGTGGTTGTTTATACCCAGCAAACTGATTTCATTACAGGGTTGAACTTTGGTGCTTTGAAATCAGAGGGAACGAATGACCTACAGCTAAAAATACGGGGAGAAGTTTCGTTTTACCACGTACAACACTTCTCTCCTACAGTTACCCTTCGAATTATATATTGCTTGAGACACTCTTCCATATATACTTAAGGCTGTCTCAAGAGCGACCATCCTCCTCCTATTTTGTCTTCTTTTTCTCTCTAGGTAGAACAGATGAGATCTTAACTCTCACGTAAAGTTCGTCTCCACAACTACAAAAACATTATGTGCCTTGACCCTAGGGCGATCCTTGATATCCAGGTCTTCATCATTTACTATCGTTCCATTTGCGTTTGTATTCCTCAGTTTTAGTCTAAAACTTTCATCTTTTTATATTCCTGATCTTTGTGTGGCATTGTCTGCCTGTTCCGTCCTCTCGACTCATTTGACTTGCCCCGTCTCTCATCTTCTGACTGTATTCTTTGCTTGTCTGTCTATCTTCAATAGGTCGTCTATCACCTCTGGTGAAGACGCCATTGAATTTCTCCTTGTGTCTACGTTTCTGAGCCTCACCGATTACCTCCTGGATACATAACTCTAACTGAAGTGAAACCATTGCTTTCTGTCTCCTTATCTCCTGACTGTAACCATCCATTCCCCTCATTTCTTATATGACAGGAACTATACCTGGCATGTTTATAGTCTCTGGAAGTCTTTTGATCCGCATTCCTTCCTTCTTCACCCTTTCTCTTTTTCTGGAATATGATTTTCTTCAACTCCCAAGAAAGCATCTGTGATCTACATCAATCAAACTCCTGCTTCACTAATCTACATATTTGCAGTGCCACGTACTTTTCTTCTAAATCCATGAGTGTTAACTCGTCACCCTCTATGTTTTTGTTTACCACTATAGTCATCTGTTTTTATGCTAACGAGAATTGATCCTGTGTCCTCTAAACCTTTTTGATAATTGCATCTACCGGACCATAGGATCCTGTAATTGCTCTGTCTCTAATAACAATGCATATTGTTTCACTTGACCTTACACTTGCTCAATTGCTCTGTCTCTAACAGTGCATATTATTCTCCCTACAGCTTCTCTTGATTCCCTATGTCTCTCTGTTTACGTCCGCTTGTCAGAGTGTAACGTCTGTTATCACACAACAGGCATCGTTCTTTGGGCACCAACAAGGGTGCCTAGCCGACACAAGGCATAGCGTTTCCAAGCCGTCCAGAACAGAACTTCAGACTTTCGAAGTTCAATTTGCTCCCTGCTATTACCTTCAAGTTATGATGCGTCTGTGCTGATAATTCCTTCCTACCTTGAAGTTACGGATAGCATCATCACAGCTTCAGGGGGACGTGACTGTGTATGGCTTCGTAAGACTGGACTTCAGTAACGACAAGGTTATAAACACAGACATCTATATCCTATCATTGGGAACTGTTCGTCTTAAAGTGATAGACAATATACCATCAGACATGAAGCAAACATATTGAAAACAAGAAAAACGAATTATAAAGAACACAAATTACGACACACACACACACACACACACACACACACACACACACACACACACACACACACACACACACACACACACACACTGTACACATATCAAATCTATATTAGTTGTACACCACTGTTTTGAACAAGGTGTGTCTATAGGCGGAGACAAAAACCCTATAAAAGAAGATGAAATCCACGTTCCTATTGGTCTAAGATTACGCCCCCTATATCCACGATTGCCTTCTGTATTCCTCTGGTACCGGGTTTCTCTCCACTGAGCCACAGTGTTTAACTCCTGAGGTAGGAGTGTTGCTCATCCTGGCGGTGGTCGGGGGGTCATAACCCCGTAGCCAGCACACAGTTCCTGATGAATCCCGCTTGCTGATCGAGCGTCTCCCGTCGCGCGGAAGATGAAGGCTCTAATCTGGCATTTGAGTCGTTGCTTCACTGATTTTGATTGGACCACTAAGTCTAGGGGTGGGATCTGGGCGACACGAACGCACCGGTGTCTATTCATTGAGGAATCTACGAGTGTCATAAACTGCTTCTTCTTCTTCTTCTTCTTCTTCTTCTTCTTCTTCTTCTTCTTCTTCTCTTCTTCTTTCTTCTTTCTTCTTTCTTCTTCTTCTTCTTCTTCTTCTTCTTCTTCTTCTTCTTCTTCTTCTTCTTCTTCTTTCTTCTTCTTCTTTCTTCTTTCTTCTTCTTCTTTCTTCTTTCTTCTTCTTCTTCTTCTTCTTCTTCTTCTTCTTCTTCTTCTTCTTCTTCTTCTTCTTCTTCTTCTTCTTCTTCTTCTTCTTCTTCTTCTTCTTCTTCTTCTTCTTCTTCTTCTTCTTCTTCTTCTTCTTCTTCTTCTTCTTCTTCTTCTTTCTTCTTCTTCTTCTTCTTTCTTCTTCTTCTTCTTCTTCTTCTTCTTCTTCTTCTTCTTCTTCTTTCTTCTTCTTCTTCTTCTTCTTCTTCTTCTTCTTCTTCTTCTTCTTCTTCTTCTTCTTCTTCTTCTTCTTCTTCTTCTTCTTCTTCTTCTTCTTCTTCTTCTTCTTCTTCTTCTTCTTCTTCTTCTTCTTCTTCTTCTTCTTCTTCTTCTTCTTCTTCTTCTTCTTCTTCTTCTTCTTCTTCTTCTTCTTCTTCTTCTTCTTCTTCTTCTTCTTCTTCTTCTTCTTCTTCTTCTTCTTCTTCTTCTTCTTCTTCTTCTTCTTCTTCTTCTTCTTCTTCTTCTTCTTCTTCTTCTTCTTCTTCTTCTTCTTCTTCTTCTTCTTCTTCTTCTTCTTCTTCTTCTTCTTCTTCTTCTTCTTCTTCTTCTTCTTCTTCTTCTTCTTCTTCTTCTTCTTCTTCTTCTTCTTCTTCTTCTTCTTCTTCTTCTTCTTCTTCTTCTTCTTCTTCTTCTTCTTCTTCTTCTTCTTCTTCTTCTTCTTCTTCTTCTTCTTCTTCTTCTTCTTCTTCTTCTTCTTCTTCTTCTTCTTCTTCTTCTTCTTCTTCTTCTTCTTCTTCTTCTTCTTCTTCTTCTTCTTCTTCTTCTTCTTCTTCTTCTTCTTCTTCTTCTTCTTCTTCTTCTTCTTCTTCTTCTTCTTCTTCTTCTTCTTCTTCTTCTTCTTCTTCTTCTTCTTCTTCTTCTTCTTCTTCTTCTTCTTCTTCTTCTTCTTCTTCTTCTTCTTCTTCTTTCTTCTTCTTCTTCTTCTTCTTCTTCTTCTTCTTCTTCTTCTTCTTCTTCGTCTTCTTCTTCTTCCTTCTTCTTCTAATGGAAATGTAGATATAAATGACTCGTATTTGTATCTATGTAAATCTCGATAGGATGAGATTTACGATAACAGCGAGTGAGGGAAGATGGACAGAAGGACAAACGTAACAGAATGACTCCGCCGGCTTAAAATTAAGGCCTCCATCTCGCTTTATGGCGATGGCTTCCCCAGCCTCGACCCACACGAGCCACACTGAGACGCTCCCATTATCCTAAATAAGCTGGAGGGTTCGTCTGGCAGGCAAGCTGCTACACTCAGACAATACTATTGGCTAGCTTTCCTGTACCATGATGAGTCGAGAGGTTTTGCGAAAGGGAATAAGACCTTTTTTTTTTTTTCTGTGTGATACCACAGACTGATGTAGTCAATTGCGCCTTTCTTAAGACTCAGCAGCTATGGTCGTATGACTCCTTCAGAACTGTATCACATATGCACTATGGTTGTATAATTCCTTAAGGATTGAATTATATATGAAGAAGGATGGTCACATAATTCCTTCAGAACTGTATTGCATATGCACTATGGTTGTATAATATCTTAAGGATTGAATTATATATGAAAAAGGATGGTCGCATAATCCCTTCAGAACTGTATTACATATGCACTATGGTTGTATAATTCCTTAAGGATTGAATTATATATGAAGAAGGATGGTCACATAATTCCTTCAGAACTATATTATATATGCACTATGGTTGTATAATTCCTTAAGGATTGAATTATATATGAAAAAGGATGGTCGAATAATCCCTTCAGAACTGTATTATATATGCACTGTGGTTGTATAATTCCTTAAGGATTGAATTATATATGAAGAATTATGGTCATATAATTCCCACAGGACTGACTTACCTAAGAAGAGTTATGGTCTTATAATTCCTTTAGGACTGAATCACTGTGGATGTACAACTCCTTCACGATGGAATTATAAGTATGCAGGAATAACGTGTTGAAAATAAAAGTGAAAAAAAAAGAGAAAGAATTAGAACTTGAATGTGGTCACGGTAAAAGCAATTATATTCTCTTCCACGTTGATCGTGGATGGATAAATAACTCTTCGAGCTTGAGCGAAACTAATTTTGTTTTTCCCTCTGAGGCAATATTTTTCCTGACATGTCTGACTCTTTTACAGTAGTTCCCTCCTCAGTCGGGGCACGTCAGTCGAGGAACGCTCACCATTAGTGAACCGCTAAAGGTCACAATATAATAGGAAGAAGACATTTCTGTTTTCCCCTCCCCCAATTATTCCGTCTTTGTCTTGTCAACAACTCCTTATTCTCTCTCTCTCTCTCTCTCTCTCTCTCTCTCTCTCTCTCTCTCTCTCTCTCTCTCTCTCTCTCTCTCTCTCTCTCTCTGATAAGAGAGGGGGAAACGTTCTTCAATGAACTGACATAAAATGTGAAGACAATAAACGAAATGAATGAAAATAGTTTTAACGACAGGCCCTGATAAGTTTCATCGGAAAACAATGAAAAAGAGGCGAAAAATGAGACAGTTAATTGTTGACAGCCATTTTGAATACGTTAATTGCTAAAGGAAGAGTTGCAGATGATTGGAAGTTTCCCAATATAACACCGATATTCAAAAAAAGGTAATAAGTTACAGCCCGGAAATCATCATCCCATTAGGTTAACGTCTGTAGTTGGAAAACTTGTGGAAACCGTCTTTGGAGATAGATGTGAACACCATCTAGAGCATCACCACTTAGTATACCACTGTCAACATGATATTCGACGAAATCGCTCATGGCTGACGAACCTATTTGATTTCTTCTATGATATGATCAGCATGTATAACGAGAGCATTACATATGATGTTATTTATCCAAACTTTCAACAAACATTCGATAAGGATCCTCATTGAAGATTACTAGTAAAAATTAGGTCACAAGGCACGAGAGGGTTGAACTTCGTTGGATCAGAAATTGGTTGACTGGATGTAAACGGAGAGTTGTGATCAATGGTCAAGCCTTAGAATGGTTAGACGTAACAAGTGGAGTGCCACAAGGATCAGTCTTGGGACCGGTTCTCTTTGATAATGGGCTGCACTGCAGGATATCAAAATTCGCTGATAATACAAAGCTGAGATATAAATCTACAAATGAGTTTGAAAGTCTATAGCTTCAAACTGACATAGACATGCTGATGGACTGGGCTCATAGGAAACAAATGAATTTTGATGTCGATCAGTGTATAGTTTTACATATCGGTTGTAAAATCGAAAAGACAAGCTACAGTGTGAATTCTGTTGAATTCCAAAATGTAAATGAAGAAAAAGACTTGACCGTAATGATTTCCGTTGAAGTAAAACTAAATAAGCAGTGCACAGAAGCAGTGGAAAGGGAGAATAAGATTCTTTGATTTCCTCAACTTTAAGTTTAGGGAAATCATTATTACTCTTTACAATTCATTGTTTCGTCCACATCTTGGATGTTGCGTTCAGTTTTGGCCACCCTACCTAAAAAGAGACATCAACAAAATGGAAAGAGTACAACGTAGAGCTACAGAGATGATTCCCGGACTGAGAAAGCTTTCGTACACGAGCTGATTTTACGACTTAAATCTATGTAGCCTTGAAATGAGAAGGTTAAGAGGTGAGATCATACAAAAGTATTCAAAACTATCAAAGGCTTTGAGACTCTTGATCTATTAGGATACTTGATACCTTGTGTCGTCTGATGTTCCTCGTAGTGATTGGTACAAACTCGTGGGTAAACGTTTTACTTCGAATGAGGCAAAGTACTTTTCCTTCAACAGGATTGTTAACATACGAAACGATTTGCCAATCAGAGTGGTTGAAAAATGTACTATTGATACACTTAAAAATGAACTTGATAAATACTTCGCTTCAAGTCTATGACTTATGTTATTTGCGTCGCTGTCGTATGAAAACCCACGTTTATTCCTCTTGCTTTTATAGAATGGCAATATATATGCATTCTGCTAATCCTCAAACTCCTCACCATGATCCATATATACACTGAAAATCCTAACTATCCAATCAATAACACAGTCACCCTCTTTCTTAATCTCAACTGCAGGACCATCCACCCTTCTCTCTTCAGCAACCACTATCCATGGCTGTGTTCCTTCGTACACCACCCCAACACAAGCAACCAACATCTGCCACCCTATCATAAAACACAATCGACAGTCCTCCAAAATGTTCACTCCATCTCCTCCTCACTTCATCATTACCTGTTACCGCTTTCCCTTTTGACCCCTTTACCGATGTTCCCATTTGTTCTCTTGTCTTTCTCACATTATTTATTTTTTCAAAAAGCATCCTCTTATTCTCCCTAAAGTTTACTGATACTTGTTCATCCCAGCGTTCATATGCCCTCTTTTTCAACCCCTGCACCTTCCTCTTGACCTCTTGCCGCTTTCTTTTATACATCTACCAATCATTTGTACTCCTTCCGGTGAGTAACACCCAAACACCTCCCTCTACTCTTTCACTAGGTAATCTTACTTCTTCATCCTACTACTCACTACCCTTTCTAATCTGCCTACCTCCCACCTTTCGTATGCTACGTGAATCTCTCGCATATGCCATTACTGCTTCCTGAAATACCTCCCATTCTCTACACACTCCCCTTGTTTCGTTTACTCCCACCTTTTACCATTCTACACTAAAGTCGCTCCTGGCATTTCTTTCCACGTCTCTTTTCCAAGCTCACTTACTTTCACCACTCTCTTGTCACCGATATTGTTTTCTCTTTTTCTAAAACCTCTACAAGGCTTCACCCTCACCTTCACAAGATAGTGATCAGACACCCAACTAGCCGACTGTCTAAGCAAGTTTAAATCCAAGTTGCTCATTTCCATTCATAATCCTGAATACTCATGCCCTAAGTCATATTCTCTACTGCCATATTACTTTCGCATTTTTATCACCCATTGCTAATACCTGATCTCTTGCATGAAAGCTGCGGACACATTCACTTAGCTGCTTCTAAAACACTGGCCTTTCATGATGATTCTTATCATGGCCAGGTGAATAAACACTAATAATCTTTCATCTCTCTCCATACACCTTCATTTCTACCCTTTTTTCACAAGCTCTCACAACTCCTGCTGCAGGATTAGTGTCACTCCTTCCTTAGGTTTTGTCCATTCACCAACCGCTGACTTTACACCCAAGACTTTTCTAAGCCATTCGTTCCCTTTACCCTTGAGCTTTGTTTCACTCGGAGCCAGAACATCCAGGTTTCTTTCCTCAAAAATACCATCTATTTCTCCTCTCTTCTCATCCTGGCTACCTCTACACACATATAGACACCCCAGCCTGAGCCTTGGAAGAGGATAAGCGCTCCCTACTTTGATACTCCCTCTGTTCCGTCTTTCTAGAAATCTATATACAAAAACGGGAGGGTTTCCAGCCCCCCTGCTCCTGCCTCCGCCCCCTTTACTCGCCTCCTATGACACGCGGCGATTACGAAGGTAGAATTCTCTCTCTCTCTCTCTCTCTCTCTCTCTCTCTCTCTCTCTCTCTCTCTCTCTCTCTCTCTCTCTCTCTCTCTCTCTCTCTCTCTCTCTCTCTCATTCCATTTCAAGAAGAGTATCGTCAAGATTTCATATTCTTTGCTCTAATGACATATTGATACCTGTGCATGATATAGATTCCCGTCTTGCATTAAGTTACCTATTATAAGTGTTTCTCATGTGCTTGTTTTTTTTTCTTTTTCCCTCTGAAAATATCTCGATATTGTAATACATGTTGATGACGCTCTGGCTCGCTAACACGAGCCTTCATTATATCTCTGGTGCTACAGAGATAACCAGATACCCAACGGTTACCAGGAATGAATTTTTTCCTATATATGTATATTCCCTGAGGGCACACGTATACAATCATGTATTGATGTGTGGATACGTGTACGGGTGTAAGTGAATACATTCAAGCGCTCACACACACGCAGAAGAACATTTGAATATATATATATATATATATATATATATATATATATATATATATATATATATATATATATATATATATATATATATATATATATATATATGTGTGTGTGTGTGTGTGTGTGTATGTGTGTGTCTGTGTATATACGTACAAAGTTTGCAAACTTTAATTGTGGAAACCTATTCTTGCCTTAAGCAAACTTCTCCTTTATAGGATAGTCTGCCTTTGTTCCTCTCTCTCTCTCTCTCTCTCTCTCTCTCTCTCTCTCTCTCTCTCTCTCTCTCTCTCTCTCTCTCTCTCTCTCTCTCTCTCTCTCTCTCTCTCTCTCTCTCTCTCTCTCGAGAAGCTGGGATGAAGGCCATAATGCCTAAGATACCATCGTCAATAAGCATAATTTCCCCGACGTCATTGGGCAGGGGTACTACTACACCAGTGGTGGAAATACAGATAAAAGTATCAGTTGTTTACGTAACCGTCATAAATAGGGTGGACTTTTGTATCACTTTTTTTCATACTTTGTGTATATGTGACTACCTCAGGATCCCCCTCTAGAAGTGTCCTAATGTTACCCCAGGCCTCTTTCTCAAGAAGCAACCACAACAATAGGCCTGCACTACACTCAGCAGCAAGATCAGGTGGACTCCTTCGAACCGAGACTATCTATACTCTTCTCGTCCACTGAGGATGAAACAACCCCTCCAAAGATGGTTCTATTCCTCTCTCTCTCTCTCTCTCTCTCTCTCTCTCTCTCTCTCTCTCTCTCTCTCTCTCTCTCTCTCTCTCTCTAGCCCTGCAACCTCAAGCTGTCGGTTAACGACAAAAGCAACGAATGAACGAACGTTCGTATAACGAAATATAAAATATGTCATGATATCTATCAAACGTATACCTCATGTCATCATCCTCATTCACTGCTTTTACCGCACTCCACCCGCTTGAGGTAACGCTACGAGTTGTTGAAGATCACCTTAGGCGAGGCGTGTGTCTTCATCAACTAACGAAACATCACAGTCAGGTGGAAGCGTTTCTCGCTTCAAATGGAGCCCATCCTTCCCCTGGTACTGGTTGTAGCTCAGCCTTGAGCTACACGAAATCCTGGATCACTAAGAAGCGGGTCTTGGAGTTATATAGTAGTAGTTATGATAATAGTGGTGATAATGATAATGATAATAATAATAATAATGATAATAATAATAATAATAATAATAATAATAATGATAATGATAATAATAATAATAATAATAATAATAATAATAATAATAATAATAATAATAATAATAATAGTAATAATAATAATAATAGTAATAATAATAATAATAATAATAATAATAATGATAATAATAATAATAGTGATAAAAATGATAAAAATAACAATAATGATGAAATAATAAAGATAATACTATTGATAGTGATAATAGTAAAGATAATAATGATAATAGTAATGAGAATGATGATGATAATAATAATGATAATAGTAATAATGATAATGAATGATAACACTAATGATAATGATAATGATAATGCTGCTACTGCTACTATTAATGACAGGAATGATAATGATATTGATTGCCTCCACAAACACCTGTAAATACACCCACTGGTCTCTTGCTCTTTGCATTTTTTCCTGCTCCTCGCATTTCACTTCAGTTTGACTCGACCGCTATACCTTATTCCTCACAACGCGCGCGCGCGCGTGTGTGTGTGTGTGTGTGTGTGTGTGTGTGTGTGCAATCTGTGGACTTCCCTCTTAAGAAAGGGTGAATATTCTCGAGGATAAGCGGGTGCCCCTGCGCCCGGAGGCACCGAACACGGAAAGCATCTCTTGATAATATGTGTCTCTCTTCTGCAGGAGCCTGAAAGGCAACACCCAGCTCAAGAGTCTACACCCAGAGGCCTTCCAAGGCATTGGCAGCCTTCGTACACTGTAAGTGATGATGCAGGAGCATGAGAGAGAGAGAGAGAGAGAGAGAGAGAGAGAGAGAGAGAGAGAGAGAGAGAGAGAGAGAGAGAGAGAGAGAGAGAGAGAGAGAGAGAGAGAGAGAGAGAGAGAGCGTCATTCAGACAAGTTTTCTAGATGTTGAGCCAGTGGCATCGTACATGACCATCACGTTTGCTGTCCAATGTCATACATACATATTTTTTTACACACTTGACGACATGTTATACGTCTGCCAGCACTACGTCCTCGTATAGTCATCTCACTGTGTCTATACAGCTGTTGACGTATGTGGTGTTCCATTCACATCCTTGTGTGTCGTATGCAGTGAAGGAAGTGCTAAGTATGTGTGTATGTCAGTAATTATACCTAAGAGTCGATTCCTGAATGGAACACCGAGACGTGAACGACTTTCATGCGTATGTTATTATGCATCATGCAACCTCTATTATGATAGCTCTGTTTAAGGATGCACGCATGTAATTGATTTTAATTACCTCTTTATACTATATTGGGGAGGGTGCTTTCAAACACTTGTACGGCCTCACCTCTTGAACTACTTCTATATTACAATGTTGTAAGCTATTCTATGCTGTCAGACATTAGTTCTCTCATAACTTGGTTTATTCCATTTATCCAACTGCTGTTATTCGTTAATGATACTTCTTTATCTTCCTTCCATCAACGTTTTACTTTTAATTTCTTGGTATGACCTCTGGTTGTTCTAGATCTGCATCTTTCGAAGAAATGTTGACTGTGTACGTCATCAAGAAGGGCAAATTTAAGGTTCCTAGCCCTTTCCTGTAACTCTGGCCATTTAATTTCATGGTCTCCTCTGGACCTCCTCTATCATTTCTTTGTGCCTCTTTGAGCGGCGTGACCGAACGTGAGAGGCATATTCTAGTTTTGGTCCAGGGCAGCACATGAACAGCTTATTCTGAAATATTTACCAAAAGAAAATTAACATTCTTTTTTACTCTTCAAAGTAGGGACTCGGGTGACATGCTAAAGACGTATTCTAAACCCCAATTCCCTGTTACACATAGAATCATTCAGCTTATATGTATATACATATGTATATACATATGTATATACATATATATATATATATATATATATATATATATATATATATATATATATATATATATATATATATATATATATATATATATATATATATATTTTTTTTTTTTTTTTTTTTTTTTTTCCATACGATTCGCCATTTCCCGCATTTGCGAGGTAGCGTTAAGAACAGAGGACTGGGCCTTAGAGGGAAAATCCTCACCTGGCCCCCTTCTCTGTTCCTTCTTTTGGAAAAAAAAAAAAAAAAAAAAAAAAAAAAAAACGAGAGGGGAGGATTTCCAGCCACCCGCTCCCTCCCCTTTTAGTCGCCTTCTACGACACGCAGGGAATACGTGGGAAGTATTCTTTCTCCCCTATCCCCAGGGATATATATATATATATATATTTATATTTATATTTTTTTTTATTATTATACTTTGTCGCTGTCTCCCGCGTTTGCGAGGTAGCGCAAGGAAACAGACGAAAGAAATGGCCCAACCCCCCCTCATACACATGTATATACATACGTCCACACACGCAAATATACACACCTACACAGCTTTCCATGGTTTACCCCAGACGCTTCACATGCCTTGATTCAATCCACTGACAGCACGTCAACCCCGGTATACCACATCGCTCCAATTCACTCTATTCCTTGCCCTCCTTTCACCCTCCTGCATGTTCAGGCCCCGATCACACAAAATCTTTTTCACTCCATCTTTCCACCTCCAATTTGGTCTCCCTCTTCTCCTCGTTCCCTCCACCTCCGACACATATATCCTCTTGGTCAATCTTTCCTCACTCATTCTCTCCATGTGCCCAAACCACTTCAAAACACCCTCTTCTGCTCTCTCAACCACGCTCTTTTTATTTCCACACATCTCTCTTACCCTTACGTTACTCACTCGATCAAACCACCTCACACCACACATTGTCCTCAAACATCTCATTTCCAGCACATCCATCCTCCTGCGCACAACTCTATCCATAGCCCACGCCTCGCAACCATACAACATTGTTGGAACCACTATTCCTTCAAACATACCCATTTTTGCTTTCCGAGATAATGTTCTCGACTTTCACACATTCTTCAAGGCTCCCAGGATTTTCGCCCCCTCCCCCACCCTATGATCCACTTCCGCTTCCATGGTTCCATCCGCTGCCAGATCCACTCCCAGATATCTAAAACACTTTACTTCCTCCAGTTTTTCTCCATTCAAACCTCCCAATTGACTTGACCCTCAACCCTACTGTACCTAATAACCTTTGCTCTTATTCACATTTACTCTTAACTTTCTTCTTTCACACACTTTACCAAACTCAGTCACCAGCTTCTGCAGTTTCTCACATGAATCAGCCACCAGCGCTGTATCATCAGCGAACAACAACTGACTCACTTCCCAAGCTCTCTCATCCCCAACAGACTTCATACTTGTCCCTCTTTCCAAAACTCTTGCATTCACCTCCCTAACAACCCCATCCATAAACAAATTAAAAAACCATGGAGACATCACACACTCCTGCCGTAAACCTACATTCACTGAGAACCAATCACTTTCCTCTCTTCCTACACGTACACATGCCTTACATCCTCGATAAAAACTTTTCACTGCTTCTAACAACTTGCCTCCCACACCATATATTCTTAATACCTTCCACAGAGCATCTCTATCAACTGTATCATATGCCTTCTCCAGATCCATAAATGCTACATACAAATCCATTTGCTTTTCTAAGTATTTCTCACATACATTCTTCAAAGCAAACACCTGATCCACACATCCTCTACCACTTCTGAAACCAAACTGCTCTTCCCCAGTCTGATGCTCTGTACATGCCTTCACCCTCTCAATCAATACCCTCCCATATAATTTACCAGGAATACTTAACAAACTTATACCTCTGTAATTTGAGCACTCACTCTTATCCCCTTTGCCTTTGTACAGTGGCACTATGCACGCATTCCGCCAATCCTCAGGCACCTCACCATGAGTCATACATACATTAAATAACCTTACCAGCCAGTCAATAATACAGTCACCCCCTTTTTTAATAAATTCCACTGCAATACCATCCAAACCTGCTGCCTATATATATATATATATATATATATATATATATATATATATATATATATATATATATATATATATATATATATATATATATATATATATATATATATATGTATATATATATGATGAACCATCAGCAAAGAACATTGCTGGAACGCAATGAAAATATCCTCCGTATAATGTGGCAAGTCGTTCCTCAGACTTGGGTGGCTCCATAAGTCACTGTATTTTTTCCCGAGAGTTTCCTCTGCCGTATACATAACTCGCCCCAGAATTCTAGTGGTCGTCATAAATTTCCTGTGGTCTGCCTGATGTTCAACTAAGTCTTCTCTTCTCTCTTCCTTTTTGTCTTTCTTTTCGGGATGGGGTACTGAAGGAGGGAGATTTGAAAGAAGCTTAATCCAGTTCATCTTCCTAGTGTCTTTGCTGGAAAAAACTCCAATATCGGTAATATAGGATGTAAAGATAAATCTTAGGCACTTTGATAGTTGTTTTGTCTTTCCAGGAAGGTGTTCTAAGAATTTCAGAGATCTTTTCTAGGCCCTTATTTTGCTGGAGGAGAGGCTATAATATCCTATTGTTGAAGGATGTCAAATTCCCATCATGTTATTGGAAAACGATGGAAGAAGATCCGATTAGCTACTTCTAATGGTACATTTTTTGTTATTTCTTTTTTCTTTTTTTTCAAACACTTGATATGCGGATTTGATTGGCCACCAGGGACCTCTCCGAGACGTCCATCACCTCGCTGCCAACACTGGGCCTGACTGACCTCGAGATCTTGCTCTTGGAGAAGACGCCGACCCTCAAGATCTTCCCCTCCGTCTACTCCTTCAAGACCATCAAGGAGGCCCACCTCACCTACCCGTACCACTGCTGCGCTTTCCAGTTTCCAGAGCAGCACGACCCAGAGCAGTATATCCGACACCAGGTGCGTACAGCCTCCTGCCTCACCCACACCCTCTGTCCTACTTCACGTGCACAGATTCGTAGGCAGAAGGACTGAGCTTCATATGCGTAATATAGAGCTATTTCCACCTCGAGTTGTCCTTCTCTCAGGGTGCATCCATAGATATTGTGTGTCTGTGAGTGTAGTGATATATTGGACATAGTCTGCTTTCTTACCCTTATTTCATTCCATCTCCCTCTTCTTTTATCCTCATTCCTTTTCTGGTTGACCTTTAATCTCTCTCTCTCTCTCTCTCTCTCTCTCTCTCTCTCTCTCTCTCTCTCTCAACATTAGTTGTCTTTTTTTTTCCATTTCCAGGAGTTCTTACGTAAGATGGAGCGAGAACATTGCTCTGATGTGACGTCCCCAAGTCCTCCTCTCATGGCTCCGGGAACAAGACTCAGACGCCGTCGACACACCACGCCCGCGCCCACGACCACGCCAGCCATGGACGAATCGCAAGGCCTAAGAGACCTCCCAGCACCAGTGGAGATGATCCCTGATGCGAGGACAGAACAAGGCAAGCCAAGAGAGACCTGGGGGAGCGTCAGGTCCCCCGCTACTGGCGGCGCCATTCTTCTCTCCTCGGTCACCAACAGAGGAGGGAAAAAGTACAACGCCACCAGGAAATTTGATCACGACGAAGTGCTAGAGAAACCGCAGCTGCATCTGGCTGACTCCAGTCCAAGGACGAAAAAATCCTCCCCAGTCCGGCAGTACGGGATATCCAGATGGCAAAGAGGTGCTCCCAACTTCGTCGGTAAGGAAGGACTGGCCTTCCCACGAACTCGCCACTACGGCCATCACACCCGCCATACTAGAGCCAAACATGGACCAAACATGGACCTCGAGGAGAGAGAAGCCTTCCACGCCGCCTATAACTTCGGGGACAACCGGAGTCGTTACCGAAGAGGCGACCGCATTCGACAGGATCTTCCCTTAGCCAGGCATTCATGGGGTGACGACGGAACTGACCATATGCTCCTTTACCCGACACCCCAGCAGCAATATCACGGACGGACAGCGGCGCTCAGGAACCCCGAGAAGGACCTCGTCCCTCTCCCAGAGAAGAGGTTCAAGTCAGAGGAATCGGGTCATCGTCATGATGAGGAGGACAACGATGGCTTCCTCGGAGGAGGGGCTGTAGGAGGATTCCCTAGCTCCTTCTTGGGGTTCGGGGCCTTCAACCACACCTCGGAGAGGTATCTGCCGGCGTTCCCTCGAAATGTCGACTCGCCCCAAGGCTGGGGAGACAGCCAGGTAAGTAAGCCAAGTCTTTCATCCGTTGTTATGATTTCCTGTTATCGATCCTTCACAGAAAGAAGAGATCGTGTTTCCTTTTCAACGCTTCAGAGCATGTCAAGTTCCCTTCCCTGGTCCAGGTTGCTGTCGTTTCTCTCTGCCTCACATACGCTCGAGTCACTAACGTCCACTCCAGAGACGAATACTCTCTGCATCTCGCACATAACTTTTGACAATATAAATCCTGCTGGTCTTCATTCATAACTCTAGGTTTGTGGTGAGCGCTACGCGCCCGGCCTGACTTTTAGCAAAGTCTTGCCATAGATAGACAGATAGGTACTCTCTCTCTCTCTCTCTCTCTCTCTCTCTCTCTCTCTCTCTCTCTCTCTCTCTCTCTCTCTCTCTCAGCATAACTAGGAGGCTAGAACGATTATTCAATATACTGCCGGGAGAAATAAGAAGCATGCATGGAACAATTGCGAAAAACATTTAAAAGAATATTTGACATGTGGTTGAAATCATTCCTAGATGAACCAAAAACCGTTGATTATGTGATGCAAGTGAGAGTTGAGATGAGTAGACACAACTAGGTACTCTATCTATCTACTCATTTGCCTTTCTATCCATCTATCCATCTCTAAATCAATCACGAAGGAAATCCAAAGGATGTGCAAGATATATCTAGGTCTCCCCATCCCACAAGCACTAAAACCAGAAGAACAAGATTGCCTTTGCGTTTCCCCATGATCAGTTTGTGACTTGTTCGAAAGATTTTACACTGAAAAGGAGAGAGAGAGAGAGAGAGAGAGAGAGAGAGAGAGAGAGAGAGAGAGAGAGAGAAGGGGAAGCAGAAAAAAAGAGAGAGGGGGAGGCAGGAAGAGAGAGAGAGAGAGAGAGAGAGAGAGAGAGAGAGAGAGAGAGAGAGAGAGAGAGAGAGAGAGAGAGGCTGGGCACAAGAGTAGTGAGTAGAAAGAAGAATTTTGCTGGGAGGAAAGATGAGAGATGAGAGGAAGGTTTGCATGAGGTAGGCGGGTTGACAGGCGAGTCAGTATAGGCAAGAGGGAAGGAACATACCCACAGGAGACGAGTGTAAGTTAGAGGGTAAGTAAGGCAAGTGGGAGGGGAAAGTAGGACAAGGAGAGGAAGTAGGTTAAGTGGGAGGGGAAAGTAGGATAAGGAGGAGAGAAAGCAGGTTAAGTGGGAGGGGAAAGTAGGACAAGGAGAGGAAGTAGGTTAAGTGGGAGGGGAAAGTAGGATAAGGAGGAGAGAAAGCAGGTTAAGTGGGAGGGGAAAGTAGGACAAGGAAGAGAGAAAGTAGGTTAAGTGGGAGGGGAAAGTAGGACAACGGGGAGGAAAAGTAGAGGAAGAGGGAGGGAAAGTAGAGAGCAAAAAAGGTAACACAAGGGTGACAGAAAGATAACTATAATCTTAAGATATAATCTGACCAGTTCAGGAGAATGAGTTCAATACATGAGTACAGTGATATTACCACTTGAATACGAATCACTTTTTTCCCTTGACTATGACGATATAACCACCTGAGTACAGTACTTTACCCATATGAAAACATGTGACATATACTACGAGAGTACAGTCGCTTCCACTTAGTCATTTTTTCTGCTCTTTGATATTTTCTTTAGTTAGAGAGCTCGAAGAATAGGACGAGAGAATAGAGGTTAATATAATTCCACAAATGGAATGATAAAAGCATTCTAATTCACTTCTCTTCACAAGTTGTGTTTTGTATTCCTACCACAATTTCGTGAAATTACATTTTTTTTTTGTGACGAAGTTGCATATACGCTCTGCTTCACTCATACGCACCCATAACATCCTCACTACACAAGTTCTCAAACAAAAATCTTTGTTAAAATTCATATTTCTCACTGTTCCTCCAAATGACCCTCGATTTTTCCATAGGGTTGGTTCGTTGATTGACCAGGTCATCAACCAACTCCCCTCCCCATGGACACACCTCTGACCTTTACCTTTCTAGGGATTGACCAATAAGGCCACGCGTCAGCATATGACCCTTTTTTTTTTCTGGCTTTTGTCCTACGCCAGGGCTGGCAGGGAGGAGTTCACGCACCGCCACTGGACTCCGGAGACGACCGTACTTACGGCGGCAGTCCCTTCGAAGTCCACGAAGGGAACCACGCTCTCGTCTTCCCTGGGGAGGAAGAGGTGGCGTTGTTCCCTCCTGTTGGTTTCCCCGACGACGGAGGCTTCCCTGACGACACTTTCGAAGGCGCAGTCGGAGGGCGAGGCGAGGGCGACCACGACCGAAGCAGCAGCCTCCACCAGATGGAGAACCAGTGGCACGGCTCGGTAAGTTCCATCGTCATGTCTTCTTTTAGGGAGACTTGAACTCTGTTTACCATGACGCTCGCGAGATGGCTTTAAGGGGACGCGAAGTCTTTTTCAGGGGACACGAAAACTCTATAAGGTGACGCGATACCTTTAAGGGAACACGCGCGAAACCTTTAAGGGAACACGAACCACACTCATTCTCTTTAAGGAGACATATGTATCTCTTCAGAGGGGCGCAAAATCTCTTAAGGGACATACTCTCTGTAAGGGGACACGATGTATATAAGGGGTCACAGTGTGTCTTTAAGGGGACACTGTGTGTCTTTAAAGACTCAGAAAATATCTTGAAAGAGACAGGAAACCTCTTCAGTGGGATAGGAAATCTCATTAAGAAGCACAGTCTTTAAACGGATACGAAATGTCTAAGATTATACGAAAAATCTTTACAAGACGCGAAATATATTTACGGGGACATGGAACAGAAGAGATACGTGACACGAAATATATACGAACATATGGTGGGTGACCGAAAACCATCAAAAATATTACTATATTTAGTCATCCCTGTACGATTTCCTTGGTAGAAAACATGAAGGTCTTAATGTTTTGTTTCATTATAACACTAATTCTTAATCCATTTTATATGATGATAATCCCTCGCCATCTAAAGATAAAATTAATCTTACTGTGTAATGTTATACGTGTTCTCTCGGACATATTAACAAGAAAAATATTTTCTCCTTCATTAACACATTTTTAACTTCAAACTCAGCGAGTGAAGAATTTACATTACCACCCTTCAGCTTATGATAGTACCACTGGCTACTAAATTATACGGACGCTTGTACGTCATTTCAGTATAACCATCTCTCTGTTTTTCCTGCTTTATAACCCATATTAAGACTTCATTTTCTATGAGCGAGTGTAAAATATACATTCCCATCAACTCAGTGTAGTACAATGGGCTAGCAAGTATCCAGACGCCTGTGAGTAAAATCCAGTATATCCATCCCTGCTTTGTTACCCATCTTCAGACTTCTTATTTTCTTCGTTACCCATCTTCAGACTTCTTATTTTCTTCGTTACCCATCTTCAGACTTTTCTCATTTTCTAAGTTCTCAATATTCGCTAACCCTGCTATCGTTCTAGATTCCCAGTTTTCGATCGTCATTCTCTCTCTCTCTCTCTCTCTCTCTCTCTCTCTCTCTCTCTCTCTCTCTCCCCCCCTCTTCGCAGCAGGCATATGGGTGACCATCATCATCATCATCATCATCATCATTATCGCCAATAACTCCTCTCTCTCTCTGTCTCTCCCCCCGCACTCTGTCACCCAGCAAGCGCCGGTGAACAACACGATGATCGTGGTGCTGTGTGGGAACCTCTCCAAGGACTACCACAAGGTGTTGTGCGTGCCGGGACCAGACGCCTTCAACCCCTGTGAGGACATTATGGGTAACCTGGCGCTGCGCGTTGCCGTGTGGCTGGTGGTGGTGACGGCCGTGGTGGGGAACTTGGCTGTCATGGTCGTCCTCATCTCCTCCAAGTTCAAGTAAGGCCATTGGCACCTGTTGCTCCCTAGGGTCGAGCTGGGGTCTATGATTCTTAAGTTCTCTTAATGATGATCTTCAAGTAATCTCGGATGTGTGTAGCTAAGTTAGAACTTAGGGGAGGTGAACACAGAAAAAGGAGAGAGAAAAATTGCTTCTTTTTCGAATCGGATGAAAGAATGAATAAATATGTTAATCTTATCTCCAAACTTTTGATACGTGTCAGACTTGAAAACACTTAACTCAGGTTCGAGTAATGTCTGAGTGGTGGTTATTTCCCCAGTTCATTAGAGTAATTAGCCCCCCCAACTAAATGACATAAGTCAAACAGCAAAAGTGTGTAGGGGGTTGACACTCACCTTGCTATACACCGCCGCTCTTTTAGAGAGGGAGATGGGCAAGGAGACGCAGAGAGTCAGGTTCCGCTGGGGTGCAAGAGAGACGAAAGAACCCACAACAAAGATTGAAAGACTTGATGATTATAAAAAAAAGAAATTCTTGAGAAAATATGTCTTGTAGAAAATGTCAAATGCAATGTTGTTGATATGTTTACGAGCCGTATTTCGTAAAATTCCTTGATTACTCGCTGAATCATTAATAACTCAATCATTAGTCAATAATATCTCCTAAATAGTTCTGAAATCTTCTAATTATTTTAATCTCTTTGCTCGCTGGTTTTCTGTAATAATGATCTTAATCAATATCTCTTTTCACTTGTGTCTGACGCTATAAATATTCATAACTGAAAGTATCCTTTTTTTCCCCATTTCTAATATAGATATTTGGTAGACGTGTCTGTAATGTTGTCATTTCCTCACTAAATCTGAGATCTTCAACCATCAAATGCAACAGTCAGCATGAAGTATAGTTATCTTAGTACTAATGCAACGCTGTTCTTAATCAATGTTTATCTTTCAATTTTGTGTGATGGTGTTTAGTAGTGTACTAGTCTATCATTAAATGATTTTATGTGTATCCTATTCCTTAACACCTCTCCTACGTCTGCCCAGAATACCAAAGACCCTAATCATAATGTTTATTTTTTTTTTCAAATGTCTTATTTTGTTCATGTTTTCCTGAGTGTCTAGTTATAAAGTGCTTCGTCAGTGAGTAACTGTACTACATCACTCACCTTTTCAAGTATGCACAAACTTATATGGCTTTCCTTTTTTCCACCTCACGAGACTAGTGTGCACATTGTCCCCAGCATCTTTGTCAAATATGGCATTCTCCTCACCCTGCGTACAGGAGTGTGTGCAAACACTTCCCTAGTATCTAGACTGAAATTTCAGGACGTCTCGCTTCATACTCACACCAGGTCTTTCAGACTGCAAAGACTTTTTCACTTCTAGTATCTTTTCGACTCCCTTAAAGACTTAGAGAGCGTTGCAGGCCGTCTTATTCCACGTACGGTGAATAAGAAGATCCTGAGCCCTCGTGCATGGATATTAATCATATGATTAATCATCAGTCATAATCCATATTCACACACACACACACACACACACACAGACACACACACACACACGCACGGAAAGTCTAGGGTTGGATGGTCAGGTTTCCGTCCATGTCCAGTTTCATTATAGTTGCAGCACTTACTTGCCCCCAGTGACCATTACTTCCCTCACGGGCCTACCTGGTGTAGAGGATAGCGCTGCTGACCTTGAGCCAGCACAGCACTCCCTGGGGTTGGACCCGCTTGGGTTCGAATCCTCGGCGTGGTAGTCGGCCCACACCTGACCCAGGTGTGCCTCCACGAGGCTAGTCGATAAATAGGTACCTGGCTTAGGCTAGTGTGTGTGTGTGTGTGTGTGTGTGTGTGTGTGTGTGTGTGTGTGTGTGTGTGTGTGCATAAATTCATAGGAGTAAAGACATGTTACGGATATACAGCGTTAAGAGGCGGGCAACACGAGTGTAAAACTGTCTCCGCGTAACACACAATTAATAACCACTCATACAAACGAACAAGAAAGGAGATACATACGTCAACAGAAGCAATTGCCCATAACAAAAAAAGGCAGACACCGTCGAAAAGGGAAGACAATTAAGAGGAATAAGTTCTGGGGCTAATGAACAGATAGAAAGGGTACTGAATAATACAACAGAACAGAGGTCATAGGACAGTGAAACAAAGGGATGTGGTAAGTCATGACACAAGCTACTGAGGGAAAAATATACACTGTTTGGAAACAGGATAATTAGGGAAATGATTGATAAGGTTCAGTAGGAAGTTAAACTAAGTGGAGATCAAGGATCAACACATGCTGAGAAAAATGGAAGCATTTGGGGCAGGAAGACAAACAAACTGACACATGCAGGTTTGCGAAACAGCAGCAACAGCAGCAGTAGCATGACATAGTTGATAGTTGGGCTGCAGGAAAAGATCAGAACACGACTGAAGCCGGAGTTAGGCTGGAGGTTGGACCAAGGAAGAAATTCTGATGACATACCACGAGAGGCTGTCTATATACTACATGAAACATCTAACATCAGAAATAAACGAGGAATACTGATGGATAGAGTCAAGATATAAAAGGATGCTCAATAATAATTACCTTCTATATTGAGTTATGTAACCAGAGAGTATTTGAATAGGTTAAGTTGCTAACAAGGTGCGGATATCTTAATTAGGGTATTCACCAGAGGTGATTAGACCGCAAGGAGAACGAAAGGTAGAGATGGGAAGAATACGGTCAGAAGAGGGGGAAAAAATGGTTGATGTCATAAGAGGCAAAAAAGTAGCGAGTCTTCGAGATTACCAGAGGGACGTCAGGAATGGTAAGTGAGGCAGATTGGACATGATATATACGACAGCGGAAGGTACTCACAGTAAGTGGGAAAGAGCTGGTTGGTGTTCAGGTAACGAATTAAGGGGAGAAATAGTGATATTGTTGGAGCGGTGGAGAAAAAATGCCTAAATTACTAAAGAGATAAGACTTTAAATCATGAGTTAGGACACGTGACAGAGAGGACAGACAGAAGACAAAGGGAGAGCGCACTCGATGAGGAAAAACATAGTTTCAAGAAATATTGGTAGATGGACTATACGGGTAGGGCACAAGGGAGAAAAATTTTGCAAGGATAATATGCAATCTTGATAATCTATACATGTAATGAGCCAGAAAAAATCGATGATAATAAGGAAGGAGAGATGAGAATCGCACCTCACACAGATGGCGCAGTTCTGATAATGAGTTTATCAATTAGAGAGAATTATATTGTGTAAATTTACACTCTCACACAAAATAAGAGTCTTGGAGACAAGTTCTACGACTGTACAGAGAAATTTCCTATACCGGCATTGTCCAAGAGACTGATACACCAGCACTGTAAGATCTCCTCTCTACCCATAGCAACGTGGAGACTGAAAACATCGAACATCATAAACTAACTGGAAAGAGGGATCGTGTAATGCCTGAGGCTGATCATGTGATTAATGAGGACATTAAAAGATCAGAGAGGATGTCAGACCGAGTGATGAGGCGCAATCAAGGGAAGTGAATATAGCTAAAGAATATTTTTGTGAACCGAAATTGGGAAATGAAGTTCCATAGCCTTAGCATAAATCACTGATATTCGTGGTCGGTTTTGTGATATCTACAGTGATTGAGTTAAAACTTGGCCACCATAACTACGAAACAGGGACGAATGATTAGAAGACAGAATCATATATAATTCAGTGAAAGATATCCCAGAGCTTAGGGATGTATGGTGTAGTTTTATGTAGCACTAAAGCCAGCCAGTATATCATAGGAACAAGAGAAACATGGAATGAGAAGCAACAAGAAGAGGAATGACGAGCACAGAAATTCCGAGGAGAAAATTGTTGACCAGAAAAGAAGCTCATTCAAAACTTGCCCCCATTAATTCACAAGGAGTTACTCGTCCCTTGAATAGGAGCTAATCAGGATAAGAGATTCAAAAGGTTGACTTGTGTAGTACGATGGGCAAGCAAACAAGTCGCTCAATGAAGAAAATTCCCAGCAAGTGTTTCCGCTGTGGAATACACTAAGTCCGTATTCGGAGTGAGATGGGTTGGTTAAGATTTCTTTATTAGCAATGACATAGCTAGAAAAGACTTAAGCAAACAGTTTAATGGCCTTAACTTATATAAGTATAAGGGTCATGGACCTGATGTGGGTTTTTCATGTGCAGATTTACATGAGATGATGCTTAAAACAAAATTGAATTTGCCATGGGAGTGACAAGAGGAAAGTTTGGTGATCTTTGATAAAGGCGATTGGGAAACTGTTGGTCTTTCTGACAAGTGTAGTCTGCCAAATGCCAGATAAGATAACCAGAAAGCCAAAGATGACTTCACGGGGAAGAGAAATTACTGAAGTGAAAGACAACACACACGTTATAGGAAGGAGTCATATCTAACAAGATTCTTAAAATTATTTAACAGAGCCGATTTCCACTTTAGGCATAAGAGATTAGTGTGAGTGGAGTGTGTGTTCCTGGTCGACGACAAATGCATTTGACACCCTACCAAACAGGAGGTTGGTGAAGATGGTGAATCTTCAGGCAGGAATAAGGAGAGATTGCTTCAATGAATAGACATTATCAGTAATGGAAGGGAAATGGGTTTGGGTCGCCAGTGGCGTACCACATGGCTCGATCCTGGTACCATCGCTCTTTTTAAACCAGTTGAATAGCTTACCTGAGGATTTGGAGTCTTACCTGAATGCTTTAAGATGATGCTTAGGTAATGAAAAAAGTAAAGATTGATTGTACCAACTTGAGAGGGAACCTAGACAAACTCCAAATTTGGTCTGATACATGGTTGATGGAATGCATCCTTAACAAAATTCAAAGAAACAAAGGTGTGACACGACTTAAAAAGCTCTCAGTTCGATTATCATCAAGCAGAAAATAAGAGGCAGAAGTCTGTTTGTGATACGGGCTTACGAGTCCGATATCGTACCTAACCTATCTGCAGGAATATCTGCACTTCAAAAGGACTGAAGAGGAGACAGACTTTCTGGTGGCAAATATCAAGAGTTGTATTTACGGACATTGATAAGGAGATATTCTGCAAACGATTAACAGGTAGAACTGGAATGTGTTTTTCGGTCGTAGTCACCTCATGTAAAGAAGAATATAGAAATGGTAGAGGAGGTAAAGAGGAGGGAAATGAAAATGGTACCAGATCGGAGTGATCTTTTGAGTGCACTCTGGCAGAGCAACTTTGAATGTACAAGCAGTTCTCTATACTAGAGTAAATAAGACACACACACACACACACACACACACACACACACACACACACACACACATATATATATATATATATATATATATATATATATATATTTATATATATATATATATATATATATATATATATATATATATATATATATATATATATATATATATATATATATATATATAAATCTGGAGAAGGCATATGATAGAGTTGATAGAGATGCTCTGTGGAAGGTATTAAGAATATATGGTGTGGGAGGCAAGTTGTTAGAAGCAGTGAAAAGTTTTTATCGAGGATGTAAGGCATGTGTACGTGTAGGAAGAGAGGAAAGTGATTGGTTCTCAGTGAATGTAGGTTTGCGGCAGGGGTGTGTGATGTCTCCATGGTTGTTTAATTTGTTTATGGATGGGGTTGTTAGGGAGGTAAAGGCAAGAGTTTTGGAAAGAGGGGCAAGTATGAAGTCTGTTGGGGATGAGAGAGCTTGGGAAGTGAGTCAGTTGTTGTTCGCTGATGATACAGCGCTGGTGGCTGATTCATGTGAGAAACTGCAGAAGCTGGTGACGGAGTTTGATAAAGTGTGTGGAAGAAGAAAGTTAAGAGTAAATGTGAATAAGAGCAAGGTTATTAGGTACAGTAGGGTTGAGGGTCAAGTAAATTGGGAGGTGAGTTTGAATGGAGAAAAACTGGAGGAAGTGAAGTGTTTTAGATATCTGGGAGTGGATCTGGCAGCGGATGGAACCATGGAAGCAGAAGTGGACCATAGGGTGGGGGAGGGGGCGAAAATTCTGGGAGCCTTGAAGAATGTGTGGAAGTCGAGAACATTATCTCGGAAAGCAAAAATGGGTATGTTTGAAGGAATAGTGGTTCCAACAATGTTGTATGGTTGCGAGGCGTGGGCTATGGATAGAGTTGTGCGCAGGAGGATGGATGTGCTGGAAATGAGATGTCTGAGGACAATGTGTGGTGTGAGGTGGTTTGATCGAGTAAGTAACGTAAGGGTGAGAGAGATGTGTGGAAATAAAAAGAGCGTGGTTGAGAGAGCAGAAGAGGGTGTTTTGAAATGGTTTGGGCACATGGAGAGAATGAGTGAGGAAAGGTTGACCAAGAGGATATATGTGTCGGAGGTGGAGGGAACGAGGAGAAGAGGGAGACCAAATTGGAGGTGGAAAGATGGAGTGAAAAAGATTTTGTGTGATCGGGGCCTGAACTTGCAGGAGGGTGAAAGGAGGGCAAGGAATAGAGTGAATTGGAGCAATGTGGTATACCGGGGTTGACGTGCTGTCAGTGGATTGAATCAAGACATGTGAAGCGTCTGGGGTAAACCATGGAAAGCTGTGTAGGTATGTATATTTGCGTGTGTGGACGTATGTATATACATGTGTATGGGGGGGGGTTGGGCCATTTCTTTCGTCTGTTTCCTTGCGCTACCTCGCAAACGCGGGAGACAGCGACAAAGTATTAAAAAAAAAAAAAAAAAAAAAATATAAATATATATATATATATATATGATGGCCTTGATTATGGCATTGAGTTGCCCATGCCGTTTCAGCTAGCAAATCCAAAATGAAGAAAGATAATACTGCCAGTTTATCTATCGGCCAATAACCTTCAGATTTACTTCTTTGGATTCATTTCATCTCGAGCCAAGAGAATGGATAACAGCTATTCTCGAATCAATAGGGCTACGAATTAAGACATTCTGCCTTACATGAACCAAATGAATAGATGTTGGTAAGCCAAGGTATGAGAAATCTGACTTGCCAGTTGATCAGGATATGGTAAGCTTGTTGTCAAACATGCACACAGTCAGGCGAGGCAAGAATTTTGAATCTGTCTTTGAAATCAGAAATCGATTTGACTGAGAGAAATCACAGTAATTAAACATTTGTGACTAGATCCAGAGGAAGGCAAAGACAATATTCTTATGGGGTGGTGGTGGTTGGGTAGAGGGGTTAAAAGGGGATGGAGGAAAAAAAATCAATGGAAAAATAAAGGATTAATCGCTTGAAACCATGAAGCTAGAAAATAATCTGGAGCTATTTAGAAACAGTGTCTGAAATTCACACAGTTGGAGGAGGAAAGTATGAAAATGAGAATTCAATTGCAAGATCGTCAGAGTGAAGGCGGATGAGTGAGGGAAAACAGAAAACTGAAAGACAAAGTCAGAGAGCCTAAATACAGATTGACTATGGTGAAGGAATTCGTGGAAGAAAGCAGAGGAAAGAAAATGCAATGAATGAAGGGCGAAATGCGCTAGAAAGGTGTTTCTTTTATGCTGTAGAGACAAAAGGAAATGCTCATATCACAGAGCATAAAGGTGGGGAAATGCAGTTCGAGCAATTTCTGGGACTGTTTAGTAAAAGGAAAGTATAAAGAGTAATATAATGGAACGCAGAGATGGAGGTACGGAAGCGCAGGGACACACAGAAGTAAGTGTGGTTGTAGTGAGAATAATATACACTGTGAGAAGCAGAACAAACGAGGAAATTCATGTTACCTTTTATGGAGCATCTACACAGAAAAGATATGTACATAATCAGTGCTTGTTGGAAAAGATAATGTTTTCGAGGAAACCTGAGGTGTTGATAGATCACCACTGCATGATTTATCAGGCGAGTGGGTCCCAAAATTAGGAAGACTAGTGAATCAGAAGATTAGCGGACGCAAATTAGGCTGTCCTTGGAGGACTGGATATAGACAGTGTTGCAGACTAAGAGGAAAGTGTGGAGAAGGTAGGAGTGCTGATTGATCGACTTCTAAGAGGCTTTAAGTAGGTCAAAATGAAGTTTCTGTTCTAAAAGGAATTCGGAGACTTGGCCTATACGATCAAGATATATAGGGACGATCAGTAACTCTTACATACGATTCAGAGTTACGAAGCCAAGATGGTACTTGGGAAAGTTGAAAAATTCAGAGACAGGGAAGAAGTTAGTAGGTTCTTTCTTCCTCAACGGTGATAGGACAAGAGAAGGGATATAGAAGCAATGTCAGATGATTAGAAACAGAAGACATCAAATAAAGGAAGAGGGTGGAACAGGCAGTCCCCTCAGTATGGCGAAGTCAGGATGTTAATTGATGAAAATGTCTGATGATGTAAACGAATGTAGATGCAGTAGTGGTAAGTGGTACAGAGCTGAAATTCAAAGATCAAATTATAAGTAAATGCTCCCATACCACTGGAAGTGTGAAGACAAAACGTACAAAAAGGAGACAGGGTTTCATCTGTTGCCTTCAGTGGGATACATGATAGGAAAGAAGTTAAACGAGGCAAAGGAAGAAAATGAATGCCTCACTTAATAATAAAGACAGCCATAAAGTCCGGATGTACTGAAAGATGGCCCATTCAATCACTCCATCCATATTGGGAAGGGTAAACTGCAGGAAAGAATCGTAGAGAGAAATGAGAATATGATCGTTTGCCTCTGCAACTCCACCTTCTAAATCCCTTAGTAGTATTAGCTGCTCCTTGACTGGAAATTTACTCCTGTTAGACAAGTAGTTTCAGATAGTACAGAGAAAATTGAAGAGAATTTTGTGGAGAAGATACAATGCAATTTGAAACACCTTTATAAGTCCATCAAGAATATATTTTCAGTCTGGGGGCACCTAAAACTGCTACGGGGTCTTATAGGATCCTCCAAAGCATTCAAACGAAGCATAATAAGAATACAGGGATAACAGTGAAAGGACTGTCTGGATATGGTTAAAGTAGTAAACACGTATTTCTCAAAGATATCAAGTTACTGATAAAGCAGGAATTCATTGGTGACTGACGCTGGAAATTTGGATTTTCAAGAAGACAGATTCGTCTCTTGTACCAGCGTGTCACTGAGTACAGAGGATCTAATACACTGACATACCAGCATTACCAGATATTTTCCCCTCCCTCACACGCAGTGGTATGGAGTTCAAGATTATCATAACTGACACACTAACAGGAAGAAAAATGAGATCATGTAATGCTTGAGTCTAATGATTTAGTAATGGGGATGTAACAAGATCAGAGATGAAACTAGAATCAGAGAGATGTAGTCAGACAGAACTCATCAATATCTCTGATAACATAAATTGGGAAATAGGTTTCAGAAGCCAGGTACCAGGGCATTTTAGTGGAATCTTTTGCAAAATCTAGAGTAAATACATGAGAACGTGGGTGTCTGTAGCCTCAAATACAGACGTAAGGTTACTAAACAAAAACTTGTGGCTGAATAAAAGAAGCCCAGATGCAAAGGAGCTCAGTGATGTGCTGTGGAAAAGATGCAACAACACCCAAGTCAGGGGGCATTTCAGAGGTATAATAGAGTATGAAGCAAGTCGAGCGGGATACGAAAGGAGGTACAGAGAAAATTGAAAAGAATTACGTGGGTAAGGTAAGGTACAATCCACAACTTCTCCGTGAGTTCAACAAGAGTAAATTTTCAGTTAAGGGGCAGGTAATCGAACTAAGGGATTCAGAAAGAAGAGTTGCATAGGAAGACGATTCTATTCAGCTCTCGGCGGTCCTCCGACGTTCCAGGGACCCAGAAAACTTAGGGATTTTATTCTGTCTAACGACGGGCGATTCCATTCCGCTCTCGGTGGCCTCTCGTTATCCCAGTAGCCCAGCGAACTTAGGGATGAGGTAAAAGTATGAGAGGAACTGTTGACACCATTAAAAGCGTTTTCACCGTGGAATATACAAAAGTCCCAGCAACAGAGACATAATTTGTTCTTGGAAAACATTGAAATGTTCGAGAAGAAAAGAAAAGACACATTAGAGAATAATACTAAATGGTCTTAAACCATATGAGATTCATGGTCCTCAAGAAATTTCTTCCTGCGTACTGAAGACGTGTGCAGATACACTTGATGGACTGCAAGAAGTGCTATGCAAGACGTCGCTGGAGAAAGTTAAAAGTGGTAAGGAAGTGGAAGAGGTCAAATGTAATACCTGTCACTGAGAATGGAGACCGCGAGAATTCCCTGAACTGCAGATCGGCCTAACTGACGAGCAAGAGCTCCTGTAAAGAACTGGAAAAGAGTCTCAAAAGCAAATGGAAAACTGCGAATGAGGAACTACTTAAGTGAGAGACAACACGGGTTCAGGAAAAGATCGTGTAACAAGTCTCCCAGATTTCTATGAGGGAGTAAGCTCCAGTTTAGAGATAAAGTGAGGGCTGAGTGGATTATGAATAAGGGGAATACTACTTCAATATATATTTGATAGTGAAAGGGAACAAAGGATACATGCTAGAGGAGCCTTCTCGAAACGGGTTGAGGTGACTGGTGACGTGCCGCAAGGATCTACGTTAGAACCATTGCTCTTCTTGATCTAAGTATATGACTCACTAGTAGGGTTAGACTCTTACCTTGACCTACTTGTAGATAATGCCAAGGTCATGAGGGATGGAAATAACGTGGAGCGTGGAGGACTGCGAAAACTGGACATACTTCACAGTTGGTCCGATGCAAGGTTGATGAAATTCAACCTGGGCAATGTGATATGGATGGGTCAGTGGAAAGAAAGTCTTGATACGAATATGATCTACCAGGATATAACCCAATGGAATCTGAGTGAGAGAGACTTGGGAGTCGACATTTTAGCTGACCTGTCGCCAGAGCCCAGCTTCAGAAGAATGATATAGGATACCAAATGTCTGCTGGCAAACATTGGATTTGCTTTCAAGTTCTATGGATAAAGGAATATTCAGCGAGTTCTTCGTAACCTGTGTAAGGTCAATAACTAGAATATGATTCTCAGGTGTAGTCATCGCACTTGAAGATGCTCAAAGAACTAGCAGATAAGGTCGAGAGGAGGGAAGCAAAGATGGTATCAGAACTAAGAAAGATGAGATGCAGTGAGAAGCTAATGGTCATGAATTTGTCCTATGTGTGACTTGGTCACAATTTTGAGATTTTCAATAAACTTGACGAAGTCAAGAGATAAGTTCTTCGAAGTGGCAAAGAGGCCATAAAATGAGATTAAGCAAGAACTCTTCCTTTTTTTTTTTGTTAGAAATTACGTCAAGTTCTTTTACATCATTATCCCTGAGGTGGAAGAGAAAGAATTTTATTCAGTGTCGTAGAAGGCGACTAAAAGGGGAGGGAGCAGGGGGCTGGAAGTTCTCTCCTCCAGTTTTTACTTTTCTAAAAGAAGGAACACAAAAGGGGTGCAAGTAAGGATTTTCACTCTAGGGCTCAGTCGTCTGTTGTAAACGCTATCTCGCTAACGTGCGAAATGGCGAACATGCATTTAGAAAAAAGCTTTTACATTATAAGAACGTTGGATTAAAGGTTTTAACTGCCAGATGATGTTGTGAATGCGGATAGCGCTAAGGGTTTAGAACTCTCTCCCTGTACGGCAGAAATAGGTGATTACACACACACACACACACACACACACACACACACACACACACACACACACACACACACACACACACACACACACACACACACACATAAATTTACTCTTGCATGAACATAGAAATATATTCATTTGGAGTCGAATGAATGTTGCCTGTGACCTGTATCTGAAAAATAGGACAAATAATCACTGTCGACAAAAATGGCTCACTTAAATCAACACCTTTATTTTTCTATATCTGCACTGGATTATTTTCCTTTCCTGTAGTAAAAAATCCTGACCAGATAGGTTAACTGTGTAACCAAATGTATAATGAAGTAGTTCTTGAGTCAGAGTCTGGTGTAACCATGCCGCACTTTCCAAGCTAATCTCTCTAATCAAGAACACCGATGGATTCGTCATCATTCTTCTTATATAGAACTGAAGGTTAAGAGACCACGCAATTCATTCTGTTTCCTATGTGTAGGTTCAAACACCAGTTTTCTGTACATGGGCATCAGCCAAGATGATCTCTTGGTGGGTCTAAGTGATTGTGCGATTGCACTGAATCCAGCCCCTGACTCGAGGTCTGCAAAATCATTGGCTTCCTTCCCCTCAGCCAACCTCCCTTGGATACTCCCCATAACAATACCTCTTATGATCTTACTCTCTCACCCACCCATCACCTCTTCTCCCTTTCTTTCCCACCTCCTCCCTCCTCCTCACTCCTTCCCCTTCCACCGCCGCCGGCTCTCCTCACCCTCTGCCATGATTCCTGTCTTCTCCTTCACACCTCAGACGGTCGACACTCAGGAAACTTGAACAAAATCTAGATGCCAAGTCGTGCGGCAGACGCCCTATCCCGTCTTATGCCTCTTGTAATCCCTCTTCAAGAATGACGGTGAGCAAGTTCCTGATGGTGAACCTGGCCCTGGCCGACCTCTGCATGGGGCTATACCTGCTCATTATCGCCACCATGGATCTCCACACCATCGGCGTCTACTTCAACCATGCCATTGACTGGCAGAACGGTGAGTCCACGATATATATATATTTTTTTTTTTTTTTTTTGCCGCTGTCTCCCGCGTTTGCGAGGTAGCCCAAGGAAACAGACGAAAGAAATGGCCCAACCCCCCCCCATACACATGTATATACATACGTCCACACACGCAAATATACATACCTACACAGCTTTCCATGGTTTACCCCAGACGCTTCACATGCCTTGATTCAATCCACTGACAGCACGTCAACCCCGGTATACCACATCGCTCCAATTCACTCTATTCCTTGCCCTCCTTTCACCCTCCTGCATGTTCAGGCCCCGATCACACAAAATCTTTTTCACTCCATCTTTCCACCTCCAATTTGGTCTCCCTCTTCTCCTCGTTCCCTCCACCTCCGACACATATATCCTCTTGGTCAATCTTTCCTCACTCATTCTCTCCATGTGCCCAAACCATTTCAAAACACCCTCTTCTGCTCTCTCAACCACGCTCTTCTTATTTCCACACATCTCTCATACCCTTACGTTACTTACTCGATCAAACCACCTCACACCACACATTGTCCTCAAACATCTCATTTCCAGCACATCCATCCTCCTGCGCACAACTCTATCCATAGCCCACGCCTCGCAACCATACAACATTGTTGGAACCACTATTCCTTCAAAAATGCCCATTTTTGCTTTCCGAGATAATGTTCTCGACTTCCACACATTCTTCAAGGCTCCCAGAATTTTCGCCCCCTCCCCCACCCTATGATCCACTTCCGCTTCCATGGTTCCATCCGCTGCCAGATCCACTCCCAGATATCTAAAACACTTCACTTCCTCCAGTTTTTCTCCATTCAAATATATATATATATATATATGAAAGCCGGCAAGGCAGCAGGTTTGGATGGTATTGCAGTGGAATTTATTAAAAAAGGGGGTGACTGTATTGTTGACTGGTTGGTAAGGTTATTTAATGTATGTATGACTCATGGTGAGGTGCCTGAGGATTGGCGGAATGCGTGCATAGTGCCATTGTACAAAGGCAAAGGGGATAAGAGTGAGTGCTCAAATTACAGAGGTATAAGTTTGTTGAGTATTCCTGGTAAATTATATGGGAGGGTATTGATTGAGAGGGTGAAGGCATGTACAGAGCATCAGATTGGGGAAGAGCAGTGCGGTTTCAGAAGTGGTAGAGGATGTGTGGATCAGGTGTTTGCTTTGAAGAATGTATGTGAGAAATACTTAGAAAAGCAAATGGATTTGTATGTAGCATTTATGGATCTGGAGAAGGCATATGATAGAGTTGATAGAGATGCTCTGTGGAAGGTATTAAGAATATATGGTGTGGGAGGCAAGTTGTTAGAAGCAGTGAAAAGTTTTTATCGAGGATGTAAGGCATGTGTACGTGTAGGAAGAGAGGAAAGTGATTGGTTCTCAGTGAATGTAGGTTTGCGGCAGGGGTGTGTGATGTCTCCATGGTTGTTTAATTTGTTTATGGATGGGGTTGTTAGGGAGGTAAATGCAAGAGTCCTGGAAAGAGGGGCAAGTATGAAGTCTGTTGGGGATGAGAGAGCTTGGGAAGTGAGTCAGTTGTTGTTCGCTGATGATACAGCACTGGTGGCTGATTCATGTGAGAAACTGCAGAAGCTGGTGACTGAGTTTGGTAAAGTGTGTGGAAGAAGAAAGTTAAGAGTAAATGGGAATAAGAGCAAGGTTATTAGGTACAGTAGGGGTGAGGGTCAAGTCAATTGGGAGGTGAGTTTGAATGGAGAAAAACTGGAGGAAGTGAAGTGTTTTAGATATCTGGGAGTGGATCTGGCAGCGGATGGAACCATGGAAGCGGAAGTGGATCATAGGGTGGGGGAGGGGGCGAAAATTTTGGGAGCCTTGAAAAATGTGTGGAAGTCGAGAACATTATCTCGGAAAGCAAAAATGGGTATGTTTGAAGGAATAGTGGTTCCAACAATGTTGTATGGTTGCGAGGCGTGGGCTATGGATAGAGATGTGCGCAGGAGGATGGATGTGCTGGAAATGAGATGTTTGAGGACAATGTGTGGTGTGAGGTGGTTTGATCGAGTAAGTAACGTAAGGGTAAGAGAGATGTGTGGAAATAAAAAGAGCGTGGTTGAGAGAGCAGAAGAGGGTGTTTTGAAATGGTTTGGGCACATGGAGAGAATGAGTGAGGAAAGATTGACCAAGAGGATATATGTGTCGGAGGTGGAGGGAACGAGGAGAAGAGGGAGACCAAATTGGAGGTGGAAAGATGGAGTGAAAAAGATTTTGTGTGATCGGGGCCTGAACATGCAGGAGGGTGAAAGGAGGGCAAGGAATAGAGTGAATTGGAGCCATGTGGTATACAGGGGTTGACGTGCTGTCAGTGGATTGAATCAAGGCATGTGAAGCGTCTGGGGTAAACCATGGAAAGCTGTGTAGGTATGTATATTTGCGTGTGTGGACGTGTGTATGTACATGTGTATGGGGGGGGGGGGGGTTGGGCCATTTCTTTCGTCTGTTTCCTTGCGCTACCTCGCAAACGCGGGAGACAGCGACAAAGTATAAAAAAAAAAAAAAAAAAAAAAAAAATATATATATATATATATATATATATATATATATATATATATATATATATGTATATATATATGTAGATAGAGAGATAGATAGAGATAGATAGAGATAGATAGAGAGATAGATAGAGAGATAGATAGAGGTAGATAGAGAGATAGATAGAGAGATAGATAGAGGTAGATAGAGAGATAGATAGAGGTAGATAGAGAGATAGATAGAGGTAGATAGAGAGATAGATAGAGAGAGAGAGATAGATAGAGAGAGATAGATAGAGAGAGAGAGATAGATAGAGAGAGATAGATAGAGAGAGAGAGAGAGATAGAGAGAGATTGATAGAGAGAGAGATAGATAGAGAGAGAGAGATAGATAGAGAGAGAGATATAGATAGAGAGAGAGATAGATAGAGAGAGAGAGATAGATAGAGAGAGAGATAGATAGAGAGAGAGATAGATAGAGAGAGATAGATAGAGAGAGATAGATAGAGAGAGAGAGATAGAGAGAGAGATAGAGAGAGAGAGAGAGAGAGAGAGAGAGAGAGAGAGAGAGAGAGAGAGAGAGAGAGAGAGAGAGAGAGAGAGAGAGAGAGAGAGAGAGAGAGAGAGAGGAAAATGCATAAATACATAGATAGATATGCAGAGATGGAGGGTGACGGTGTTGACAGAACTTCTCCTCCCATTCCTCACACTTCATCATCCCGCCCTAAAAGGACTTGTCCTCCATCAGGAGCCTACACCAAACCCGGAACTTCTGCCTCGTTCCTAATGACTCTAAAACAACGGACACTGATTACCTCCGCTCACCAAGCTCGCTTCCATTGTTTATGCTCCGAATTTCCAGTACTCAACTAATCGCGTTACACGACTGGGTAATTCTATGCCAGAAGTTCTGTGCCCTTCAATAATAGCCCTTTGTTGATGCTTTGAGTCTAGCAGTCCATGCTGCCGTGCACCACAATGAAAGAGAATAATGTTGGAGGGTCCAGTATGGAAAAACATATTTTCGTCTATTCTTTATAACATTGACGAAGACTTTCAGCCCTAGTGGAGAAGAGGCCGAAATTCTTGTCTTACAGTGGTGATGGAATACAAAAATGCCTGTCCCTCTTTAACTGAATTGTTTTGTAATGACTTATGTCTAGTTTTACGAGCAATTTAGGGAGTATAGTGGTTCTGTTTTGCAAAACGTTTTCAATGACGTTCTTTTATGCATTATTTATATATATATATATATATATATATATATATATATATATATATATATATATATATATATATATATATATATATATATATATATATATATATATATATATATATATATTTTTTTTTTTAAACTATTCACCATTTCCCGCGTTAGCGAGTTAGCGTTAAGAACAGTGGACTGGGCCTTTGTGGAATATCCTCACCTGGCCCCCTTCTGTTCCTTCTCTTGGAAAATTAAAAAAAAAAACGAGAGGGGAGGAGGATTTCCAGTTACCCGCTCTCTCCCCTTTTAGTCGCCTTCTATGACACGCAGGGAATACGTGGGAAGTATTCTTTCTCCCCTATCCCCAGGGATAATATATATATATATATATATATATATATATATATATATATATATATATATATATATATATATATATATATATATATATATATATATATATATATATATATATATATATATATATGTATATATATATATTTGCTTTCCAAGATAACGTTCTCGCATTCCACACATTCTTCAACACTCCCAGAACCTTCGCCCCCTCCCCCACCCTGTGATTCACCTCCGCTTCCATGGTTCCATTTGCTGTTAAATCCACTCCCAGACATCTAAGACACTTCACTTCCTCCAGTTTTTCTCCATTCAAACGTACCTCCCAATTGACTTGTCCCTCAACCTTACTGAATCTAATAACCTTACTCTTATTCACATTTGCTCTCAACTTTCTTCTTTCACACACTTTACCAAACTCAGTCACCAGCTTCTGCAGTTTCTCACCCGAATAAGCCACCAGCGCTGTATCATAGGCGAACAACAACTGACTCACTTCCTAAGCTCTCTCATCCACAACAGATTGCATACTTGCCCCTCTCTCCAAAACTCTTGCATTCACCTCCCTAACAACCCCATCCTTAAACAGATTAAACAACCATGGAGATATCACGCACCCCTGCCGCAAACAAACACTCACTGGGAACCAATCACTTTCCTCTCTTCCTACTCGTACACATGTCTTACATCCTCGATGAAAACTTTTCACTGCTTGTAGCAACTTACCTCCCAAAGCATATACTCTTAATACCTTCCACAGAGCGTCTCTATCATCTCTGTCATATGCTTGCTCCAGATCCAAAATGCTGCACAAATCCATCTGCTTTTCTAAATATTTATCACACATTCTTCAAAGCAAACACCTGATCCACACATCCTCTACCACTTCTGAAACCACACTGCTATTTCCGAGCCTGATGCTCTATACATGCCTTCACCCTCTAGATCAATACCCTCCCTATAATTTCCCAGGAATACTCAACAAACTTATACCTCTGTAATTTGAACTCTCATCTTTATCCCCTTTGCCTTCAAACAATGGCACTATTCATGCATTCCGCCAATCCTCAGGCTCTTCACCATGAACCATACATACATTGAATATTCTCACCAACCACTCAACAACACAGTCACCCTCTTTTTTAATAAATTCCACTGCAATACAATCCAAATCCGCCGTCTAAACTGTTCTAAGCTTTAAATTCATGTTAGGAACTAAGCCTCGAGTTGTGACTGACGACGGTATGGAGACATCAGTACATATGTTGTGGATGAAAGTAACCTGCTGGACACACAATGGTTAACGCCAAACCATAAATTGATGAACACTAGATGCAGCTCTTATGAGAGCTTGAAGGTCCTTGATTATATTTTCTCTGCTGTTTCTATCCGACAAACAGCTTCCTAAATACATGATAATGGCTTCGAGAAATCTCGAACGCAGACTTCATGTAGAACTCTCGTAATCTTAGGAAAACGCAGGCATTAACCCTTAAGAGATGATTAAGCTGAATGAACGTGTTGAACACTCATTTACTGCAGATTGTAAAAGAATTTTCATCTGTATTTGCAACCGTTTGACAGGTCCAGGGTGTAAGGTGGCCGGTTTCTTGACGGTGTTCGCCTCCGAGCTGTCCATCTTTACGCTGACCGTCATCACGTCTGAGCGCTGGTACGCCATCACCTACGCCATCCACCTGAACAAGCGGCTAAAGCTCTCCATGGCTATCAAGGTCATGGTAGTGGGCTGGGCCTACTCCATCACCATGGCAGCATTGCCTCTCTTAGGCATCTCAAGCTACAGCAAAACGAGGTAAGTTTCTGACAGAGTCACCAAAGCTATGGCAAAACGAGGCAAGTTGCTGCCATGGTCACCAAAGCTACAGCAAAACGAGGTAAGTTTCTGACATAGTCACCAAAGCTATGGCAAAACGAGGCAAGTTGCTGCCATGGTCACCAAAGCTATGGCAAAATGAGGTACGTTGCTGCCATGGTCACCAAAGCTAAGGCAAAACGAGGTAAGTTGCTGCCATGATCACCAAAGCTATGGCAAAACGAGGTGCGTTGCTGCCATGATCACCAAAGCTATGGCAAAACGAGGTAAGTTGCTGCCATGGTCACCAAAGCTAAAGCAAAATGAGGTAAGTTACCACCATGATCACCAAAGCTAAGGCAAAACGAGGTAAGGTGCTGCCATGGTCACCAAAGCTAAAGCAAAACGAGGTGCGTTGCTGCCATGATCACCAAAGCTATGGCAAAACGAGGTAAGTTGCTGCCATGGTCACCAAAGCTAAAGCAAAACGAGGTAAGTTACCACCATAGTCACCAAGTTCCATCATACTGGGCTGGGTTGTCTCTGTCACTAAAGCGACAGTAAATGAGATATGTTGCCATCACGACCACCAAGGTCATGGTAAGGATTGAAGTGTCGCTCAGTCACCCATGACGGCGTTACGTCGCTTTGACAAGTGTCATGGAAGCCATTGTCATTAGGTTATGGTACTGAACTGTGGGCAATTCACCTTCCTGTTATTAAGGTCCCTTCTCTCTTAAGAGCAAAACCTTTGAGATCTTGAATCTTGAAGCGTAGTAAAAAAAAAAAATAATAATTGTGGGATTAATTTACTAAACTAATTGCACAACGAATTAAACATATTCCATTCTATTAACGATTATAAATCTAGGGAAAATGTTGCACACAGCCTCAATAACCAACCAAAAAAATGATTGATAATAAATTCGACTGATCCTCATCATGTAGCGCAGAGTTCTTATGTGCATGTTTATACAGTTTCAACTTGTGCATAAAAATGAGTGAGGAACAGCGTGAAGACATGGCAGCGCCCTCTGGGAATTGTGTGCATGTTTGATATCTTGTTGTTATATGTAAGAAGGTATTGAATGGCAGGTATCCACCGTACATGAAGGTATTACACCTGGGTATCTCGATAGCGTCAGCGATGGCGACGCACTGAGCTAACACTGTGTCCTTTCGTCAGGTTCCTCAGCTCTCTAACCCAGGTTGCTGTCTTTTGCTCTTTGTCTTTCCTAGACGTTGATTGCTGCCAACTCGTAAGAGGTGATGGTTTTTTTTATGATGATAAGGTCGAGCCAAGCTATTCTTGTTGTAGAATTTGTCTTCCTTCTGATTACAAAAGTAGGTATTCTTGCTTTTTTTTGTTTACCTTTGTCAGTAACCTTCTCAAGATAACTGGTTAAGGTTTCTCGCAATATCATAAATATGATCAATATCTTCATTCACGAATTCAGGATCGCAATTTCTTGAAGCCCTAAGACACATATCCGTAAAGGTAGAAATTTTGAGAGAATTGTTGATGATAATGAGTTATCACGGGCCAGCCCAGGGTTCGAGTTCTGGGCTTGGCTGTAGGCCCACACCCAACCCAAGCGTTCCCCTTCCTTCGGAGGTTAGTCGATGAAAGGAAAATGGGTACCTGGTTTAAGGTAATGTGTGTGTGTGTGTGTGTGTGTGTGTGTGTGTGTGTGTGTGTGTGTGTGTGTGTACATATACTGAGGTAAAGACATTGTACATTGTATATATATATATATATATATATATATATATATATATATATATATATATATATATATATATATATATATACACTCACATACACACTCCAAAGATCAAGGCACATCCTCTTGGTGTGTGTGTGTGTGTGTGTGTGTGTGTGTGTGTGTGTATGTGTGTGTGTGTGTGTGTGTGTGTGTGTGTGTGTGTGTGTGTGTGTGTGAATAGGGGGTAGGGGCAAGGGAGGGGGATGAAAGAAAAAAAAAAGATAGACCTCAAACTGTAGACAAGTTTACCTTGTCAACTCGACACAAAAAGAGTTTTGAGGAAGTTTGGTGCTGGGATCAGAGTTCAGTGTGGGAGCCTCAAACAAGGTTTGTGATGGTCCGTACCGAGATCTTATTGGTTCAGGGCAATGTGAGGGGGTGATTTCCCCGAACGTAAAGACTTACGAGAGAATGTGTGGTGACATGAACTGATTAAGGAGTTAAGACTCTTCATAACTCGAACTTGAAAGACTGAAGTCCTGTTGATACGATCAGATTATCTGTAACTCCTTGCTCAAGAGGTACACGACGGTACGACCCTTGAGAGCCGTGTTACGGTCCTTAAGCACGAAGGTACGACCCTTGAGAGCTGTGTTATGGTCCTTAAGCACGAAGGTACGACCCTTGAGAGCCATGTTACGGTCCTTAAGCACGAAGGTACGACCCTTGAGAGCCGTGTTACGGTCCTTAAGCGCGACGGTACGACGCTTGGTTACCTGATGGGCCAGATTAAAGGCTGTTACTGTCTTGCTCTAGGATCGTACCGTCGTGATCCATGATCGTACCGTCGTGATCCATGATCGTACCGTCGTGATCCATGATCGTACTGTCGTGCTCCATGATCGTACCGTCGCGTTCTAGGATCGTACCTTCTTGCTTCAGGATACGTCCCATTATCCTACAGGGTCGTATCATCGTCCACAAGGATCGTACCGTCTTGCTTCATGATCTTACCGTCATGGTACAGGATCGTACCATCGTGCACAAGGTTTGTAACGTCGCGCTTCAGGATAGTCCTGTCATACTCTAGGATAGTACCGTTGTGCTCCAAGATTGTACCTACGTGTTCCAGAATCGTACCGTCGCATCTAGAATCTTATCATCGTGCTCCATGATCGTACCATCGTGTTCCAGGATATTACCTTCGCGTTCCAGGCTCGTAGCGTCATGCTCAAGAATTTTGCCCTTTTGTGCTTCAGGATCATACCGTCGTGTTCCAGGATCTTACCATCATGCGCCAAGATAGTACCCTCGTGTTCCAGGCTTGTAGTGTCCTGCTCAAGAATTTTGCTCTTTGTGCTTCAAGATCGTGCCGTCATCTTCCAGGATCGTACCGTCGCGTTCCAGGATCATAACATCGTGTTCCATGATCATACCGTCGTGCTCCAGGACAGTACCTTTGTGTTTCAGGATCGCACCGTCGTGTTCCAGGATCGTACTGTCGTGCTCCAGGATCATACCATCATGCTCCAGGATTGTACCGTCGTGTTCCAGCATCGTACCGTCGTGTTCCAGGATGGTACCGTCGTGTTCCAGGATCATACCGTCATGTTCCAGGATCATAACGTCGTGTTCCAGGATGGTACCGTCGTGTTCCAGCATCGTACCGTCGTGTTCCAGGATGGTACCGTCATGTTCCAGGATCATAACGTCGTGTTCCAGGATCGTATGTCGTGTTCTAGGATCGTAGTGTCATGTTTCAGGATCATATCGTCGTGTTCCAGGATCATAACGTCGTGTTCCAGGATCATACCGTCGTGTTCCAGGATCATATCGTCATGTTCCAGGATCATAACGTCGTGTTCCAGGATCATATCGTCATGTTCCAGGATCATATCGTCGTGTTCCAGGATCATAACGTCGTGTTCCAGGATCATACCGTCGTGTTCCAGGATCATATCGTCATGTTCCAGGATCATACCGTCGTGTTCCAGGATCATATCGTCATGTTCCAGGATCATATCGTCGTGTTCCAGGATCATAACGTCGTGTTCCAGGATCGTATGTCGTGTTCCAGGATCATATCGTCATGTTCCAGGATCATATCGTCGTGTTCCAGGATCATAACGTCGTGTTCCAGGATCGTATGTCGTGTTCCAGGATCATATCGTCGTGTTCCAGGATCATATCGTCGTGTTCCAGGATCATACCGTCGTGTTCCAGGATCATACCGTCGTGTTCCAGGATCATATCGTCGTGTTCCAGGATCATATCGTCGTGTTCCAGGATCATATCGTCGTGTTCCAGGATCATATCGTCATGTTCCAGGATCATACCGTCGTGTTCCAGGATCATAACGTCGTGTTCCAGGATCATACCGTCGTGTTCCAGGATCATACCGTCGTGTTCCAGGATCATATCGTCGTGTTCCAGGATCATATCGTCGTGTTCCAGGATCATACCGTCGTGTTCCAGGATCATACCGTCATGTTCCAGGATCATATCGTCGTGTTCCAGGATCATACCGTCGTGTTCCAGGATCATATCGTCGTGTTCCAGGATCATATCGTCGTGTTCCAGGATCATACCGTCGTGTTCCAGGATCATATCGTCGTGTTCCAGAATCATACCGTCATGTTCCAGGATCATAACGTCGTGTTCCAGGATCATATCGTCGTGTTCCAGGATCATATCGTCGTGTTCCAGGATCATACCGTCGTGTTCCAGGATCATATCGTCGTGTTCCAGGATCATACCGTCGTGTTCCAGGATCATACCGTCATGTTCCAGGATCATATCGTCGTGTTCCAGGATCATACCGTCGTGTTCCAGGATCATATCGTCGTGTTCCAGGATCATATCGTCGTGTTCCAGGATCATACCGTCGTGTTCCAGGATCATACCGTCGTGTTCCAGGATCATATCGTCGTGTTCCAGGATCATATCGTCGTGTTCCAGGATCATATCGTCGTGTTCCAGGATCATATCGTCGTGTTCCAGGATCATATCGTCGTGTTCCAGGATCATATCGTCGTGTTCCAGGATCATACCGTCCTGTACCAGGAATGATCATCAAAATATCAGGATTCTTTACACCTTGAGAGAATTTCGTTCTTCGACCCCTATTTCTTCCCTTTGTTTTCCATGTTCCTTCTTCCTTTTCTCTAAGTGAGTGATCAAACACCAGCCAGGGTGAAATGTTAGCCTGCCGCCAATGTTGTGACGGGGAATCCATCACTGGGAATAAACCAAGTGTAAATCAATACCTCATCTTTCTCCTGCACCTTGAGGCAAGCCTGGGTCGGCATGAGGCTTTCGAAGAGATTACTACGACGAGGATTTCGAAATATGTTCACATCTTTTGATATAAGTAGATTAAATATATAGATAACTAAACCGTGGGAAGTGAGTAGATCGGAAAGGGTAGTGAGCGGTGGGTTGAAGAAGTAAGATTATTAGTGAAAGAGAAGAAAGCGTTATTTGGACGATAAATGCAGGGAAATAGTGCAAATGACTGGGAGATGTATAACAGAAAGAGGCAGGAGGTCAAGAGAAAGGTGCAAGAGGTGAAAAAGAGGGCAAATGAGAATTTGGGTGAGAGAGTATCATCAAATTTTAAGGAGAATAGAAAGATGTTTTGGAAGGAGGTAAATAAAATGCGTAAGATAAGAGAACAAATGGGGACATCGGTGAAGGGGGGCTAATGGGGAGGTAATAACAAGTAGTGGTTATGTGATAAGGAGATGGAGTGAGTATTATGAAGGTTTATTGAATGTGTTAGATGATAGAGTGGCAGATATTAGATGTTTTGGTCGAAGTGGTGTGCGAAGTGAGAGAGTTAGGGAGAATGATCTAGTAAACAGAGAAGAGGTAGTTTACCAAATGGCGTCCTAGCTTCGTCTCTTCGATGTATATCAACTGACTGTTATATTTCTCTCTTGTGTCTCCCCTGATGATGTGATTATTACACGAAAGTGCACTTGGGAACTTATCGTGTTTTATTTTCCCCGTGGACTCATAGGAATATATATATATATATATATATATATATATATATATATATATATATCTATATATATATATATGTATATATATATATATATATATATATATATATATATATATATATATATATATATATATATATATATATATATACATGAAATTAGTGAAGTGCCAGAAGTATCAATCTTGGGACTGATCCATAGATATCAGTGGTCCTCATATGTTAATGATAATTCGTGATACATACATACATATATATATTAGTGGCATTTGTAATGGTTTGCACTGCAAGATTTTAAAATTCGATGATGATACAAAGGTGGAAAATAAATAATTCTATTAATGAACTTGAACGTGAGCTGCTTCAAACTGACATCAACAAACTGATGGACGGAGCTCATTGTTGGCAAATGAGCTTTGATATCATTAAGTGTAAAGTTTTACTTACTGGTATTAAATGCGAAAAGGCAACGTACATTATGAATTCTGCAGAACTGCAAACGCTTAATGAGGGAAAAGACTTGGGCTGTTGAACTGCAAAGGTTAAATGATGAAAAAGTCTTAGGAGTGATAATCTCTGGTGACCTATAACCAGATATGCAAAACAGAACCATTGAAAAGAGCGTACAAAATTCTAGGATTCATACATAGCGCCTCATTCTTTACTATTAATTGCTTCGTCCACATCTTGAGTCCTGTGTTCATTCTGGGTCATTCTACCTAGAAAAATGACATATATAATGTAGAGATCACAACGTCGAACTACCAAGACGATCCCCTGACTGAGAAAATAATCAGAGGAGAATAGATCAAACGATTTGAATCTACTTGGTAAAGAGAAGTTTAAGAGGTGATCTAATACATGTATTCAATATTATCAAAGGCTTTGATGATCTTGATCTTTCAAGTTATTCAAGACTTAATTCATCTAATTTTACTTTTAGTGATAGATACTAACTCATGGGCGAATGTTGTTCAGTATTTTTCATCTTCTTAGAATGGGTCCATTCTCTGTCATACCTACCAAATGCTGGCTGGCTAGGATGCCAACTGTATCTTCTCAATATATTTCTAGGCGCCATCACTATTTGAATCATTTCATTGAAATATTCCTCCTTTTTTACCATTAACTCTGTGTATGTTTATGTGTGTGTGTGTGTGTGTGTGTGTGTGTGTGTGTGTGTGTGTGTGTGTGTGTGTGTGTGTGTGTGTATAAATAATCATTGATAAATCTATAAATAAAGAAGAGTTAAAGGGATTCAGGCGACCTTTTGGCTGAAAATATACTGCTGAAAAACTACAGAACTGAGGGCTTATAATAGTAACTAGAAATCAATAACAGAGTCTAATATCAAGGTAGGGTTAGATACTTCTCAGTGTTAATGTGGTACATCTACATTGATAGAGATAGGTTTGTAGATCAGTTGTTATGGTTGATACAATATGCTAATATGCATCTAGTGTTGGTGAGTTGATCATTAGGTGACAAAATATTACACACTAGTTTCATTGCTGTAATAGTGTGGTTGACACACATTATGTATCTCGTGGTGATCATCAAGTTAGTTACGTTAAAGTAAACTAGTAACTAACATACGCATAACTAAGGGATAACTTAGTTATTTACTTGTTTAGCAGTGGATTTGTTTATGGATTGTTTATGACATTCACAACGTTAGACACAAGACTATTCTTGCATCTGTCTGTACGAGCACTGGTTGGAAGAAGATGATTATGGTGGAGGTTTGGGGCGGGAGGAGGTCTAGGTGACGTGGTGAGGACCATGCTGGTGCTGTTATATGTCAGTGTCAAGGTGTTTACCCTGGGCAACTGTACTCCCATTCCTTAACACACTCGAGAAGATGTTTTATTGAGTCGCTGCTTCGTTAGCTCAGTGGTCAGAGGGGTTGGAGTATATGTCAGTGTCACGGTATTTATATACTAGGCGACCGCAGCTGCAACAAAGGCCCCTCGAGAAGATCTCACCTAGTCACTGGCTCGCTATTTCACTGGTAAAGGTATCTGATATATATCACTTATACACTTATTTCAATGGAAGTGGACTATCTTCTGTGAAGATGGCTGCTCCGATCAAACGTAATCTGAGTATTCAGCTGACGAAGGTTTGTGCGTGTGTGTGTGTGTGTGTGTGTGTGTGTGTGTGTGTGTGCGTCATATGCGAACCCTTCCTGATCTAAATGTTTGCATCGTTTCTGTGTAGCATCTGTCTACCCATGGAGACGGGCGACGCACTGGCCTTAACCTACCTCATCGCCCTGTTGCTGGTCAACGGCCTGGCCTTCTTCGTCATCACCGCCTGCTACGCCTCCATGTACTGCTCTATCAGTCGACACGATGCCACGGCGCCCAACTCGGATCTCACCGTAGCCAAGCGCATGGCCCTCCTGGTCTTCACCGATTTTGCCTGCTGGGCCCCCATCGCATTCTTCGGGTGAGTTCCCCTTGTGTTTCTGCCTCGCATCTGTCATATACCTTTGTGTTTATATCCCACAACTGTCATACACTTTTGTACATCTGTTTCCCACGTCTATCACACACTATTATTATTTCTTACACTTGTCACACACACACACACACACACACACATACACACACATCTATACTTCTTTTTCACACCTGTCACACACATCTTTGTACGTCTCTTACACACCTGTCACACACCATTGTACCTTTCTCTTACACCTCTCAAACATCGTTTTATCTTTTCATACCTGTCACACACTTGTACATCTCTTTCGCACCTGTCACACATCTGTATATCTCTTTCGCACCTGTCACACACTTTCGTGCTTTTTTTTCTCCCGTATCAATGTTTCTTTTGCCATTGTTTCACACTGTGTCAGTGTTTCACAACTTTCGTGCGTTACCTGTCCGTCCACCGCCAAACTTTGAATGCATTTCTCCTGCTCTTACCCCTGTACGCATTTCATGTATATCTCACACCTGTCATACACCTGCATCACACTCGCCATGCATATCTTACAGCCTAGAATTCTACTGGCATTTAATTACCATCTCCTTTTTCTCTCTCTCACACCTGCCAGACACCTTTTGTTACTCCGCCTTGCGCCTATCATTTCCTTGCTTTGCCTCCGTCATATGTATGTCACAGAGCAGGATTTTCTACTCTGCCTTTATGTGCAGTGCCTCTTACCCTTATATCTGTGCCTCATAACTTTCGTATACCATTGTTCGTACTTCGCATGTGTGTAGTGTTCATATCACAATTGTCCTGATTATGGAGTGTCTTTGTATCACGTCCTTTATATACCTATTTCACCTTTCTATGCCATCTGTTCTGTTCCGGAAACGGGCAAATGTAACATGTTTATGATGCGTTTTACCATGTCATACACCTATTGTATGCGTCACATACCATACGAAACTGAAAACAGGTAAAAGATGGTGTTAACCATTCCACCGCCCAATATATATATATATATATATATATATATATATATATATATATATATATATATATATATATATATATAACATACATATGCACTTTATTCGTATATATATATATATATATATATATATATATATATATATATATATATATATATATATATATATATATATATATATATATATATATATATATATACATATATATATATATATTACATTTTCATTATATCTGTATCCCTGAAGATGTAAATCATCAAAAAAACCTCTCGGACCTTCGTGTTTCATATTCTTTGGTGCCACCAGCGTATTCCTGAATCACTTTTTCTTTTCCTAATTTCTCTGCATTTCTCTTGGTTTTTGTTTCCTCAGGTTGACGGCGGTGGCTGGTCTGCCGCTCATCAACGTCACCAGAGCCAAGATCCTCCTGGTGTTCTTCTACCCCCTGAACTCCTGCGCCAACCCTTACCTGTACGCCATTCTCACCAAGCAGTACCGCCGAGACCTCTTCATTCTCCTGGCCAGATACGGCTTTTGTACCAAGAGAGCCATGAGGTAGGTGGCTAAGTGAAAGGCGGTCTGAAATAGGAACCCAGGTGATGTAGGTTCCGGGGTGAAAGAGGTGAAAGATTTGTCTTAAAAACGAGAAGAGCTCGAGTGAAAAGACGGACCTGGAGTGGTAATCTTTGCGGTGCTATATTCATGAATGCGAGATGTATTCCGAACGGGACTGTAATCCTACTAAAAGAAAATATAAAAATCGTACAAATCCTCCCAAAGATCATCCAATGACAGAACAAGACATTTGACGTAAAGTGAGCGAATGGCAGACAGTCAGTTAAGCTGAATTCTGAATTTCAAACAACATTGCAACTACAGTAAGGGCACATTTTCTTGAAGCGAGTGATGAGGAGAATGGGTAAGTAATGAGCTCAAATATTAAATCACTATAGAACTAAATTCCCAAGATTTTAGGATCACGATTCTTTGGTTTCACTGGAACAAAGGATTTTTGTGGTGTTGAGTGACATAGCGGAAGGCTATCACCTGCATTTCAAAAGTTAATGGAGATCAAATTGTCGATCACCCTGCCAAAAGAAACCTACATGATCGCGTCTCTCATCAGCTGTTAGACCAATCACATTGCTTCATCCAAACCATCCGTGATATCATTTCCCACTACGTTGGCGATCAACCATCAATGCGTGACCTCATCCCTCCACAGATACAAGGGCCCGTATTCGTCTGTCAACAACACCTTCCCACACAACACGCTGGTGAACGCCCCCAACCACCGCAACTCCACCCTGACGCAGATCACCTTGTGTGACCTGACCCGCACCGCCAGAACTTCACAACAGAGCAACAATGGCTCCCTCCTGGGCGCCATGGTCGAAGGCTCTCAAGACTCGCTCCAGAGGAACGTCTCGCCTCTTAGGTAAGGTTTATTCGCTATACAACGTACTAACAGCGACGGAGACATTACGCTGTCAACACTCTGAAGCGAAATCAGGTAAGGTGATAGGTATGGTGCTGGAGGAGAGACAAAAGTATAAGGACTGTTGTATAAACAGACGTAAAGATATTATCAACTGATCATTGCTTCTTGTTGCATAGGCAGCAATCCACAGCCTCTATCTGTACACGTAGCTTTACGTACATGTGTCACTGTATATTTAACAGTAATGTATTCTAGTCTCGTATCAGTGAAAAAGAAAATATTCTCTTCTTTCTGAAGATACGAAAGTTATTCGAAAAGTAGTTTTTTCTTTTTCTTTCCTTTTTAAACTATGCATTTTTTTCCCCGTCTAATGATGGCTTTCCCACCGGGATGCAGAACACCGACGAAGCCTGAGATGGTGGGCGGGGAGAACGAGCGTCTAAGCACTGTGCAGGAGATGAGCCACAGTACACACAGCGACGACGACAACTCCGACGACGTGGCTCACCCAGACGGCGGCCACCACGACTCCCCCAGCGGCGTGGTGAAGCAGGCCGGCTCGCCTCACCCGATCAAGAACTGCTACACGAGACTATCCTTCACGCCAGAGCAGGAGGAGATACTCAAGCAGGCGCTGCACGAGTCCAAAGCCAGGAAGAAGGCGAAGAGCGACGGAGACCGAGGAAGCCACGCAGCCCAAGAGTCGACGGACCAAGGGAAGCCCGCGACAGAAAACGGGAAGTCCTTCGGCCACGGGGAGGTTGTTGTTATTTGTGAGGTGGAAGTCAACAAGGCAGGGCAGAGTAGGAGCGTCTCTGACCACGGGGCTCTGGACAAGGCGGACGAGGCCACCTCGACAGTATAGCGAAAATAATGGCTGCATGTTAGCTTGATTGCTACGAATCATTCCTTTTATCGCTTATCAGTATAATTTACCAATCATCTCTACCCTCCAATCTCATCATATCAGCGCTACACCAAAATGTGATAATAATCTACACGCCTCTAGTTGATTTCAAAGCCTTTTCTCTTACTACACTCTTTCAAGTGTTATTTCATTTCATCTCTTTCTTTTGAACAGTTTATTCTTTGGAATTTAATCATACTTAAACAATTATTACTATCATTATCATGATTTTCTTTCTACTTTCTTTTTTTTTCGTGTTTAATCATATTCAAACAATTATTACTATCATTATCATGATTTTCTTTCTACTTTCTTTTTTTTGTTTTTCGTGATAATTTCGTGATGATTTATTATCCGAATTTTGAGCCTCAATTGAAGCACGAGGAACAAAATTCGGGTGTCTGTCTTCTTAACACATTATTTCTGTATACTAAAACTTAACTTTTGATTCTAGATATTCACAATTAGTTTCCTGTGAATTCGACATATTTTGCATTCGTCTTAATTTAGTCTTCCTATTACGTACTCTAATATATTTCTTCCTTATTACATTTCTACCTTTTTATCATTTCATGCCTAGATATATATATATATATATGGAGGTTATTTAACCGTTGCATTATAAGACTTTCATTCCTAGTCCTAAAACAAAGTGAAACTATATATATCTATTGAGTCATTGAGTGGAGACGATACTGCAATAGATATTACCAAATGTCCTGTAATATAGCTGTTGGTATTATTTTTATATTTTCATAAATGTAAGTAAACTGAAAAGCCTGTACAGAGAAGACTTAGAGTGAGGAGCAGTTGTTTGCCCAGAACGGGAGCATAATGCGTGTCCTTTGAGTGGTTATATAGACCCATAGCAATGGACTAATTAGGCTTGACTTCTCACTTGTAAATAGATCCTCGGCTTATCCGTCCTTACTTGGTATAGTTCTTCTCGTTAATTTAATTCTCAGTTGCTGCTCGGCTTAAGCTTCCTGTACATATAACATAAGTTTGTGGATCTTATGGGTTTTATTTATGAGTAAAATTCTCAGTATTTTCACAAGAATAAAAAGTAGTAACGCTTGATGTGTCTTTTATTTGGAGGTTCCATTTGGTGTGAGTTTTATGTTCCTGAACTTTTGCCAATGCATTGTGTCTGTGAGGAGGAGGAACGGTCATATGAGGACATAATTAATGAATGAATATTACTACAGACTGGTATAATGGGTTTCATAGTGAACTCGACGATTCCCGTTGTCTCAGTAGGGTTGGCAAGTGCGATTATGAGATTCATTTAAAATCATGGTTGCTACACTCTATAGTAATTCCACAATTAGGCCCCACAGACTTTTCCATGGATTACCCAGGATGCTTCACATGCCCTGTTTCAAGTCCATTGACGACACATTAACTCATGTGTACATCTGTCCAGTTCACTCTACCCCGTGCACACCTCTCACTGTCATGCATGTTCAGGCCTCGATCGCTCAAAATCTTTTTCACTCCATCCTTCCATCTCCAATTTGGTCTCCCTGTTCTCCTTGTTCCCTCCACTTCTAACATATCCTCTCTATCAGCCAATCGTCACTCACTTTCTTCATATGTGCAAACCATTCAGAGCGCATTCTCTTCAGCTTTCACCTCACCCCTTTTTATGACCACACATCTTTCTTCCTCTTTCATTACTTACTGGAGTTAATTACCTCACACCACAAAAAATGTCCTCAAACATTTAATTCCCAATTCATCCACCATTCTCTACACATCCTCATCCAAATATGTATGTATATATATATATATATATATATATATATATATATATATATATATATATATATATATATATATATATATATATATATATATACATATATATCTTTCTTTTTCTTTCATACTATTCGCCATTTCCCGCCTCAGCGAAGTGGCGTTAAGAACAGAGGACTGGGCCTTTGAGGGAATACCCTCACCTGGCCCAATTCTCTGTTCCTTCCTTTGGAAAATTAAAAAGAAATGAGAGGGGAAGATTTCCAGCTCCCCGCTCCCTTCCCTTTTAGTCGCCTTCTACGACACGCAGGGAATACGTGGGTTGTATTCTTTCTCCCCTATCCCCAGGGATGTATATATATATATATATATATATATATATATATATATATATATATATATTATATATATATATATATATATATATATATATATATATATATATTATATATATATATATATATATATATATATATATATATATATATATATATATATATATATATATATATATATATATATATATATATATATATATATATATATATATATATATACATTAATATGAGTCCACTTGGAAATGAAACATGATAAGTTCCCAAGTGCACTTTCGTGTAATAATCACATCATCAGGGGAGATACAAGAAAGAAATGTAAGTCAGTTGATACACAACGAAGAGACGTAGGGAGGACGCTATTTGATAAACAAATGACTGTCCAAGACAGACAACGAGCGTATTATAAACTTATTATGTGGACAAGAAGGGGAATTGATTACAAATTTCATCAACATTATAATTTTCCATTTTGTATAGGCTTTCACTAATATCAAGGTTATGATTCTTTGTGTATTTAATGATAGAAGATTCAGTAATATACGTGCACTGTTACCGGACTCCTGCATATGGTTACACCACCAGTGAAGAGTGAAATCTCGTCAAAGGAGTCCGTCATGTCCATGTTACTGATCACTGCGCAGCCTTGAAGATGAAGGTGTCACTGGAAACTGTGAGTTTTTATTATACAGCTAAATGACAATAATGATGATAACGAAAATAATAATAATAGTAATAATGATAATAATAATGATAATAATTTGATAATGATAATAACGATACAGAATAATTGATTAAGCTAATAATGCTAATAGTAATAGTTGATATCATTATCATTATCATTATCATTATTGTTATCATTATTATATAAGTGATAAAGAAAAGTCGATGTTTCATAATCATGCACCATCAAACTTTTTCAAAAACCAGTGGGTCAAGGTTGACTATTTTTAACGAGAATGATTTTATAACTAAGAACAATGTGGGTTTAAACTAATTGGGTAATCAACTGCATATATTACAGGTTGATTAATGTGAAATGATAATGGATTTCATTATCTACACAACTCTCTGCTCAGGATTTTCACCAGGGACGAATATTTTACCTTCGTGCTGAGGCCCCGATCGCTTAAAATATCCTTTACTACATCTTTATATCTCCAATTTGATCACTCGGTTCACCTTTAATCCCTCCATTTCTGACACGTGTTCTTTTTGCCAACCTTTCCTCACTCATTCTCTCCAAATGTCCATGCCATTTCAACACACCCTCTTCTGCTCTCTCAACCACACTCTTTTTATTTCTACACATGTGTCTTACCCTTTCATTACTTACTCGATAAAACCACCTCACACCTCATATTGTCCTCAAACATTTCATTTCAAACACATCCAACCTCCTCCGTACAACCTTATCTAGAGGCAATGTCTCGCAAGCATATGATATTGATCGAATTACTGTTCCTTCAGACACACCCATTGAGATAACGTTTTCTCTTTTCACACAATCTTCATCGCTCCCAGAACCTTTGCTCCCTTCCCAACCCTATAACACACCTCTACTTCCAGAGTTCCATTCGCTGTCAAGTCCACTCTCAAATATATGAAACATTTCACTACCTCCACTTTTTTCTCCCTTTTAGACTCACATCCAACTAAACTGTCCCTTAACCCTACTGAAGCTAATAATCTTGTTTTTATTCACATTTACTCTCATCATTATCCTTTCACACACTCATCTAAGATCAGTCATCATCTGCAGCTTGTAAATGCTTATATATATATATATATATTTTTTTTTTTTTCATACTATTCGCCATTTCCCGCGATAACGAGGTAGCGTTAAGAACAGAGGACTGGGCCTTTGAGGGAATACCCTCACCTGGCCCCCTTCTCTGTTCCTTCTTTTGGAAAATTAAAAAAAAAAAAAACGAGGGGAGGATTTCCAGCCCCCGCTCCCTTCCCTTTTAGTCGCCTTCTACGACACGCAGGGAATACGTGGGAAGTATTCTTTCTCCCCTATCCCCAGGGATAATATATATATATATATATATATATATATATATATATATATATATATATATATATATATATATATATATATATATATATATATATATATATATATGGATAATCATTTTTTATAGGTACATCAGTCTTATCAACTTTACCAATGCACGTCCGAGAATCGAACCCAGGTTACGGGTAAGATTCGTCTAGTGTTACGCTGTCAGTCTGCAACTGTTCCTGGTCGCTCGGGTTCGATTCTACAGCGCATGATGGTAAAACTGTGTCGATAATCTGGATATATATACACAGGGTAAGTGAAAAGCGACTTGTTTTACATTTTAGATTTTCGGTTTCTCTTCTCTAACATGTTCGTAGATTCACTGCTATCACTATATTACCGCAGTATTGTATCTATCACTTTTGCTTCTTGCTAACCAGTATCACTTCACTTCACACTACCCCTGTTCCTATACATTACACTTCATCTCAGCCCATCTTTACTCTTCCACATTCCCGCATCTGTTCCGTGCGATGAAGAAAAAAAAAAATGAAATTTCCCTTTCAGTGTAGAAAACTTTACGTCCTCATATCCCCAATAAGGTCGTCAAACTTTCCTACTTTTTACTTTCCATCTGATCCAGACGGCTAATGGAGCCTCTACCGTTTAGATATAAGTTGAAATGGTGGGGCGGAGTCCAAAGTTTATGGCTGGAATATTCCAAGAAGCCAAACTAGCCGAAGACTTGCGATGGCGTACTGCTATTTATTTGTTTTTTTTTATAAACTTTCCGTATTCCAAAGTTCATTCTTTTAGCCTTCCCTAGAATCCGGTATTATAAAAGGACTCATTCGGCCTGCCGTAGAACTTCGCAGTTTGGTGCCCAATACGCCATCTGTTCGTTCTCTTTATGTGTATTTACTGGCTTCTATGGCTTTTGGCCCTTATTTCTTATTAGAAATGGGTGATATAACGGGAAAGAATCATCTACCGAGAGATGTTATATACGTGTTATATACGTGATGTCGCTCAGGATTCTCGTTTCCTTCTCCTCTGGCGAGTCTCTATCACTGTAAGTACGATCACACTGACTCAGAAAATAGCACAATCTTGGGCTTCATACGCCTTGAGAAAGAAGTACTGAGTAACGCCAGGACTTTCATAGAAATTGCTTTCAGTGAAATTTATACGTATATATATATATATATATATATATATATATATACAGGAGTTGTGGGAGTATGTGATAGAATGTAAGAAAGTAAATTCTCGATTAATATGGGTAAAATTGAAAGTTGATGGAGAGAGGTGGGTGATTATTGGTGCATATGCACCTGGGCATGAGAAGAAAGATCATGAGAGGCAAGTGTTTTGGGAGCAGCTAAATGAGTGTGTTAGCGGTTTTGATGCACGAGACCGGGTTATAGTGATGGGTGATTTGAATGCAAAGGTGAGTAATGTGGCAGTTGAGGGAATAATTGGTATGCATGGGGTGTTCAGTGTTGTAAATGGAAATGGTGAAGAGCTTGTAGATTTATGTGCTGAAAAAGGACTGATGATTGGGAATACCTGGTTTAAAAAGCGAGATATACATAAGTATACTTATGTAAGTAGGAGAGATGGCCAGAGAGCGTTATTGGATTACGTGTTAATTGACAGGCGTGCGAAAGAGAGACTTTTGGATGTTAATGTGCTGAGAGGTGCAACTGGAGGGATGTCTGATCATTATCTTGTGGAGGCTAAGGTGAAGATTAGTATGGGTTTTCAGAAAAGAGGAGTGAATGTTGGGGTGAAGAAGGTGGTGAGAGTAAGTGAGCTTGGGAAGGAGACCTGTGTGGGGAAGTACCAGGAGAGACTGTGTACAGAATGGAAAAAGGTGAGAACAATGGAAGTAAGGGGAGTGGGGGAGGAATGGGATGTATTTAGGGAATCAGTGATGGATTGCGCAAAAGATGCTTGTGGCATGAGAAGAGTGGGAGGTGGGCTGTTTAGAAAGGGTAGTGAGTGGTGGGATGAAGAAGTAAGAGTATTAGTGAAAGAGAAGAGAGAGGCATTTGGACGATTTTTGCAGGGAAAAAAATGCAATTGAGTGGGAGAAGTATAAAAGAAAGAGACAGGAGGTCAAGAGAAAGGTGCAAGAGGTGAAAAAAAGGGCAAATGAGAGTTGGGGTGAGAGACTATCAGTAAATTTTAGGGAGAATAAAAAGATGTTCTGGAAGGAGGTAAATAGGGTGCGTAAGACAAGGGAGCAAATGGGAACTTCAGTGAAGGGCGTAAATGGGGAGGTGATAACAAGTAGCGGTGATGTGAGAAGGAGATGGAATGAGTATTTTGAAGGTTTGTTGAATGTGTCTGATGACAGAGTGGCAGATATAGGGTGTTTTGGTCGAGGTGGTGTGCAAAGTGAGAGGGTTAGGGAAAATGAGTTGGTAAACAGAGAAGAGGTAGTAAAAGCTTTGCGGAAGATGAAAGCCGGCAAGGCAGCAGGTTTGGATGGTATTGCAGTGGAATTTATTAAGAAAGGGGGTGACTGTATTGTTGACTGGTTGGTAAGGTTATTTAATGTATGTATGACTCATGGTGAGGTGCCTGAGGATTGGCGGAATGCGTGCATAGTGCCATTGTACAAAGGCAAAGGGGATAAGAGTGAGTGCTCAAATTACAGAGGTATAAGTTTGTTGAGTATTCCTGGTAAATTATATGGGAGGGTATTGATTGAGAGGGTGAAGGCATGTACAGAGCATCAGATTGGGGAAGAGCAGTGCGGTTTCAGAAGTGGTAGAGGATGTGTGGATCAGGTGTTTGCTTTGAAGAATGTATGTGAGAAATACTTAGAAAAGCAAATGGATTTGTATGTAGCATTTATGGATCTGGAGAAGGCATATGATAGAGTTGATAGAGATGCTCTGTGGAAGGTATTAAGAATATATGGTGTGGGAGGCAAGTTGTTAGAAGCAGTGAAAAGTTTTTATCGAGGATGTAAGGCATGTGTACGTGTAGGAAGAGAGGAAAGTGATTGGTTCTCAGTGAATGTAGGTTTGCGGCAGGGGTGTGTGATGTCTCCATGGTTGTTTAATTTGTTTATGGATGGGGTTGTAAGGGAGGTAAATGCAAGAGTCCTGGAAAGAGGGGCAAGTATGAAGTCTGTTGGGGATGAGAGAGCTTGGGAAGTGAGTCAGTTGTTGTTCGCTGATGATACAGCGCTGGTGGCTGATTCATGTGAGAAACTGCAGAAGCTGGTGACTGAGTTTGGTAAAGTGTGTGGAAGAAGAAAGTTGAGAGTAAATGTGAATAAGAGCAAGGTTATTAGGTACAGTAGGGGTGAGGGTCAAGTCAATTGGGAGGTGAGTTTGAATGGAGAAAAACTGGAGGAAGTGAAGTGTTTTAGATATCTGGGAGTGGATCTGTCAGCGGATGGAACCATGGAAGCGGAAGTGGATCATAGGGTGGGGGAGGGGGCGAAAATTTTGGGAGCCTTGAAAAATGTGTGGAAGTCGAGAACATTATCTCGGAAAGCAAAAATGGGTATGTTTGAGGGAATAGTGGTTCCAACAATGTTGTATGGTTGCGAGGCGTGGGCTATGGATAGAGATGTGCGCAGGAGGATGGATGTGCTGGAAATGAGATGTTTGAGGACAATGTGTGGTGTGAGGTGGTTTGATCGAGTAAGTAACGTAAGGGTAAGAGAGATGTGTGGAAATAAAATGAGCGTGGTTGAGAGAGCAGAAGAGGGTGTTTTGAAATGGTTTGGGCACATGGAGAGAATGAGTGAGGAGAGATTGACCAAGAGATATATGTGTCGGAGGTGGAGGGAACGAGGAGAAGAGGGAGAACCAATTGGAGGTGGAAAGATGGAGTGAAAAAGATTTTGTGTGATCGGGGCCTGAACATGCAGGAGGGTGAAAGGAGGGCAAGAAATAGAGTGAATTGGAGTCATGTGGTATACAGGGGTTGACGTGCTGTCAGTGGATTGAATCAAGGCATGTGAAGCGTCTGGGGTAAACCATGGAAAGCTGTGTAGGTATGTATATTTGCGTGTGTGGACGTGTGTATGTACATGTGTATGGGGGGGGGGTTGGGCCATTTCTTTCGTCTGTTTCCTTGCGCTACCTCGCAAACGCGGGAGACAGCGACAAAGTATAAAAAAAAAAAAAAAAAAAAAAAAAAAAAAATATATATATATATATACAAAATGTTTAATCATAGACTATCTCGGATGAGAGAAAACAGGAACAGAAAATGAAAGACGATAAAAGGAAGACACTTATCTTCCCTTAGATTTTGTGGTAAAGAATGAGGTTTCACGACAGTTAATCCTCTTGTCGCTGGCCTTCCCACAAAAGCAGCGACAGCAGCACCTGTGCCTCGTGTCCAAGCTCTTGAGGAGGAGGAGACACGTGCAGTCTGCTCACGAGGAGAGTAAAATTAAGAGACAGCAGCAACTTTGCGAGGTAGTGAAAGAAAAGGTTGAAGGGAGGTGATGCTTGGAGAATCATCAAGACGGATGGCTTTTGACCCCACTCAAATCAGTGGACAGGAAGAGGTTCAGCCACTCTAGATGTGTGAAGCAGTACCTTGGTGAATAACACCCCAGTAAACAGGAAACAGCTACTCACAATAGGAAATAATCTCGTCACTTATACAACTCTCCCAGCTTCTGGGCACCAAGCATTGGAACTGATGAAAATGGGTTTCCAGGACAGAGTGGAGGATATGATTGTCCTCAGCATAATTATGTGATTGCAATGTTGAAATGTGATGTTCTTAAAGTGGGCAGAAGAAAACGAGTGATTATTAGACAGAGATATGGCAAAACATTGCGTTTTAGCACTATTCAGTTTAACAAGGTTGCTATTTTCCTTGCTCTGAGTAGCCGCAGAGATGAGACATAATATGCAATGAGAGCTTGAAAGAGGAGTTGTACTGGAGGGAGGAGGTAGAGAGAAACTAAACTGTGGTGGTACGTAAAGTGAGATCATGAGCATATCAATGAACAGGTTTAGAAGTAGAAGAGAGAAGGTTAATCACTCAGTAAAGAAACAGTGTAGGTGACAAGACAGAACCCTAAGGAACACAACAGATAATAGGATAGGAGTGGAAACGTTACTCCATCCACTACTTATGAAACGGAGAGAGAGGAAAATGATGCATAAGAGAACAAAGTGTGCCTGATGAGGCTTCTAGTAGCGAAAAGAAGCAGATCAAAGTGAGTTGATAATCTAGTGATGTATCGATTTATCGAACTAGCAATCACAGAGACCGGCAAGGTTTTAAGAAGGGTAGGATCACCTATTATTATTATTGTGTGTGTGTGTGTGTGTGTGTGTGTGTGTGTGTATGTGTGTGTGAAAGTCACTGTCTACTTTCACCCTGTCTGTTTGTCTGTCTTTGTTGGTGGCTGTCCCCCTGAAACACTATAGAGACAAGCAGGGTACGAGCCATGAGCTAGCCTCTCTATCAGGATATAATGAGAAACAAGTTGGTGGGGGGTCCTGATATTTACGACATATTTACGACAAGATTATCGCTAACCTTGAACGTAATGAAACGAAACCTGGAAAGGTCAAACCGCATATAACGTGATACATTTTACGTTGGCTGCGGTTTTTCATTACGCCTCACTATCTCAAATTGTATATGTTTTCTTTGTTCACTTTCATTCTTTTCCTTTCGAGCGTCCAAAGATTTTGGTCTCCAGATGTTGGGTAGCGTTTATTGTTATCAATAGATGAAGGTGTGGTGGCTGGGGTACATTGTGTAGATGAAGGTGTGGTGGCTGGGGTATATTGTGTAGATGAAGGTGTGGTGGCTGGGGTATATTGTGTAGATGAAGGTGTAGTGGCTGGGGTACATTGTGTAGATGGATGTGTGGTGGCTGGGGTATATTGTGTAGATGAAGGTGTAGTGGCTGGGGTACATTGTGTAGATGAATGTGTGGTGGCTGGGGTATATTGTGTAGATGAATATGTGGTGGCTGGGTACATTGTGTAGATGAATGTGTGGTGGCTGGGTACATTGTGTAGATGAATGTGTGGTGGCTGGGGTATATTGTGTAGATGGAGGTGTAGTGGCTGGGGTACATTATGTAGATGGATGTGTGGTGGCTGGGGTACATTGTGTAGATGGAGGTGTGGTGGCTGGGGTGCACGGTGTAGATGGAGGTGTGGTGGCTTGGGTACACTGTGTAGATGGAGGTGTGTTGGCTGGGGTACATTGTGTAGATGGAGGTGTGGTGGCTTGGGTACATTGTGTAGATGGAGGTGTGTTGGCTGGGGTACATTGAGTAGATGGAGGTGTGGTGGCTGGGGTACACTGTGTAGAGGGAGGCTTGGTCGCTGGGGTACAATGCATGGATGGACGTCTGTGACTAGTGGCCATCTAGCCAATGAAGGTGTATTGGGTCAGGCCGGTCCGCCCGTGGCGTAGATGCAACTGCTCTCCATTCTTATTCCATCTGGTATTCACCAGTGAGAGGACGCTCATCTCTCGCCTTCCTCGCCACATTGAAATATTTCATATCAGGTGTGGGTGTGTCGACCGCCCGCTTGGCAACGTTTCCAAACTGGAACCCAATTTTCTTATCTGAAATCTGACCTTTTGAGAAACGTTTTCTAATTACTGTCAAAGGCCAAAGCTTCAATATCGCGTTCCTTTATACCGTCGTGTAAAACTAGTCTCTCTCTCTCAGAATGTTCAGAGAGCAAACGATGTAACATATGAATATGTAAGTTTTTCTCAACACATCAAGACAATGGGCTTTAATTAACTTTCGTCACCGATAGAAAATAGAAAAAAAAAGGTGGAAAAAAAAAACAAACACTCACCTCAAAAGTAGTTTTCCCTGAATGGAAAATAAAATGAGCAATGAATTTGTCGGACGCTTTGTGTTCCCTACCACCAGTCTTTGTCCACCTTTCATCATCATCATCATGTAAAACGGACACCAGTTTGATTAGTTTATGATCTTTTTTTTTTCTCCCAACCTCGTCCCATTAGTCAATCAAACGCCAGAAGAAGGTCAGGGGGTTGAAAAAAACGCTTAGTTATATTGTTTCAATCACGGCAGCCAGAATAACTTGGACTCTATACATCATAATTGAGTTATCTTCACGTTTGAAGGGATCAATACACACACACACACATATATATATATAATATATATATTATATATATATATATATATATATATATATATATATATATATATATATACATATATATCTTTCTTTTTCTTTCATACTATTCGCCATTTCCCGCCTCAGCGAAGTGGCGTTAAGAACAGAGGACTGGGCCTTTGAGGGAATACCCTCACCTGGCCCAATTCTCTGTTCCTTCCTTTGGAAAATTAAAAAGAAATGAGAGGGGAAGATTTCCAGCTCCCCGCTCCCTTCCCTTTTAGTCGCCTTCTACGACACGCAGGGAATACGTGGGTTGTATTTTTTCTCCCCTATCCCCAGGGATGTATATATATATATATATATATATATATATATATATATATATATATATATATATATATATATATATATATATATATACATTAATATGAGTCCACGGGGAAATGAAACATGATAAGTTCCCAAGTGCACTTTCGTGTAATAATCACATCATCATGGGAGATACAAGAAAGAAATGTAAGTCAGTTGATACACAACGAAGAGACGTAGGGAGGACGCTATTTGATAAACAAATGACTGTCCAAGACAGACAACGAGCGTATTATAAACTTATTATGTGGACAAGAAGGGGAATTGATTACAAATTTCATCAACATTATAATTTTCCATTTTGTATAGGCTTTCACTAATATCAAGATTATGATTCTTTGTGAATTTAATGACAGAATATTCAGTAATATACGTGCACTGTTACCGGACTCCTGCATATGGTTACACCACCAGTGAAGAGTGAAATCTCGTCAAAGGAGTCCGTCATGTCCATGTTACTGATCACTGCGCAGCCTTGAAGATGAAGGTGTCACTGGAAACTGTGAGTTTTGATTATACAGTTGAATGACAATAATGATGATAATGAAAATAATAATAATAGTAATAACAATTATGATAATGATAATAATTTGTTAATGATAATAATGATATAGAATAATTGATTATGCTAATAATGCTAATAGTAATAGTTGATATCATTATCATTATCATTATTATCATCATTATTATATAAGTGATAAAGAAAAGTCGATGTTTCATAATCATGCACCATCAAACTTTTTCAAAAACCAGTGGGTCAAGGTTGACTATTTTTAACGAGAATGATTTTATAACTAAGAACAATGTGGGTTTAAACTAATTGGGTAATCAACTGCATATATTACAGGTTGATTAATGTGAAATGATAATGGATTTCATTATCTACACAACTCTCTGCTCAGGATTTTCACCAGGGACGAATATTTTACCTGCGTGCTGAGGCCCCGATCGCTTAAAATATCCTTTACTACATCTTTATATCTCCAATTTGATCACTCGGTTCACCTTTAATCCCTCCATTTCTGACACATGTATTCTTTTTGCCAACCTTTCCTCACTCATTCTCTCCAAATGTCCATGCCATTTCAACACACCCTCTTCTGCTATCTCAACCACACTCTTTTTATTTCTACACATGTGTCTTACCCTTTCATTACTTACTCGATAAAACCACCTCACACCTCATATTGTCCTCAAACATTTCATTTCAAACACATCCACCCTCCTCCGTACAACCTTATCTATAGGCAATGTCTCGCAAGCATATAATATTGATCGAATTACTGTTCCTTCAAACACACCCATTGTGATAACGTTTTCTCTTTTCACACAATCTTCATCGCTCCCAGAACCTTTGCTCCCTTCCCAACCCTATAACACACCTCTACTTCCAGAGTTCCATTCGCTGTCAAGTCCACTCTCAAATATATGAAACATTTCACTACCTCCACTTTTTTCTCCCTTTTAGACTCACATCCAACTAAACTGTCCCTTAACCCTACTGAAGCTAATAATCTTGTTTTTATTCACATTTACTCTCATCTTTATCCTTTCACACACTCATCTAAGATCAGTCATCATCTGCAGTTTGTCAGTGCTTATATATATATATATATATATATATATATATATATATATATATATATATATATATATATATATATATATATATATAAATATATATATATATATATATATATATATATATATATATATATATATATATATATATATATATATATATATATATATATATATATATATATATATATATATATTTATATATATATATATATATATATATATATATATATATATATATATATATATATATATATATATATATATATATATATATATATATATATATATATATATATATGGATAATCATTTTTTATAGGTACATCAGTCTAATCAACTTTACCAATGCACGTCCGAGAATCGAACCCAGGTTACGGGTAAGATTCGTCTAGTGTTACGCTGTCAGTCTGCAACTGTTCCTGGTCGCTCGGGTTCGATTCTACAGCGCATGATGGTAAAACTGTGTCGATAATCTGGATATATATACACAGGGTAAGTGAAAAGCGACTTGTTTTACATTTTAGATTTTCGTTTTCTCTTCTTTAACATGTTAATAGATTCACGGCTATCACTATATTAACGCAGTATTGTATCTATCACTTTTGCTTCTTGCTAACCAGTATCACTTCACTTCACACTACCCCTGTTCCTATACATTACACTTCATCTCAGCCCATCTTTACTCTTCCACATTCCCGCATCTGTTCCGTGCGATGAAGAAAAAAAAAAATGAAATTTCCCTTTCAGTGTAGAAAACTTTACGTCCTCATATCCCCAATAAGGTCGTCAAACTTTCCTACTTTTTACTTTCCATCTGATCCAGACGGCTAATGGAGCCTCTACCGTTTAGATATAAGTTGAAATGGTGGGGCGGAGTCCAAAGTTTATGGCTGGAATATTCCAAGAAGCCAAACTAGCCGAAGACTTGCGATGGCGTACTGCTATTTATTTGTTTTTTTTTTTATAAACTTTCCGTATTCCAAAGTTCATTCTTTTAGCCTTCCCTAGAATCCGGTATTATAAAGGGACTCATTCGGCCTGCCGTAGAACTTCGCAGTTTGGTGCCCAATACGCCATCTGTTCGTTCTCTTTGTGTGTATTTACTGGCTTCTATGGCTTTTGGCCCTTATTTCTTATTCGAAATGGGTGATATAACAGGAAAGAATCATCTACCGAGAGATGTTATATACGTGTTATATACGTGATGTCGCTCAGGATTCTCGTTTCCTTCTCCTCTGGCGAGTCTCTATCACTGTAAGTACGATCACACTGACTCAGAAAATAGCACAATCTTGGGCTTCATACGCCTTGAGAAAGAAGTACTGAGTAAACGCCAGGACTTTCATAGAAATTGCTTTCAGTGAAATTTATACGTATATATATAATATATATATATATATATATATATACAGGAGTTGTGGGAGTATGTGATAGAATGTAAGAAAGTAAATTCTCGATTAATATGGGTAAAATTGAAAGTTGATGGAGAGAGGTGGGTGATTATTGGTGCATATGCACCTGGGCATGAGAAGAAAGATCATGAGAGGCAAGTGTTTTGGGAGCAGCTAAATGAGTGTGTTAGCGGTTTTGATGCACGAGACCGGGTTATAGTGATGGGTGATTTGAATGCAAAGGTGAGTAATGTGGCAGTTGAGGGAATAATTGGTATGCATGGGGTGTTCAGTGTTGTAAATGGAAATGGTGAAGAGCTTGTAGATTTATGTGCTGAAAAAGGACTGATGATTGGGAATACCTGGTTTAAAAAGCGAGATATACATAAGTATACTTATGTAAGTAGGAGAGATGGCCAGAGAGCGTTATTGGATTACGTGTTAATTGACAGGCGTGCGAAAGAGAGACTTTTGGATGTTAATGTGCTGAGAGGTGCAACTGGAGGGATGTCTGATCATTATCTTGTGGAGGCTAAGGTGAAGATTAGTATGGGTTTTCAGAAAAGAGGAGTGAATGTTGGGGTGAAGAAGGTGGTGAGAGTAAGTGAGCTTGGGAAGGAGACCTGTGTGGGGAAGTACCAGGAGAGACTGTGTACAGAATGGAAAAAGGTGAGAACAATGGAAGTAAGGGGAGTGGGGGAGGAATGGGATGTATTTAGGGAATCAGTGATGGATTGCGCAAAAGATGCTTGTGGCATGAGAAGAGTGGGAGGTGGGCTGTTTAGAAAGGGTAGTGAGTGGTGGGATGAAGAAGTAAGAGTATTAGTGAAAGAGAAGAGAGAGGCATTTGGACGATTTTTGCAGGGAAAAAATGCAATTGAGTGGGAGAAGTATAAAAGAAAGAGACAGGAGGTCAAGAGAAAGGTGCAAGAGGTGAAAAAAAGGGCAAATGAGAGTTGGGGTGAGAGACTATCAGTAAATTTTAGGGAGAATAAAAAGATGTTCTGGAAGGAGGTAAATAGGGTGCGTAAGACAAGGGAGCAAATGGGAACTTCAGTGAAGGGCGTAAATGGGGAGGTGATAACAAGTAGCGGTGATGTGAGAAGGAGATGGAATGAGTATTTTGAAGGTTTGTTGAATGTGTCTGATGACAGAGTGGCAGATATAGGGTGTTTTGGTCGAGGTGGTGTGCAAAGTGAGAGGGTTAGGGAAAATGAGTTGGTAAACAGAGAAGAGGTAGTAAAAGCTTTGCGGAAGATGAAAGCCGGCAAGGCAGCAGGTTTGGATGGTATTGCAGTGGAATTTATTAAGAAAGGGGGTGACTGTATTGTTGACTGGTTGGTAAGGTTATTTAATGTATGTATGACTCATGGTGAGGTGCCTGAGGATTGGCGGAATGCGTGCATAGTGCCATTGTACAAAGGCAAAGGGGATAAGAGTGAGTGCTCAAATTACAGAGGTATAAGTTTGTTGAGTATTCCTGGTAAATTATATGGGAGGGTATTGATTGAGAGGGTGAAGGCATGTACAGAGCATCAGATTGGGGAAGAGCAGTGCGGTTTCAGAAGTGGTAGAGGATGTGTGGATCAGGTGTTTGCTTTGAAGAATGTATGTGAGAAATACTTAGAAAAGCAAATGGATTTGTATGTAGCATTTATGGATCTGGAGAAGGCATATGATAGAGTTGATAGAGATGCTCTGTGGAAGGTATTAAGAATATATGGTGTGGGAGGCAAGTTGTTAGAAGCAGTGAAAAGTTTTTATCGAGGATGTAAGGCATGTGTACGTGTAGGAAGAGAGGAAAGTGATTGGTTCTCAGTGAATGTAGGTTTGCGGCAGGGGTGTGTGATGTCTCCATGGTTGTTTAATTTGTTTATGGATGGGGTTGTAAGGGAGGTAAATGCAAGAGTCCTGGAAAGAGGGGCAAGTATGAAGTCTGTTGGGGATGAGAGAGCTTGGGAAGTGAGTCAGTTGTTGTTCGCTGATGATACAGCGCTGGTGGCTGATTCATGTGAGAAACTGCAGAAGCTGGTGACTGAGTTTGGTAAAGTGTGTGGAAGAAGAAAGTTGAGAGTAAATGTGAATAAGAGCAAGGTTATTAGGTACAGTAGGGGTGAGGGTCAAGTCAATTGGGAGGTGAGTTTGAATGGAGAAAAACTGGAGGAAGTGAAGTGTTTTAGATATCTGGGAGTGGATCTGTCAGCGGATGGAACCATGGAAGCGGAAGTGGATCATAGGGTGGGGGAGGGGGCGAAAATTTTGGGAGCCTTGAAAAATGTGTGGAAGTCGAGAACATTATCTCGGAAAGCAAAAATGGGTATGTTTGAGGGAATAGTGGTTCCAACAATGTTGTATGGTTGCGAGGCGTGGGCTATGGATAGAGATGTGCGCAGGAGGATGGATGTGCTGGAAATGAGATGTTTGAGGACAATGTGTGGTGTGAGGTGGTTTGATCGAGTAAGTAACGTAAGGGTAAGAGAGATGTGTGGAAATAAAATGAGCGTGGTTGAGAGAGCAGAAGAGGGTGTTTTGAAATGGTTTGGGCACATGGAGAGAATGAGTGAGGAGAGATTGACCAAGAGATATATGTGTCGGAGGTGGAGGGAACGAGGAGAAGAGGGAGAACCAATTGGAGGTGGAAAGATGGAGTGAAAAAGATTTTGTGTGATCGGGGCCTGAACATGCAGGAGGGTGAAAGGAGGGCAAGAAATAGAGTGAATTGGAGTCATGTGGTATACAGGGGTTGACGTGCTGTCAGTGGATTGAATCAAGGCATGTGAAGCGTCTGGGGTAAACCATGGAAAGCTGTGTAGGTATGTATATTTGCGTGTGTGGACGTGTGTATGTACATGTGTATGGGGGGGGGGGTTGGGCCATTTCTTTCGTCTGTTTCCTTGCGCTACCTCGCAAACGCGGGAGACAGCGACAAAATAAAAAAAAAAAAAAAAAAAAAAAAAAAAATATATATATATATATATACAAAATGTTTAATCATAGACTATCTCGGATGAGAGAAAACAGGAACAGAAAATGAAAGACGATAGAAGGAAGACACTTATCTTCCCTTAGATTTTGTGGTAAAGAATGAGGTTTCACGACAGTTAATCCTCTCGTGGCTGGCCTTCCCACAAAAGCAGCGACAGCAGCACCTGTGCCTCGTGTCCAAGCTCTTGAGGAGGAGGAGACACGTGCAGTCTGCTCACGAGGAGAGTAAAATTAAGAGACAGCAGCAACTTTGCGAGGTAGTGAAAGAAAAGGTTGAAGGGAGGTGATGCTTGGAGAATCATCAAGACGGATGGCTTTTGACCCCACTCAAATCAGTGGACAGGAAGAGGTTCAGCCATTCTAGATGTGTGAAGCAGTACCTTGGTGAATAACACCCCAGTAAACAGGAAACAGCTACTCACAATAGGAAATAATCTCGTCACTTATACAACTCTCCCAGCTTCTGGGCACCAAGCATTGGAACTGATGAAAATGGGTTTCCAGGACAGAGTGGAGGATATGATTGTCCTCAGCATAATTATGTGATTACAATGTTGAAATGTGATGTTCTTAAAGTGGGCAGAAGGAAACGAGTGATTATTAGACATAGATATGGCAAAACATTGCGTTTTAGCACTATTCAGTTTAACAAGGTTACTATTTTCCTTGCTCTGAGTAGCCGCAGAGATGAGACATAATATGCAATGAGAGCTTGAAAGAGGAGTTGTACTGGAGGGAGGAGGTAGAGAGAAACTAAACTGTGGTGGTACGTAAAGTGAGATCATGAGCATATCAATGAACAGGTTTAGAAGTAGAAGAGAGAAGGTTATTCACTCAGAAAAGAAACAGTGTAGGTGACAAGACAGAACCCTAAGGAGCACAACAGATAATAGGATAGGAGTGGGAAGGGTGCTCCATCCACTACTTATGAAACGGACAGAAAGGAAAATAATGCATAAGAGAACAAGGTGTGCCTGATGAGGCTTCTAGTAGCGAAAAAAGCAGATCAAAGTGAGTTAAGAATCCAGTGATGTATCGATTTATCAGACTAGCAATCACAGAGACCGGCAACGTTTTAAGAAGGGTAGGATCACCTATTATTATTGTGTGTGTGTGTGTGTGTGTGTGTGTGTGTGTGTGTGTGTGTGTGTGTGTGTGAAAGTCTCTGTCTACTTTCACCCTGTCTGTTTGTCTGTCTTTGTTCGTGGCTGTCCCCCTGAAACACTATAGAGACAAGCAGGGTACGAGCCATGGGCTAGCCTCTCTATCAGGATATAATGAGAAACAAGTTGGTGGGGGGTCCTGATATTTACGACATATTTACGACAAGATTATCGCTAACCTTGAACGTAATGAAACGAAACCTGGAAAGGTCAAACCGCATATAACGTGATACATTTTACGTTGGCTGCGGTTTTTCATTACGCCTCACTATCTCAAATTGTATATGTTTTCTTTGTTCACTTTCATTCTTTTCCTTTCGAGCGTCCAAAGATTTTGGTCTCCAGATGTTGGGTAGCGTTTATTGTTATCAATAGATGAAGGTGTGGTGGCTGGGGTACATTGTGTAGATGAAGGTGTGGTGGCTGGGGTACATTGTGTAGATGGAGGTGTGGTGGCTGGGGTACATTGTGTAGATGAAGGTGTGGTGGCTGGGGTACATTGTGTAGATGGATGTGTGGTGGCTGGGGTACATTGTGTAGATGAAGGTGTAGTGGCTGGGGTACATTGTGTAGATGAATGTGTGGTGGCTGGGGTATATTGTGTAGATGAATATGTGGTGGCTGGGTACATTGTGTAGATGAATGTGTGGTGGCTGGGTACATTGTGTAGATGAATGTGTGGTGGCTGGGGTACATTGTGTAGATGGAGGTGTAGTGGCTGGGGTACATTGTGTAGATGGATGTGTGGTGGCTGGGGTACATTGTGTAGATGGAGGTGTGGTGGCTGGGGTGCACTGTGTAGATGGAGGTGTGGTGGCTTGGGTACATTGTGTAGATGGAGGTGTGGTGGCTGGGGTACATTGTGTAGATGGAGGTGTGGTGGCTTGGGTACATTGTGTAGATGGAGGTGTGTTGGCTGGGGTACATTGTGTAGATGGAGGTGTGGTGGCTGGGGTACACTGTGTAGAGGGAGGCTTGGTCGCTGGGGTACAATGCATGGATGGACGTCTGTGACTAGTGGCCATCTAGCCAATGAAGGTGTATTGGGTCAGGCCGGTCCGCCCGTGGCGTAGATGCAACTGCTCTCCATTCTTATTCCATCTGGTATTCACCAGTGAGAGGACGCTCATCTCTCGCCTTCCTCGCCACATTGAAATATTTCATATCAGGTGTGGGTGTGTCGACCGCCCGCTTGGGAACGTTTCCAAACTGGAACCCAATTTTCTTATCTGAAATCTGACCTTTTGAGAAACGTTTTCTAATTACTGTCAAAGGCCAAAGCTTCAATATCGCGTTCCTTTATACCGTCGTGTAAAACTAGTCTCTCTCTCTCTCAGAATGTTCAGAGAGCAAACGATGTAACATATGAATATGTAAGTTTTTCTCAACACATCAAGACAATGGGCTTTAATTAACTTTCGTCACCGATAGAAAATAGAAAAAAAAAAGGTGGAAAAAAAAAACAAACACTCACCTCAAAAGTAGTTTTCCCTGAATGGAAAATAAAATGAGCAATGAATCTGTCGGACGCTTTCTGTTCCCTACCACCAGTCTTTGTCCACCTTTCATCATCATCATGTAAAACGGACACCAGTTTAATTAGTTTATGATCTTTTTTTTTCTCCCAACCTCGTCCCATTAGTCAATCAAACGCCAGAAGAAGGTCAGGGGGTTGAAAAAAACGCTTAGTTATATTGTTTCAATCACGGCAGCCAGAATAACTTGGACTCTATACATCATAATTGAGTTATCTTCACGTTTGAAGGGATCAATACACACACACACACATATATATATATATATATATATATATATATATATATATATATATATACGCAAGGTTAAGAGATGGGACAACACGAGTGCAAAACTACTCTTTTTCTCCTTTTAATCTAACAGAGGTTAGGAAGAAAGTAGTAGTATCTGAAAGCATTTGCATAGTTTAAGAAATCTATATTTTGTTTTCTTTTAATTCAGGCTCTGCCTATATAAATCAATTACTTTCGTGTACAGTTGATAGATGCATTGGTAACTCGATAGAATTTTGCTTTCATAGCGTAATGCGTGTCTAAGAGCTCTCTAACTTGTCTTGTGACAGTTAAACATTGGTTAAGAAGGCCGTAGACTTTTCTGTACCTTGCCTTCAATTCCTACAAGTGAGATAAGTAAGTAGACATCAGTTTCTCAAAATTGCGTCGGTAAATCAGTATCATTTCACCTGCGGTAGTGAAGGACGGGCTAGTGATTCTACAAGAGTGGAGTGTGTAACATTGGTCTAGTCCCATGGCGGCTCAAATCATAAGGTGGGGGTAAGAGAGGATCATAAATATGTAATTTTCACTAATGATCTCCTTTAGGTTGGATATTGATAAGGGATGATCCATTTGTACACGGCGTGTCCCTGTGTATCAAGGTCACACCACCTGTAATGAACGTCTTTGATAAATGAAATGGTATTCGTAGCGACTGAGTTTAGTGAATGAAGTGATATATTTCCCTGGTGAATATTTTAAGTGAATTGTTATTTGCAGTGAAGTTCTTTAGTAAGTAAAAATGTCACGTTTGATTAACATCTTTAGTGAATCATTTGGCATTTGTAACGACCATCTCAAGTTCACATGGTGATGTGATTGAGAATTTTGGTTGTTATGAAGATGATCATTAATGAGTCAACTGGAGTACGTACTTATCGTCTTTGTAAATTGGAATTTTCAATAATTATCTTCACAAAAGGAACAAAGGAAGACTATTCGGAAAAGAAGAGAGATTGTTGGGGTGAAGAGAGTGGTGAGAGTAAGTGAGCTTGGAAGGAAGACCTGTGTGAGGAAGTACCAGAAGAGATTGAGTGCAGAATGGAAAAAGGTGAAAGCAAATGACGTAAGGGGACTGGGGGAGGAATGGGATGTATTTAGGGAAGCATTGATGGTTTGCGCAAAAGATGCCTGTGGCATGAGAAGCGCGGGAGGAGGGCAGATTAGAAAGGGTAGTATGTGGTGGGATGAAGAGGCAAGAATGCTAATGAAAGAGAAGAGAGAGGCGTTTCGACGATTTTTGCAGGGAAGTACTGCGAATGACTGGGAGATACATAAAAGAAAGAGGCAAGAGGTCAAGAGAAAGGTGCAAGAGGTGAAAAAGAGGGCAAATGAGAGTTGGGGTGAGAGAATATCATTAGATGTTAGGGAGAATAAAAAGAAGCTTTGGAAGGAGTTAAACAAAGTGCGTAGGACAAGAGAACAAATGGGAACATCGGTGAAGGGTGCTAATGGGGAAGTGATATTAGGTAGTGGTGAAGTGAGGAGACGGAGTGAGTATTTTCAAGGTTTGTTTAATGTGTTAGATGATAGAGTGGTTGATATAGGGTGTTTTGGTCGAGGTGATGTGAGAAGTGAGAGGGTCAGGGAGAATGGTTTGGTAAACAGAGAAGAGGTAGTGAAAACTTTGCGGAAGATGAAAGCCGGCAAGGCAGCGGGTTTGGATGGTACTGTAGTGGAATTTATTTAAAAAGGGGGTGACTGTGTTGTTGACTGGTTGGTAAGGATGTTCAATCTGAGGATTGGCGGAATGCATGCATAGTGCCATTGCACAAAGGCAAAGGGGATAAAGGTGAGTGTTCGAATTACAGAGGTATAGGTTTGTTGAGTATTCCTGGGAAAGTTTATATGGGAGGGTAGTGACTGAGAGGGTAAAGGCATGGACAGAACATCAGATTGGGGAAGAGCAGTGTGGTTTCAGAAGTGGTAGAGGATGTGTGGATCAAGTGTTTGCTTCGAAGAATATACGTGAAAAATACTTAGAAAAACAGATGTATTTGTATGTGGCATTTATAGATCTGGAGAAGGCATATGCTAGAGATGATAGAGATGCTTTGTGGAAAGTATGAAGAGTATATGGTGGGAGGTAAGGTGCTAGAAGCAGTGAAAAGTTTTTATCGAGGATGTAAGACATGTGTATGAGCAGGAAGAGGGGAAAGTGTTTATTTCCCAGTGAATGTCGGTTAGCGGCAGGGGTGCGTGATGTCTCCATGGTTGTTTGATTTGTTTATGGATGGGGTTGTTAGGGAGGTGAATGAAGGGCAAGTATGCAGTCTGTTGTGGACGAGAGGGCTTAGGAAGTGTCGTTGTTGCTGTTCCCTGATGATATAGCGCTTGTGGCTGATTCGGGTGAGAAACTGCAGAAGTTGGTGACTGAGTTTAGAAAAGTGTGTGAAAATAGAGCTCACACGGCCAGCAGATAGCATTTCACCGAACGTAACTGTAAAACGCGGAGGTATATGAATACGAACAAAGTGCATATGAACACGAATCTTCATAAAACATACAAACTTCCAACAGCCAGGATCGAACCCGGGACCCCTCTGCGTTGTACAGTTAGGTTCGGTAAAATGCTATTTGCTAGCTGTGTGAGCCTGATGGGAAAAGACCGGTGTAGACCTCGTTGCTCACGAACGTGAGACGAAGGGTATACGAGTACACAGTATTCGAATAGCCATTTACCTATTCGGAGTGATCATAGCCTAGCGGTAGCCCTCCCGCCTGTTGCACAGGGGTCCCGGGTTATTCTGCCTGTTGGAGGTTTGTATGTTATATGAAGGTGCGCGTTTATATGCACTTTGTTCGTATTCATATACCTCCGCGTTGTACAGTTAGGTTTCGGTAAAATGCTATCTGCTAGCTGTGTGCGCCTGATGGGAAAAGACCGGTGTAGATCACGTTGCTCACGAACGTGAGACGAAGGGCATTCGAGTATATAGTATTCGTCATTTCCCTATTAGGGGCGATCATAGCCTAGCGGTAACCCTCCCGCCTGTTGCACAGGGGTCCCGGATTCGATCCTTGCTGTTGGAGGTTTGTATGACATTTATATATATATATATATATATATATATATATATATATATATATATATATATATATATTGGAAAGGATCACAATTTTGCGCGTGATCAAGTTTATTCCTGAGAGTCTACGGGGAAAATGGAACAAGATAAGTTCCCAAGTGCACTTTCGTGTAATAATCACATCAGGGTAGACACAAGAGAGAAATACAACAGTCAGTTGATATACAACGAAAAGACGTAGCTAGGACGCCATTTGGTAAACAAGCGATTGTCCAAGACAGACAACAAGCGTATCATAAACTTATTATTTTACAATTTTTATCAACAATAAAGTTATCTAATTTTTATAGACCATCACTAATATTAAGGTTATAATTCCTTGTGTATTCAATAATATAAGATTCAATGATTTTTCTAGGATATTTCTTGGACAATCACTTGTTTACGAAATGGTGCCCTAGCTACGTATCTTCGTTGTACATTAAATGACTGTTATATTTCTCTCTTGTGTCTACCCTGATGTGATTATTACACGAAAGTGCACTTGGGAACTTACCGTGTTTCATTTTCCCCGTGGACTCTTAGGAATATACTTGATCACGCGCAAAATTGTGATCCTTTCCAATACATATATATATATACATATATATATATATATATATATATATATATATATATATATATATATATATATATATATATATATATATATATATATATATATATATATATATATATATATATATATATATCCCTGGGGATAGGGGAGAAAGAATACTTCCCACGTATTCCCTGCGTGTCGTAGAAGGCGACTAAAAGGGAAGGGAGCGGGGGGCTGGAAATCCTCCCCTCTCAGTTTTTTTTTTTTTTTAATTTTTCAAAAGAAGGAACAGAGAAGGGGGCCAGGTGAGGATGTTCCCTCAAAGGTCCAGTCCTTTGTTCTAAACGCTACCTTGCTAACGCGGGAAATGGCGAATAGTATGAAAAAAAAAATATATATATATATTTATATGTGTGTGTGTGTGTGTGTGTGTGTGTGTGTGTGTGTGTGTGTGTGTGTAAACAATATCATAGGAGAAATGAAATTGTAGCGGCAAGATCTTACGTTTTTCACATGTTTAGGCAAATTTACAAAAAGCTAAGGTAACAAGTGCTATAGATACAGCAGATACTAAGGTCAACATGGTGCTAAATAAGCGAAAACCAGGTCATAACAGGTCGACTGGGTCATGATCCCTCTACATATCCGATTGATATGTTAGGTCACAACAGTTTCGTTTGGCAGAAAGCCTTTACATACCAAAGCTGATGGTATTGGATCACTTTGAAGGTGGCCATTGAACATATTAACCTGCATCTGTTACACAAGTGTCTACAATATTATGATAATGACTAGACTACTACGAGGACCGTCAGGCTCACTGCAATTACTCTCTTTTCTTTAAGCTACAGAATTTCTCGCAAATATTCTTTAGGACATTTGATGCCCAGATACAATGTGTGAATCAAGATTAAAAGTGAAAATGGATAAAATCAATATAATATGATTGAATATGAATTGTCAAGCCTAATGAGTCACTACACATGGATATAGGTCCTATAACATAGACTGAATTATAATCTTGTCTTCCAGCAAAATGATGCCGTGAAAACTGGTGTTAAATACCAGCAAGGTAAAGCACAGAATATGAAAATGAAAGGAAAGGAAAAGAATGATAATAAGACACGAAAATTAATTCAATATCAGAGTGGTATGGCTCTACAAGTTACAGCTATATATGCCATACTGCTCGATAATGATATGCTAATCTAATACAGGTGTTAAGGGTCATTTCACAGCGGATCACTTCGTTCCACTACCTCAACTCCTCTACACTATTACAGTCATGACAATGCGTGTCCCGTGTCCCAGTGTTCGTGTGGTGCAGTCCACATTCCCCCAGAACCACTTAGTCATCAAACATGCAGTTCCTTAGCTATTCACTGCAGACATGCAGGATGAGGCTGGTGCGTCCGTGCGTCCATGCGTCCCTGCGTGCCTTCCCCTCAGCTTGCGGACTGTCATCGACAAGTCCTCTGCTCACAGCTACGTAAGGCGCTCGCTAGGTACAGCTCTCATTTTCGCTGCGTCCACAACCTCTTCATGTCACTATAGGGAAGACCCCTCACCAGATCTATGATCCTCGCCAGAGCTTGGGCAAGTGTTGTAGTACAAAACATGAGCAATCCTGTGGGCGCTTTACCGACCTACTATCCTTACAGGGAATGAGTCTTCCTTCGCCAAAGACATTCTCTCTTGACGACACAAGGCTGCACTCACCGGGATTATTATGTATGTCTTTGTACACCCAGGACACAGGCGTATGGTCCAGGACCTGTAGGCTACAAGCTGGTAGCTGTCTCCACACCTGCTCTAAGACTGACTTGAGCTAGTATTCGTCCACTCTTTGTCCTGCTCATGTCGTACGAGAGTTCCGAGAGCACTTTGTTTCGTTGATGAGTAAGCTTAATAATTCACATCGTCAATCCTTCCTTCTCGACTCATTTCTTTTTTGTCTGTCACTTTCTTACTGAATTCTCTCATTTGAACCTCATGTATATAACATTTAGCAGCTCACTTGATTCTATGGATAGGCCTGCCATAGTTCGTCGTGTGTTAACAAAGCACTTAATCCCCAATCAAAACTTACAACTACACCGATGCTACAACATATAGGTGAGCTTGCACATGATTGTCCTTACGTTATCCGTATACCATAACATTTTCATAACTCGACAGCTGGATAATCCGGGAGAGAACCAATGACTGGCGTCTCTGCCCAAGAGACTCGAAGTGGGATGGGGGGTTAGAGGAGGGTTTTTTACCCCACCCGCCTGAACCTCCCTCCCCGCCTGATCTTTGACCCACATCGCGTCAACACCACACCCAACCACACCTGCTATGCTGATGCGCAGATGCCAACTGCTGACTTTACCCCTTCTCGGCCTTCTCCTGTATGTCTGTTAATGATCTACTCCCTTATTTCCTAGTTAATGACTTCCTAACACATACTAACTGCTGTGTGTCAGAACGATTGAACTGGCATATAAAGGTTGGACAGATGTGACATGCTGGTTATCCTCTAATATGTCTACATTCCTCCTTTTACCTTTTATTAAGGCGGTTCCCATGCAAGTCCTTGAGCTGGGTAGCCTAGAGGAAAACGACCTTCTAGTCTCTAAGTGAGGTGGTTAGGGTGGCCCAGATGTTCATATACCACCACACACCTAACCTTAATCCCCTGACCTGAGTAATGTATACAAACACTCGCACACACACACACACACACACACACACACACACACACACACACACACACACACACACACACATACACACACACGCAAATGCTTCTCCTATCCCAGGTAGGCAACGACACGAGCAGATCAACAACAACTCACACCCGCGCACATCCATTCTCAAACAGGCGCATGTAATACATCGAGACAAGAGCCGACTATCCACAGACAAGCCCCGTAGCCTAGCCCCATGGCTTAGTATGATCATTTCCTACGTCCTGATTATTATATAGAGTTGAAAAAAAAAGAGAAATAATCTCCCCAGAGGGATTGATATCAATACACAAAGAGCTTAACTTGCACTGGGCTACAATCAATTACTCTGGATTATAGTTATGTACGACAGACAGCACAACATAGCTTTAAAATGAATATCAGGCAACGCGACTCCCTCTTTACAATCACTACTGAAGATCCAAATATTTCATGTAGACCGATGTGTATCCGCATGATATCAAATATCATAATAAGATCCAAAGACCCTTGAAGGAAACTTAACTGACTAAACGAAAAAAAAATATTACGAGAACACATGAATAAAGCTTAACAGTGAGTGACGCGTCGACATTAGAACAGGAAATACAACCCTATATGTTATTATGGCCAGAGATAACCCCTGCCTTTATTGCTTCAGCCACACACACACATGACGGACACTTATGATAGCACGATCTGACATTAGGAACCAGCGACGTGGAAGCAGTAGGGGAATCTAATTGTCTATGTGAAAAATGGAGCCTCTTATTATTCTTTTTTTCTCTCTCATTTCAACTTATTGCATGACCATTTGACGTACGTTTTCCTGCTCGTCGCTGAGCACACAAGTGAGCGCGCGCCCATGCGCGTGTGCGTGGATATATGACTGTCTTTATACTTGTGTATCATGCCTGTTACCGCCATCAGGTGAGGATTGTTGTGTTTATAGTACTGATGTGTTTCAGCCGTGTGTTTGTCTATTGTGCTCCTTTGGGGAGCATTGGAACCTACATTTCGAAACAGGTATGCGCCTCAATTGATTTATGATCCCTGTTGTTAGGCTAAACGCGGCTCCCACCTTGATAGAGGTCATACTCAAGGAATTGGGGAGATGACCTTTGGTGGCCTTCAACTATGGCATATATCGTAGTGGTCCTTTGATTGACCTTTCCCATGGTCTCTTTCGTAAGTTTCGCGCGTTAGTGACCTTTTCTATGGTCTGTTTCGTAGAGCCCAGCTGTGGGTAACCTTATCTATGGTCTATTTCGTACGATTCAGCTGTTTCATGACATTTCCAATGGCCAGTTACGTAGGGATCAGCTGTTATTGACACTCCCTATGGTGTGTTTTTTAGTGGTTAGCTGTGGATGGCCTTTGCCATCGTAAGATTCAACCGCTGGCTTCTATGGTGTCGTACGTAAGATTCAGCTGTTGGTGACCAACCCAAGAGCCTAGGTCATAAGCGACATTTGCTAACACATCCACTGGTCTGTTTCTGTTGCCTAGCGGTGTAACTATGTCGACGCTGTTGTAAATAGATTTCCTGTGTATTTCATCAGTGCTTTTGTATCTAAGTTTACCTGTTATTATAATAAGCGTTATGAAACCATCATCCTGTGCACACAAAAATACTATGTTCATCTCTACCAAGCAATGTTATCAGTATCGGTCTGTCGAGAAGTTAGGCTCTGCTCCTAGCGTTACGTTGTATAGAACTCGTGGAACTGGAGCTCTGTAAGTGAACAGAAACGTCAGTACAAGAAGTAGCGGTTAAGCCCCGGAGGCCCGATGAGAAAAACGACCAGCTTTCATTATCTGGTGTTGGCCGATGGTGTTCGTGTCTTATTTTTACGTTCCGCTTCGGGAAGGAAGGAACTTCCGATAAAGGCACTGGTGTTTTTTCCTCGGTCTAGCTACTGTGTAGGCCGAATTTCAGGCTTATGTTTGAATACTTCGCAATAAGACTACATTTCACACTCATATACCTAGCTTCGTCTCTTCGATAAATCAACTGACTGTTATATTTCTCTCGTGTCTCCCCTGATGATGTGATTATTACACGAAAGTGCACTTGAGAACTTATCATGTTTCATTTTCCCCGTGGACTCTTAGGAATACCTTGATCACGCGCAAAATTATGATCCTTTCCAACATACATATATACATATATATGTATATATATATATATATATATATATATATATATATATATATATATATATATATATATATATATATATATATATATATATATATATGTATGTATGTGTGTGTGTGTGTGTGTGTGTGTGTGTGTGTGTGTGTGTGTGTGTATAAAGGCATATTTCCAGAGATCAGTCAGAATAAAGCAATCAACACAGCGCCACTTATATCCTGTATCCGCGTATATTTCATTCAGCTTAGCCGCCAGGCATCTCTGTGTATATATTGTGTATCAGCTTCATTGTGTAGCGTCTCTCTCTCTCTCTCTCTCTCTCTCTCTCTCTCTCTCTCTCTCTCTCTCTCTCTCTCTCTCTCTCTCTCTCTCTCTCTCTCTCTCTCTCTCTCTCTCCCTCTCTCTGTGACGTTCAGCCGAGCCATAAAGCAACAAGGCTACGCCAGGATCATCAAAGGGTTCTTCGATTGTGGTTCGAACTCGCGTGTATATCCGCTGAGGCGAGGCAACAAAACGCTCCAAGTATTCGTGATTACTTGGAGGGATCTCTTGTCCTCATGTGAAAGGACTGAAGACATCAGCCGATACATTACTCCTCGCCTTGATGAATATCTTTTATCTTCTCTCTTCTCTTTGAGTTATTAGTTGGTTCTCATACTAGCGCAACTAACCATATATTCATTTTATATACTTTATCATACTGTGTCGCTGTCTCCCGCGTTAGCGAGGTAGCGCAAAGTAACAGACGAAAGAATGGCTCAACTCACACACATACACATGTATGTAAATACACGCCCACACATATGCACATATACATACCTATACATTTCAACGTATACATACATACACATAAGCAGACATATACATATATGTAATGTACATATTCATACTTGCTGCCTTCATTCATCACCTTCGCCACCCCGCCACACATGAAATAGCATCCCCCCCCCCCTCGCGGGGTAGCGCTAGGAAAGGACAAAACGCTACATTCGTTCACACTCAGTCTCTAGCTGTCATGTATAATGCACCGAAACAACAGCTCCCTTTCCACATCCAGGCCCAAAAAAACTTTCCATGGCTTACCACAGACGCTTCACATGCCCTGGTTCAATCCACTGACAACACGTAGACCCAGGCATACCACATCATTCCAATTCACTCCATGTTCAGGCCCCGATCACTCAAAATCTTTTTCACTCCATCTTTCCACCTCCAATTTGGTCTCCCACTTCTCCTCGTTCCCTCCACCTCTGAAACATATATCCTCTTGGTCAATCTTTCCTCACTCATTCTCTCCATGTGACCAAACCATTTCAATGCACCCTCTTCTGCTCTCTCAACCACACTATATATAGAGTACAGAATGGAAAAAGGTAAGAACAAAGGAGTTAAGGGGAGTGGCGGAGGAATGGGATGTATTTAGGGAAACAGTGATGGCTTGCGCAAAAGATGCTTGTGGCATGAGAAGCGTGGGAGGTAGGCAGATTAGAAAGGGTAGTGAGTGGTGGGATGAAGAAGCAAGATTATTCGTGAAAGAGAAGAGAGAGGCATCTGGACGATTTTTGCAGGGAAATAATGCAAATGAGTGGGAGATGTATAAATGATAGGGGCAGGAGAACATGAGAAAGGTGCAAGAGGTGAAAAAGAGGGCAAATGAGAGTTGGGGTGAGAGAGTATCATTAAATTTTAGGGAGAATAAAAAGATGTTTTGAAAGGAGGTTAATAAATAGCGTAAGACAAGGGAACAAATGGGAACTTCAGTGAAAGGGGCTAATGGGGAGGTGATAACAAGTAGTGGTGATGTGAGAAGGAGTTGGAGTGAGTATTTTCAAGGTTTGTTGAATGTGTTTGATGATAGAGTGGCAGATATAGGGTGTTTTGGTCGAGGTGGTGTGCAAAGTGAGAGGGTTAGGGAAAATGATTTGGTAAACTGAGAAGAGGTAGTAAAAGCTTTCCGGAAGATGAAAGCCGGCAAGGCAGCTGGTTTGGATGGTATTGCAGTGGAATTTATTAAAAAAGGGGGTGACTGTATTGTTGACTGGTTGGTAAGGTTATCTAATGTATATATGACTCATGGTGAGGTGCCTGAGGATTAGCGGATTGCTTGCATAGTGCCATTGTACAAAGGCAAAGGGGACAAATGTGATTGCTCAAATTACAGGAGTATAAGTTTGTTGAGTATTCCTGGGAAATTATATGGGAGGGTATTGACTGAGAGGGTGAAGGCATGTACAGAGCATCAGATTGGGGAAGAGCAAATGGATTATATGTAGCATTTATGGATCTGGAGAAGGCATATGATAGAGTTGATAGAGATGCTCTGTGGAAGGTATTAAGAATATATGGTGTGTGAGGCAAGTTGTTAGAAGCAGTGAAAAGCATTTATCGAGGATGTAAGGTATGTGTACGTTTAGGAAGAGAGGAAAGTGATTGGTTCTCAGTGAATGTACATTTGCGGCAAGGGTATGTGATGTCTCTATGGTTGTTTAATTTGTTTATGGATGGGGTTGTTAGGGAGGTGAATGCAAGAGTTTTGGACAGAGGGGCAAATATGCAGTCTGTTGTGGATGAGAGATCTTGGGAAGTGAGTCAGTTGTTGTTCGCTGATGATACTGCGCTTGTGGCTGATTCATGTGAGAAACTGCAGAAGCTGGTGACTGAGTTTGGTAAAGTGTGTGAAAGAAGTAAGTTGAGAGTAAATGTGAATAAGAGCAAGGTTATTAGGTACAGTAGGGTTGAGGATCAAGTCAATTGGGAGGTGAGTTTGAATGGAGAAAGGCTGGAGGAAGTGAAGTGTTTTAGATATCTGGGAGTGGATCTGGCAGCGGATGGAACCATGGAAGCGGAAGTGAATCATAGGGTGGGGGAGGGGGCAAAAATTCTGGGAGCCTTAAAGAATGTGTGGAAGTCGAGAACATTATGTCGGAAAGCAAAAATGGGTATGTTTGAAGGAATAGTGGTTCCAACGATGTTGTATGGTTGCGAGGCGTGGGCTGTGAATAGAGTTGTGCGGAGGAGGGTGGATGTGTTGGGAATGAGATGTTTGAGGACAATATGTGGTGTGAGGTGGTTTGATTAAGTAATGATAGGGTAAGAAAGATGTATGGTAGTAAAAAGAGTGTGGTTGAGAGAGCAGAAGAGGGTGTTTTGAAATGGTTTGGTCACATGGAGAGAATGAGTGAGGAAAGGTTGACCAAGAGGATATATGTGTCAGAGGTGGAGGGAACGAGAAGTGGGAGACCAAATTGGAGGTGGAAAGATGGAGTGAAAAAGATTTTGAGTTATCGGGGCCTGAACATGGAGGGGGTGAAAGGGATGCAAGGAATAGAGTGAATAGGAAATATTTGGTATACTGGGGTCGACGTGCTGTCAATGGATTGAACCAGGGCATGTGAAGAGTCTGGGGTAAACCATGGAAAGTTCTGTGGGGCCTGGTTGTGGAAAGGGAGCTATGGTTTCGGTGCATTATTACATGACAGCTAGGGACTGAGTGTGAACGAATGGAGCCTTTGGTGTCTTTTCCTAGCGCTACCCCGCACACATAAGGGGGGGGGGGGTTGTTATTTCATGTGTGGCGAGGTGGCGATGGGAATAAATAAAGTCAGACAGTATGAATTATGTACATGTGTATATATGTATATGTCTGTGTGTGTATATTCATGTATACGTTGAGATGTATAGGTATGTATATTTGCGTGTGTAGACATATATATATATATATATGTATATACATACATATGTGGGTGGGTTGGGCCATTCTTTCGTCTGTTTCCTTGCGCTACCTCGCTAACGCGGGAGACAGCGACAAAGCAAAATAAATAAATAAAACATATCTATATATATATATATACATATATATATATATATATATATATATATATATATATATATATATATATATATATATATATATATATATATATATATATATATATATATTTTTTTTTTTTTTTTTTTTTTATACTTTGTCGCTGTCTCCCGCGTTTGCGAGGTAGCGCAAGGAAACAGACGAAAGAAATGGCCCCCCCCCCATACACATGTACATACACACGTCCACACACGCAAGTATACATACCTACACAGCTTTCCATGGTTTACCCCAGACGCTTCACATGCCTTGCTTCAATCCACTGACAGCACGTCAACCCCTGTATACCACATGACTCCAATTCACTCTATTTCTTGCCCTCCTTTCACCCTCCTGCATGTTCAGGCCCCGATCACACAAAATCTTTTTCACTCCATCTTTCCACCTCCAATTTGGTCTCCCTCTTCTCCTCGTTCCCTCAACCTCCGACACATATATCCTCTTGGTCAATCTCTCCTCACTCATCCTCTCCATGTGCCCAAACCACTTCAAAACACCCTCTTCTGCTCTCTCAACCACGCTCTTTTTATTTCCACACATCTCTCTTACCCTTACGTTGCTTACTCGATCAAACCACCTCACACCACACATTGTCCTCAAACATCTCATTTCCAGCACATCCATCCTCCTGCGCACATCTCTATCCATAGCCCACGCCTCGCAACCATACAGCATTGTTGGAACCACTATTCCCTCAAACATACCCATTTTTGCTTTCCGAGATAATGTTCTCGACTTCCACACATTTTTCAAGGCTCCCAAAATTTTCGCCCCCTCCCCCACCCTATGATCCACTTCCGCTTCCATGGTTCCATCCGCTGACAGATCCACTCCCAGATATCTAAAACACTTCACTTCCTCCAGTTTTTCTCCATTCAAACTCACCTCCCAATTGACTTGACCCTCACCCCTACTGTACCTAATAACCTTGCTCTTATTCACATTTACTCTCAACTTTCTTCTTCCACACACTTTACCAAACTCAGTCACCAGCTTCTGCAGTTTCTCACATGAATCAGCCACCAGCGCTGTATCATGTGTGTGTGTGTGTGTGTGTCTGTGTGTGTGTATTGAATCGCTAAATGCTGAAGGAAAATGTTGATGATCTAGCATAAAAGCATTTGCTCGTGTATGCCCACGGCACAGCAACATGCACCCGGAAGGCCTCGCTGACCTCTCACAGGCAAGTAGGATGATCTGGCATTGACCCATGAGAGTCATGTTTTCAGATAAGATGGGCCGAAGAAGCAGCGAACAAGAAGATCCGAGAGAGAGAGAGAGAGAGAGAGAGAGAGAGAGAGAGAGAGAGAGAGAGAGAGAGAGAGAGAGAGAGAGAGAGAGAGAGAGAGAGAGAGAGAGATACAATCATTGTACGTTTGACAGAGTTATAGATAAAGAATCGTCCAGTAGATCATTGTAAGCATATATAGTCACAGATCTAGAAGGGAAATAGAGAAGCCTGGCTTCATATGTCGCAATATCAAAATCCGCTTCCCCGTATTACGGCTACACAAAAATCAATGGAGCCTAACATCTGGTGCTCAGCTTGAATGATAATCAAATGACGATAGATACCAGAACTTCTCTTCACAGTTTAAGCAGATCTAATGTAAATGTTTTAGAATGTTCTTATTATGAATAAATATATATATATGAATTCAATCAGTGACGTTAATTCGTTTTGTCATGTGTCTTAGGTATTTTTGGGTCTATAATCGCCTCGTTTTATATTTCTGACATTGTTCCGCTGTCATGCAAGGGACAAGTGTCAAGTGAAATGAAAAAAGAAAATATGATAATTTTGTTTGACTATTCTTTCCTAATAATGTCCATTTTTTGGTCTCGTGTCAAGCTGCCACTCTGTCTCATGCAAGGAAAACACACAAATAATTTTTTCTGTTGTGAAAGTCAAATGTGTTTACATCAGGGCAGTGGTCGTCACCCAGTAATTGTGTTATCTAAGTATTCAATATACCCAAGATTCTTAACAATATCATTTTTCGTACCGTATAGGGAGCGAGTTCCCCACCTGTGGGGCCCCATCTCTTGGATTTTCCCTACGATCGTATAACTCTTTTATACATCAGCATACTGACCATATAAACAATTTCATCATCTACTGCCTCTAAACTTCCCTTGTGATTCAGTTCTCCTCATTTTGGCTCCATCTTTGTCGTCTCCTCTTAACCCTTTAGAAGTTCCTTGCGCGTTTTCAAGTGCAGTGACCAAACTTGAGAACATATTTTTCTTTTGACGTAACCTAGCGTGTAAACAGCTCAGTGAATATTTCCTTGTGCCATTCTGAATACTACTCAAGTAATAGCCAACAGACTGCTTGTCTCCCTTACCATTCCCCTAATGTGGGGCTCTGGCAACAGGTTCAGGACGACATCTACCCCCAGGTCCCTCTCACACACACAGATTTCTGCAGCTTATCTCCAGGTAGATGAGATTCACGTCGATGCATTCTTTCTGTACATCCTATCCGCGTTATCTTGCATTCACTTGGGCTGACGTTGAACAGAGCAGCTTTGAAGCTTGTCTCCAACCCTCATGATTTCGGCATCATCTCCAAAAATGTTCAGGTGGGAGTGCCAATCATTCTGTCGGTCCATTTCTTTAGAACAAGTAAAAACAATGGTTTGAGAAGAAGCCCTTGCGCCATCCACAGGTATGACGTTCGCCTTCTTCCGCTCCCTTGGCACGTAACCTTTGTATGGACTTTACTCCATGTTTTTTATCAGCTGTTTACCTCAGCTGTTTACCTCATCACTCCCCTATGATCAGCTGTTTACCTCATCACTCCCCTATGATCAGCGGTTTATTTCATCACTCCCCTATGATCAGCGGTTTCCCTCATCACTCCCTTATGATCAGCTGTTCACCTTTTCACTCCCCTATGATCAGTTGTTTACCTTTTGCTCCACCGGGATAAGTTGCATAACTTACCCGTTTGTTAGAATCAAGTGTTTACCTTCTCTCGTCTCTGAGTATGAGTTGCGTGTCATACATCTAATGAATCAGCCGGGTGCCCACCACACCACTTCGTTCAGCTATATAACTCACAATTCCGCTGAAATATTTGTTCATCTTATTACTTCGGCAGAAATGGGTGTTTACCATCCCATCTAGAAATATAAAGCAAGAACAGGAGAACAATTGTAAGAGTCCCATCAAAATCTACTATTACTATCATAGCGAGATTCGAGACACATGAAGCAGTATCAGGAACTCTGAATCAGCGAATGTATCTCATTCAGAATATATGTAGCTCATATATATACTATATATATATATATATATATATATATATATATATATATATATATATATATATATATATATATATATATATATATATGTGAAAGTGACTTTCATCTGTAAGCACATAGTCTCGAGCCTTAATAAAAACATTTGCAGATTAATTCACAGCACTCAGTCCTATTGGAACAGGCAATCTAGTGGAGAGATTATACGGGTCAGAATCCTTTTTTTTGTAATCAGTAGATGATATATTATATGGGACGATTTTCACATATATGTTGGTAAGAGTTCGTCTCTCGTTTCTGACACAACATAAACAAAGAACTAAATTTAATGATTGTTTTCTCACTCTTATTTCGAGTGGTCATTAAGGTGATTCCTATGTATTTATCTATTAGCCTATTCATAAGATATCCCATCAGCTTTTAGAGTTATAGGTAAAGCAAACAGATGCAGCTCCAGACTCTAAAACACATACATAGAACACACACACACACACACACACACACACACACACACACACACACACACGCCAACACGCACACGCACAAGCACACAAATAAAATTTTGGTTACTGGAGTTAAAGAGGAGCAAAGGAATGATAGAAAAGGTCCAGAGGGAGTGAAGGCAAGAAAGGAGATACCAGAATTATGAAAGCTGAGCTACAGTGAGAGGTTAGAGGAAGATGGAGGGATAACGGGAGAATTGATCACAACCTTCAAGTTTCCACAAACGTTTGATGATGTGTATAGTGAAGCAGTTCCTCGAAAGATTAAAGACATGGTAACCAAAGGCCATAGCAAAACATTATGCATGAAACCTGTTAAGAGAAAGTATTAACATTGTACCAACATAGTGGATGAATGGAGTAGCTTACGCAGTGAAACATAATGCTGACAGCATACAACATTCAATGAAAGAAAAACTCTATGACTGTTGAAAACGTTCAACAGACGGGACCCCATGAGTGTAGAACTATTACCCACCTCTCCTCTCCAATCCCCACCCCAAGTACTCGACAATGAGGTAATCACACGAGCCTCCGGTAGCGCAATGGTTAGCTTTGCGACCCACAAACCTCATTGGTTCGGCTTCGAATACCGGACAGGGCAGACCGCTTCAAAGCCATCATGGCTATTCATCCTCGCCCCCCCTTCTGAGACTGAATGGTTTGGATGAATGGGGGTTACCGGACATAAACTGGAGAGCGTATGTGTATGGATCTCTATACAAATGGTTAAGACACTGTTTATATACACATCCAATGTCAAGAGACGATTGAGGGGGGGGGGAAAAAAAACTCTCCCCCGTAACATTCAGGTAGTAGAGAGAGACACACACGCACACAATGAACCTCGAAGAGCATTTGTGTGGAAAAGAGATGTTACGAGAGACCAGCGATCCACTCCGACAACAATGGACAGCCAGCATAAAGAACGGAAGGAGAAAGATATCGTTACTTCTCGATGCGTTTTGGCGGCCTTCAGGCGAACACTGGTGAACTCATGAATGGCTGAGGGTCAGCGAGAGTTACGTCATAAAACTTGAGGCCAACGCTAGGGGGGGGATTATTATGAATAGGTGGGGTCAACAGGGCTGACGTGAAGAGCCCTGAGGTAGAGAAGACCCAATGCTTACGTCAACACTGGGGAGGTTGACATTCCTGGAGAAGTAGTCGTATGGGAACAGTGGTGAAGTGTACTGTAGAACAGGATTATTCTACGTGGAATATAGCCATTCGCCATCCTCGATTGCACATCAAATTACAGTTCACCTTGAGGGAAACAAGTCATCACCACATGACAGCATATACGAACGTACCCAAGTGATTCGCCTAACGAAGCCCATTAATGATCTCTGAGAGATTCAGTCTCCACACATCCTTATTTTTTTCTTACTTCACTATATAGTTGTTGTTTGTGTGGGTCTATGTGAAGTGCGTGCGAGGCAGTCAAACAGTACGTGTTCAGTGTTCACTGGCCATGCACGGTAATGAAATATACCGAGCCGGTGTCTGCAGCGTTGTAGAGATGAACGGTGTCTAGAGCACAGACGAGAAAGTATGACTCGTACATGTCTCGGGAGCGCGGTTTTGGGTAGGAGTATGTCTGCTAAGGTGGTGCGTAAGACTGCTGGGAATGCGGGAGTTTTGTGGTTCCTGGTTCACTTTGGGGTGTATAGGTTGGTGGATCTGCTACAATAGGTTGCTCAAGTGTGAAGCAACTGTAGGCTATATATTTCTATCATAGAGCCATGTTTAATCATGGTCTGGTATTTGCACAGAGGATGTTTTATCAGTGTTGTTTGTGTTGGCGGGATTTGTGAAGAGATTGCTCAAGTGTGAATCAGGGGTAAGCTTGTCATTTCCCTTGGAGGTTATTTATGGAATGGTTTGGATGTGAGAGGATATATATATATATATATATATATATATATATATATATATATATATATATATATATATATATTTTTTATACTATTCGCCATTTCCCACGTTAGCAAGGTAGCGTTAAGAACAGAGGACTGGACCGTTGAGGGAACATCCTCACCTGGCCCCCTTCTCTGTTCCTTCTTTTGGAAAATCAAAAAAAATATATATAATAATTTCAGACATTCGCAATTTCCCGCGTTAGCGAGGCAGAGTTAAGAAGAAAAAGAACTTAGCCTTAGAGGGAATATTCTCATTTGGTCCCCTTCTCTGTTCCCCTTTTCTTTTGGAAAAGTAAAAAAGAAAAAGAAAAGTGGGAGGATATCCAGCCCCCGGCTCCCCTTTTATTTGCCTTCTACGACACGCAGGGAATACGTGTTAAGTATTCTTTCTCCCCCATTCCGAGGAGTGATACATGTAGAGAGAGAGAGAGAGAGAGAGAGAGAGAGAGAGAGAGAGAGAGAGAGAGAGAGAGAGAGAGAGAGAGAGAGAGAGAGAGAGAGAGAGAGAGAGAGAGAGAGAGAGAGAGAGAGAGAGAGAGAGAGAGAGAGAGAGAGAGAGAGAGAGAGAGAGAGAGAGAGAGAGAGAGAGAGAGAGAGAGAGAGAGAGAGAGAGAGAGAGATCAGATCGCCTCACAACGCCACCAACGACCCTTAAAATTGTGCCAAAATGACATCCAGTTATAAGCCTATATTCCATTAAGAAAATCCTTACTCAGGCAGACGTTTTTTCTTTCCCCCTCCGAGTATTATCGACTGTTCGACGCTATGTATTGATTGTGTATGGTGGAAGCATCTTCACCAGCAGCACTTCCAGTATTGGGACGACGAAAATTCACAAGGAATCCTTCGCACTTTGGCTTGATCTTTTTGACGTGGGTTTTGCTTGAAGGCTTGAAACTCACTTTTCCCTCTTGCTTGTAGCGTTCGATTGTGTGTACAGTATTTTTCGTTCGTATTGCCTTTCTTTTGTGTGACGTATGATTGAATTCGTTGGATTCGTAAAGGAAATACTGTTAACCTAAGGGACGAGCAAATGCTATTTCATAAATGTTTTGCAATATACATGATGGAGACGAGTTAGTATATATATATATATATATATATATATATATATATATATATATATATATAATATATATATATATATATATATATATATATATATATATATATATATATATATATATATATATATATATATATATATATATAAACTCACATAGTAATGAAATATAGTATAGTTAAAAACGCAGTGTGATGGAAAAATATTTTCGCGGAAAGAGTACAGAGTTTATCTTAGCTCTGGACTAATCACCTTGGTAATTAAGAGGAGGATGAGGTGTTTGCTAACAAGGTCGTGTGCAGGTAAGATCGAGCTAATGATCTATTTGCAGTTTTGGGTAGTAATTGGATGAGTTGTGCAGTGTAATCACTTTCACTGTTGCCCTTGTCCCTTGGTCTACAGTCAGCAGTGGCTATCGCTGTTGCTCTTGACCGTTGGTCTAAAGGGTGAGCAGTGACTTTCACTGCTGTCCCTACGTGTTGTGTCTTACATTTACTAGTGATTAGTATCAATGTTCCTGACCTGTTGTCTTATACAGTGAGCAGTGATTATAACTGCTCCTCCTGACTGTCTTCATATACAGTGACCAGTCATTATCACTGTCATCCAATCCAGTGAGCACTGATTATATCATTGTTCTTCCAGACTGTTATCTTATACAGTGGGCAGTGACGTTCACTGCTCTTCCTGACCATTGTCCTATACAGTGAGCATTCATTATCACTGTTGTGCCTGACTATTGTCTCATGCAGTGAACAGTTATTATCACTGTTTTTCCTAACCATTGCCCTATCCAGAGAGCAGTGATTATCACTGCTGTTCCTGACCTATACAATGAACAGTGACTATGACTGTTGTCTCCGACTATTGTCCTACAGTGAACAGCTATTGTCACTGTTGGTCTTCTTTCTTGGTTCACAATGAACAAACACTCTCACTGTTCTATGAATCTTTTTTGCAGTGAACAGTCTCACTGTTGCTCCCTCATCTTAGTGTATCTTACGGTACACGAAACTAGGAGTCAGGAGAAGAGCACAGGTAATGGCAGTGGTCGGTGCGATCCAGTGCACATGACACAGGTAGTGGGGTAAAAACAAATGAGCAAACATGGATCGTATTATCAGCGCCTTTGATTCTGCTTTGCTCAGAGTTATGTGTTTATATGTGTTTGAACCTATATAGAAACATAGCAACCTCCCTACTTATATACCCATCTCTCTACCTGCCTGTCTACTTACCCATATACATACATACATACATACATACGTAAAAGCGAACTAGTTAATGTATTCCAAAGAAATAACGTTAAAAACAACACTCTGTCTGGTTCTTTATCAATCAGTTAATAACTTAAATTTCTGCCAATAAGACTCAAACTTCGTAAAGAAAAAAAGATAAGGAAATAACAAAGCTCTGACATCTAAGAGAGTTATATGTAACTAGAATCAAAATGTTCATCGAAGAACGTACATATCTGCTTGTTATTATATAAGTAATTTTCCGGATAAGTTCGACACGAAAATTAAGTTTTACAAGCATGTCGATCTCACGTGAGACTTGAATACTCAGATCAGTCGACTGACCCCATGTGAGCATTAATTCTTGTATCGACCTTTGCCTTTGCTTCGGGGCGAGATATACGGTCATCAGTACACGCAGTCGTATCCCACGAGTTATTTCGAGACAGTCCGGGACGAAACTTTTTCCCTGTGATCATCATGACATGTAGAGGTGGTAAGGATGCACGTAGGAGGTCGGTGCTGTCGTGTTATGTCATAATTCTGATGTTGCGTCACTCTTATAGAATAATAACAGGGGTTAATATCAAAAGCTATTAGTTATCATATTTGTGCCTGAGCACTTACAAAATTATGACACATTCCACTCAGTGTGCCTGAACTGGTGATCTTATACGCCTGGTAGTAGTGTGATATATATATATATATATATATATATATATATATATATATATATATATATATATATATATATATATATATATATATATATATACATATATATATATTCTTTTTTTTTTGTTTATTATACTTTGCCGCTGTCTCCCGCGTTAGCCAGGTAGCGCAAGGAAACAGACGAATGAATGGCCCAAACCCACCCACATACACATGTATATACATACGTGTCCACACACACACATATACATTTCAACATATACATATGTAAACATCCACAGTCATATACATTTATACACATGTACATAATTCATCTTGCTGCCTTAACTCGTTCCCGTCACCACCCCGCCACACATGAAATGACACCCGCCTCTACCCGCACGCGCGCGAGGAAGCGCTAGGAAAAGACAACAAAGGCCATATTCGTTCACATTCAGTCTCTAGCTGCCGTGTATAATGCACCGAAACCACAGCTCCCTTTCCACATCCAAGTCCCGCAAAACTTTCCATATATATATATATATGTATATATATATATATATATATATATATATATATATATATATATATATATATATATATATATATATATATATATATATATATATATATATATATATATATATATATATATATATATATATATATATATATATATATATATATATATATATATATATATATATATATATATATATATATATATATATATATATATATATATCAAAGGGCGCGAAGCACTGGGTTGGATGTCTACCAGGTTGAATTGTAAATGAAATTGTTTGGAGTATTATCCTGTAGTTGATCACAAATACAAACCAGGAAATAGATGAAGAATGCCCCATCCACTCATGTACTCATATGTCTATACATAAGCGCCTACACACGCACATATTCATACGTATACATATCAACGTATACATACATATACATACACATACACAACCACATTCAAACTTGCTTGCCTTCATCCATTCCTAGCGCTACCCCGCCCCACATTGCACGGAAAAATATAATATTCGCCTTAGATGAGGGAGCTAAGAAAGAACTGGGTGCAATAAACTACTTATATTAGGGTAGGAATTACGAAACTTTGTTTCACTGATCTTAACCAGCGGCTTGAAGGTGTACGTACCTCTCCAAGTATAGAGAGAGACTCTCTCTCCTCTCTAGGCATTGAAAATGCTCTGTCAGACACCAAATATTTACGTAAGCTATGATGTTCTTATAATGAGATTGACTTATTGATGGGTTGTCACATTTTTATTTGCTATCAGTCATTCTTCTACGTTGTTTTCTTCACATCCTGTGAATTCAGTTTTGTGGAGGTGATTTACATTAATATTTGTTAGAATTTGAATAGCAGGTGATGTTTTTGTCAGTGAAAGTATAAAAAAGATTATATCTTTTCAAGTTTCTTTAACATAAACTAGTCTGACAGTAATACAGGGTGTCCCAGAAGAATGTACTCACTTTTGGACACCCTATAATTCAGTGAGTAATAGGGTGTCAAAAAGTGAGTACATTTTTTTGGCGGTCACCCTGTATATAAGTAAATGTATTGCAATACTATGGACACGCGCACACACACACACACACACACACACACACACACACACACACACACACACACATAGGCCTCCGTTGTGTAGCGGTTAGCATTGCTGACCATGAGTCAGTTACTGACAAGTCCATGATCATATCATCATAAGTTCGAATCCTGAGTGTGGGTGGTAGTCGACCCTCAACCATCCCAGATGTTCATCACTCCTGTTGATGCTCACTGATAGAATGAGTTCCTGGCTTAGGCTTACGGGGTGTGTGTGTGCTTGTGTATACATGCATACACAGAAGTAAAGACATAAGACTTGTATACAAGGTTAAGAGACGGGATGACACGAGTATAAGACTCTCTCCCCTTAACACACAAAGAGTCACGACACACACACACACACACAACCTGGGAGTGGCCGCTATAATACTCCCTTCATCTCTCGAGCAACTAAGCTGTGAAACTCCTTTTTTTTTCTTCTCCACCTTTCGCTCTCTTTCTTCTGAGGCCTGATTGATGTCTACCTTTTTCTCATCCAAAGTTTTCCTTTCACCTCAGTTGGCCTCGGGCGTGGTGTGTTTTGCCAGTGTCCCGTCGATCGCTGTTAAAACAAAAAGCAACACGCCAAAAGAAAAAAAATTATCCCTAGGGGGCTGGTTGATTAGATGTGTTCCAAGTCTTTTATTGTGTTTGAGTCTATACGTAACGCTACAGTATAGTATATAAACAGGGCTAAGAAACACGGTAAAACGAGTATAAAAAACATACTTCGAATGATAAGGAAAAATAGATATAAACACACACGATATATATAAAGTTGTATGAGAATAGAGAATGGTCAAGGATGAAACCCCATGAGTGTCAAAGAATACAGATAAATGATTACGAAAAGCCACAGGTCACAGCGACCACAGGCCATAACATAAAATAACTCTACAAGATTATGAGAAAATATTTTGATAAGCAATCAAACAGTAGAAAAAGAAACGGATGAACGGGACTTAGTTAAGAGGCTGTAAAAATGGACATCATTATGAAGTCGGAAAAGTTGTATGATCAAAGCCTCCCTCTCCACACAGTACAAACACGTAATAACAAACAGGTATTGACACACATGCCAGCAGGTGTAGCAGAGAGGAGCAGCCAAGCCACTTTGAGAGAACATCTAGACGGACTGCAGTTTCCTCAGACCTGTTGTATAAGTGAGAGGAAGAGAACGTACCAGAGAGGCCACTGAGTGCAGCATTTCTATTAAACATCACATATCTGTGTAGGGTAAGGCGAGATAATCGTATTGGATGTGAGACGATCAGTGATTTAGACTGATAGGAACTAATGAGAGATGTCATGTACAATGTACTGAAATTCTGAGGTGACCATTTCGTATGAAATCACCATCAAGGAGATGGTGTGAAGAACTGTGATTAAGTGAATACAGAAGTTTATCAAATGTAGTCTATACAAAATGGAAGCAGTGGAAAAATAAGAAATATTTTGCAAATTTTGTATGGTTGGTTTTGTTAATTCTGGCTCATAAGCTTGGACGAGAATACAGAGAGGTAATTACAATAACACAGAGGTCATTATGACTACAATATTGTGAGGTAATTCATGAGAGTCGCTTTGAAAGTTTAATGGATGATATTCATTACTTTTAAAGTGAAACTAGAAAAGAATGAGAACTACTTTACTAATGAGCTCAGAAAGAAGCTAGGTTATCATCCCAAATCAATTCTGGCCTCAAGCATGGCAGACTATCGTGGTTAGAAAGACTATGGCAGACTATCGTGGTTAGAAAGACTATGGCAGACTATCACGCTCAGACAGAGTAGATCTTCTATGAAGAGGATCAAGGGTATCTATCTATTGTTAGGGCTTCACAAGGAATGAAAAAGATATATATGTATAATCGAAGAAGAATTACAAGACGAATCATTAGGAACTATAAGATAAAGGAAATTATTATCTGCTAGAGAGAAACAGGATCAAAAGTTAACCCGTTTGAAGGAAAGAAATTAAGAAACTTGAAACTTTTCACAGTGGTGTGGATAATCTATAATCTCCCAGAGAAGCGAAGAGATCTGACCTAATCTGTCTGGAGGAATATTGGATAACAAAGAGGAAAAGAAAAAGAGAGATAAAAGAGGAGGGGGAGATCGGCCATCATATTAAGGGGCAGCTCGTATTTCACGAAGTATTGGAAGTTGCCAAACTTAAAAAGTATATAATGGGTAGAATAACGAGAGAAGAACTACACAGTGGCGTTAATGATCTCCTCCATTGGCACGTTAAGTAAGCACCGTTAGGGGGACGGGCTGATAACATCATGATAACTAGATCTTATCTTTACATGTACAGCAGCGCGAAATGTATGACTATATATCCGGGTCACCAACTGGGTTAAAGGATTATGTATATCTGGATTTTGAATATGTGATAAAACGAGGATATAAAAAGAGCAGAGTTGAGACCAGAGGGGAAGATATAATCAGGAAAACTACAAAGAAGTTAAGAATATTTTCCTGAAAACATTAAGTAAGGAAATACATACACACACACACACACACACACACACACACACACACACACACACACACACACACACACACGCACACACACACACACACACACACACACACACACACACACACACACACACACACACACACACACGCATACACACACAACTTGCAGAAATGCAAGACCTCAGTGACAGTCACCTTCATAGATTTTACAAAGGCTTTCGACTTGGTAAGCCATAACCTCATGATGAAGCTGTCGATCTGGAACTACGAGGATGTCTCGTCTTGTGGCTGGCGGACTTCCTGACCAAGCGACACCAAACCGTCCACTTTAGAGGTGCCATATCGACATCACTACCCCAACGTGCAGTGTGCCTTATCAAATTGTCAGTTAGTAAGAAGCTGATCAGGCGAAGGGATTCAGAGGGGAAGCGTTGCAGAGCATGATGCGATAATATGCAAGGACGTGAATGGCAAGTTCAAAAGTGTTTTTACTGTGGAAGACACTATAGCCCGAACGCCAGTGACATGGAATGAGAAGGTCTTGGAATGCACTGAAGTATTTAGAAAACATATGCAAACTACAGAAGGATTTTGACCCATGGAAGGCAGTTCATAATCCTGATGAAGTTTTTCCATAGGCATTGTAAAAATGTGCAGATAAAATTGACGTACTCTTTGAAATGTCCCAGAGCATGTGTTTCTTGGAAAATTAAGTGACTAGGGAGTAGAAGCAAGCATGTGTTGCAATTGTGTTTAGGAAAGATAATCGATAAGTTGCACAAAACTGTACCCCTGTATCTCTGACTAGTGTGGTCTGCAAATCACTGGGACAAGGTGTTCAAAATGTATATGGATAACGACCCACAAACACAAAACTGCCCAAGCGAGAAGGAACACGAATTCAGGGAAAGAGAATCATGCATAACAAACTCCCTAGACTTCCATGAGAGAGTGAACTCTCCACTAGACAAAAGGGAAGGTTAGGCAGATTGTGAGAACATGGCCTTCTGAAAAGCATTTGACACACAGAAAGGTAAAACAATGTCTTAATAAATCTATCACCTAAAAGTGCTTACCAATACGATAAGAATTCATACTCTTTTAGTACAGCCGAGGACAAAGATGCCAGAAACTAATGCCAGATGTGTGGGAAGGAATAGGATTAGGTAGGCCCAAATGTATCGTGTCTATCCAGCCCAAATCCAGTAAGATAATCCTGGTAGACACTTCTTTCGAGCTTCATCCTTCCTTAGGTGAGATCAGTTGAAGACGACTGAGAGGTTTGGTCCCGCCTCCTGTCTCTACCTAAGTGAGACTAATTAAAAACCATTAAGAGGTTTCTCACGTTCACTGTCTCTACCCAAATGAGACCAGCTAGAGACTATTCACAGGCTTCTTCCGTTTACTGTCACCAGTGAATTGAGACCTAAATGGAAACCATGAAGAGGCTTCGTTCTCATACCACTTCAAACTGATAACAGTTCAAGACTAGTAGGTCAAGACTAGTGGTCTCGCCTGCACACCGTTTGCTACATGACAATAAGGCTTCATCAAGCGCGATAATCAATTCCTTCTTTTCTTCGTCTATGGCTTGTGTGTCATGTACCCAATTTTTTTTGGCACATACAACTTAAATGCTTATTGATTTCATAGCGTTCATCAAATGGGATTTTCTTTCCCCGTTGGGAATAATAGGCCTTGATATACATTTTCAAAATGTTTGAGATATCGTCGACATACCTTGGTCACAGATGATGAGACTCTGATAACAATATATGGGATGCCTTTCGTAAAAGTACTGCATTTCAAGACATATAAAAGAAGTGAACCAACGATATAATTAAGTTATCTATAATAATGAAGATTCATTTTATTGTATTGATCTTTTTTTTAAACGTGCGATTATGAGAGTATATAAAATTGTTGCGATTTGCGAACACAGGCTATGAAAAGGCTGTGTTACATTGCTTCAGTTCAGCTATGTTATAGAATATTTTTTCGCCGTCTCTCTGAAAGGTAGAGCATTCCCGAGAGATACAGTGAACATACCCAATATTCCATTATTGATAATCAATAGACATTTCCATAATAGAGAGATAAAGCATCTGTCCAGAGAGACTTCGAGAATGATTGCTTTAGAGATCTATATTGTCTTTTGAAGACCATGGATAAAACGTTTATCATAGATCTTGCAAAAAAAGAGAAAAAAAAACTATGGAAACGTATGCCAGCCTGACGCACAGAGAGATGTCACCTGGACTGGGTTATGACAACCAAAAATGCATTTCCAGTCCTCACGTAGTGTGACCTGGCCACACACCACCGTACTGAGCCTCCTCTTTTACAGGAATTTTACCATCTTTTTAAACTCGTCTCTGGATGATGCTTATCATCTTCATTCATGTTAACTGTATCGGCACAGGTAACTAAATGCGCTGATGAATAGTCTCATTAACTATTTACATATATATATATATATATATATATATATATATATATATATATATATATATATATATATATATATATATATATATATATATATATATATATATATATATATATATATATATATATATATATATATATATATATATATATATTCATTTTATTATACTTAGTCGCTGTCTCCCGCGTTAGACAGGTAGCGCAAGGAAACAGACGAAAAGTGGCCCAACTCACCCACATACACATGTATATACATAGACGCACACACACGCACATATACATACCTATACATTTCAAAGTATACATATACATATACACACAGACATATACATATATGCACATGTATATAATTCATACTCGCTACCTTCATCCAATCTCGCCAACATCCCGCCACACATGAAACAACACCCCCTCCCCCTGCGCGCGCGCGAGGTAGCACTAGGAAAAGACAACAAAGGCCACATTCGTTCACACTCAGTCTCTAGCTGTCATGTATAATGCACCAAAACCACAGCTCTCTTTCCACATCTAGGCTCCACAAGACTTTACATGGTATACCCCAGACGCTGCATATAACCTGGTTCAATCCATTGACAGTACGTCGACCCCGGTATACCACATCGTTCCAAGTCACACTATTCCTTGCACGCCTTTCACCCTCCTGTATGTTTAGGCAACGATCACTCAAAATCATTTTCACTCCATCCTTATACCTCCAATTTGGTCTTCCACTTCTCGTTCCCTCCACCTCTGACACATATATCCTATTTGTCAATCTTTCCTCACTCATTCTCTCCATGTGACCAAACCATTTCAGTATACCGTCTTCTGTTCTCTCAACCACACTCTTTTTATTACCACACATCTCTCTTCCCCTTTCATTGCCTACTAGATCAAACCACCTCACACCACATATTGTCCTCAAACATCTCATTTCCAACACATCCACCCTCCTCCGCACAACCCTATCTGTAGCCAACGCGTCGCAGCCATACAGTATAGCATTGTTGGAACCTCGATTCATTCAAACATACTCTTTTTTTCTCTCCGAGATAACGTTCTCGCCTTTCGTACATCCTTCAACGCTCCCAGAACCTTCGCTCCCTATCCCATCCTGTGACTCACTTCTGTTTCTACGGTTCCGTCAGCTGCCAAATCCACTTCCAGGTATCTAAAACACTTCACTTCCTCCGCTTTTTCTCCATCCAAAGTTACCTCCCAATTGACTTGTCCCTCAACCCTATTGAACCTAATAACATTGCTCTTATTCACATTTACTCTCAGTTTTTTTTCCTTCACACACTTTAGCAAACTCAGTCACCAGCTTCTGCAGTTTCTCACCCGTATCAGCCACCAGCGCTGCACCATCAGCAAACAACCGCTGACTCACTTCCCAAGCCTTCTCATCCACAACAGACTCCATACTTGCCCCTTTCTCTAAAACTCTTGCATTCACCTCCCTAACCACCCCATCCATAAGCAAATTAAATTACCATGGAGACATCACGCACCCCTGCCGCAAACCGACATTCACTGAGAACCAATCACTTTCCTCTCTTCCTACTCGTACACATGCCTTACATCCTCGATAAAAGCGTTTATCACTACTTCTAGCAATTTACCTCCCACGCCATATAGTCTTAGTATGTATGTATATATATATATATATATATATATATATATATATATATATATATATATATATATATATAGAGATGCTCTGTGGAAGGTATTAAGAATATATGGTGTGGGAGGCAAGTTGTTAGAAGCAGTGAAAAGTTTTTATCGAGGATGTAAGGCATGTGTACGTGTAGGAAGAGAGGAAAGTGATTGGTTCTCAGTGAATGTAGGTTTGCGGCAGGGGTGTGTGATGTCTCCATGGTTGTTTAATTTGTTTATGGATGGGGTTGTAAGGGAGGTAAATGCAAGAGTCCTGGAAAGAGGGGCAAGTATGAAGTCTGTTGGGGATGAGAGAGCTTGGGAAGTGAGTCAGTTGTTGTTCGCTGATGATACAGCGCTGGTGGCTGATTCATGTGAGAAACTGCAGAAGTTGGTGACTGAGTTTGGTAAAGTGTGTGGAAGAAGAAAGTTGAGAGTAAATGTGAATAAGAGCAAGGTTATTAGGTACAGTAGGGGTGAGGGTCAAGTCAATTGGGAGGTGAGTTTGAATGGAGAAAAACTGGAGGAAGTGAAGTGTTTTAGATATCTGGGAGTGGATCTGTCAGCGGATGGAACCATGGAAGCGGAAGTGGATCATAGGGTGGGGGAGGGGGCGAAAATTTTGGGAGCCTTGAAAAATGTGTGGAAGTCGAGAACATTATCTCGGAAAGCGAAAATGGGTATGTTTGAGGGAATAGTGGTTCCAACAATGTTGTATGGTTGCGAGGCGTGGGCTATGGATAGAGGTGTGCGCAGGAGGATGGATGTGCTGGAAATGAGATGTTTGAGGACAATGTGTGGTGTGAGGTGGTTTGATCGAGTAAGTAACGTAAGGGTAAGAGAGATGTGTGGAAATAAAAAGAGCGTGGTTGAGAGAGCAGAAGAGGGTGTTTTGAAATGGTTTGGGCACATGGAGAGAATGAGTGAGGAGAGATTGACCAAGAGGATATATGTGTCGGAGGTGGAGGGAACGAGGAGAAGAGGGAGACCAAATTGGAGGTGGAAAGATGGAGTGAAAAAGATTTTGTGTGATCGGGGCCTGAACATGCAGGAGGGTGAAAGGAGGGCAAGGAATAGAGTGAATTGGAGTCATGTGGTATACAGGGGTTGACGTGCTGTCAGTGGATTGAATCAAGGCATGTGAAGCGTCTGGGGTAAACCATGGAAAGCTGTGTAGGTATGTATATTTGCGTGTGTGGACGTGTGTATGTACATGTGTATGGGGGGGGGGAGGTTGGGCCATTTCTTTCGTCTGTTTCCTTGCGCTACCTCGCAAACGCGGGAGACAGCGACAAAGTATAAAAAAAAAAAAAAAAAAAAAAAGAAAAAAATATATATATATATATATATATATATATATATATATATATATATATATATATATATATATATATATATATATATATATACACTAAGGATGAAGAGCTGAATTGACTGTGGACCGAAGGCAGCAACCAAGATTCGAACCTAGCGCTCTATTCCTGATTTCTCCTTTTGCACTAATCTCACACGTTTCTTTCCCTCGATATTTTTTCTTTCTCAAATTACGTCATTTGTAACGTCTTCTCAACGGTTCTCTTCTCCATCATTGTATCCTGTTAGTGTCTTCCTCCTTTGACTTTTCATCTTTGTCCCTCTTCTCTCTTATCCTACTCCACTATTTCAGTTTATGTTCCCTCTTTATCTTTCCCCTTTATATTTTTTCCACTCCATCTTCTTCATTTTCTTCTCGGTATTTCATGTAATCTCCGTTACTTATAGCTTCTTTTATCCTCATTCCTTATCATCATCTCTCTACATTTTACCCTGCTTCACTTTCTCATTTATCGCCCTCAGACTGAGATGGCTTGGGCGTATCGATCTCTGACGTCAGCTAGTGGGTGGGGAGGGTGTTGGTTTAGGAGGACCTGCGAGAAGGGCTTCCTCCGAAAGGAAGGAGGGAGGGGAGGGAGGAAGTGGCGAGCGATCGAGGCTGCAACGAGGGAGTGGCGAGCGAATAACGTTACAGGGAGGGAGTGGCAAGCGATCATTGCCAAAGAGGGGGAGTGGCGAGCGATCTACACTACAAGGATCGAGTGGCGAGCGATGAACGCTACAGGGAGGGAGTGGCAAGCGATCAACACCACAGGGAGGGAATGGCAAACGGTCAACACTACACGGAGGAAGTGGTGAGCGATCAACGCTACAGAGAGGGAGTGGTGAGCGACCATTGTTACAGAGAGGGAGTGGCGAGGGATCAACGCTACAGGGAGGGAGTGGCGAGCGATCAGCGTTACAGGGAGGGAGTGGCGAGCGATTAACGTTACAGGGAGGGAGTGGTGAGCGATTAACGCCACAGGGTGGAGGTGGCGAGCGATTAACACTACTGGGAGGGAGTGGCAACTGATCAGCAATACAGGGAGAGAGTGGCAACCGTTCAACGCTACAGGGAGGGAGTGACGAGCAATTAACACCACAGGGAGGGAGTGGAGAACGATCAACGATATAGGGAAGGAGTAGTGAACAATTAACGCTACAGGGAAGGAATGGCGAGAGATTAGCTTTACAGGGAGGGAGTAGCGAACAATGAGCCATAGGGATACATCTTATACAGTAGAAACGCCAAGAAAATATGCATCATGGTCGAAAAAGGAAATACAGTAAGAGGTTGTTTTTGTATCGTCCTATTAATACCACCATCTCAAAACATCGGTGTCGAATATTGCTCCCGCAGCCATCTGCATATATAAAGCCATTTTGATTTTGACTCGTCATCTACCCCAAGCAAAATCCTATTCATAGAAAAACTATGATGTGTTTGTTTAGGATTGTCCCAACGGAGTGTTTTGTTTTTCTATTCATGAGGCAATTTCGTATTCATGAGGCATCGTCTCCCACTTCTTGTTGAGCTTGTCCTGATCCGGATGGAGCGTCTGCAGCTTAAATATGCTCACTTCCTCGGATTTACCGCTCACATCCAACCTGCTTTCAGGCGTGTGTGCACCTCTTGCTCCCGGGAAGCTTACGATGCAGCGCCCTCGTGTGCCTCTTGCTTCTAGCCTGCGAAGCAGTTTAAGTGTCTTGCTCATGACGAACGTTGTCACATTAATCTCTCTACGTATGAATACATAAATCACACACACACTCACACACACACACACACACACACACACACACACACACACACACACACACACACACACACACACACACACATATACACACATGACCTGGATCCTGGTCGCATTAACGCCATTTCTCAGTTGATGTTGCCGCAGAAATCACTGCGTTCTGTGTCATTTTCAAAAATTATATATCCTCTTTGAGAGTGGTTTCACCTTTGCTCATTCCACATCCTCGTTTAGCATGTAATCAGTGTCAAGAATTACAAAATCACTTTCTCCATGGTACTTATTGTGAAGATAAGGCCTCGTAATGACAGTGTATCAGTCCGTCTTAACCTCGTGTGTTAATTGAGATACAGGTGTATGATATCTTTTTCTCGATACACTCTCAGAACTTGCGTCTCTATGACTCTCTGCCTCTAAGAGAATACAAATCCCATCATTCTATCTCCTGAAGGTAGAAGTCTTCCATTATTTGTACTCCACCATCTATTAAGAAGAGCGTGCTTCACTTTTTTTTCATGCACTGACTGATTGTTCCTTCTCTGTGAGCACTATATATCTGTTTTAGTTTGTGAAAATGCTGCACTTCCTTCCTGAATTTATCCTTCTTGTTACTTAAACAATTTAATGAAACTCGTACCAAGAGGGATAATCCTCCTCCTCCTCCCTCGACTTCTCTTTCCCTCCGTGTTGCCATGTATCCCTCTGGATAGAAAATGTGGGATCTAATCGCCTTAGTAAGACTTAACACCACAAATCCATCTCAGGTGCATTTTTCTGATGCAAGGTTCTTATAATGGTGGTGCACCTGATGACGGAGATAAGCCTTATATGGAAGGTGAGGTCTCACAGTTCACTCTCGAATGACACATGAGGAAGGATAAGAGAACACACAGGAGGATGATTGAAACACCCTATAAAAGACAGCCTTTGAGCCTCAGGAAATACTGGAACATGGTCGATTTCAAACATGCATAGTCTGGGAAGAAAATGTGCGTAGTGGTGCTTATGACAGATAATCATCCAAAAACGTTAATGAACCCACCAAAATAGAGAATATATTCTTTATTTTTATGTTAAAGGCTCTTGTCATTGACAGAAGTCCATATCAAGGCCAGGCCTTGATTGAAATGTAGAGACAATAGAGAATAATGAAAGGGAAAAAGAAAAGACAAGGGAAAATATTTATGAATTTTGGAGGAAGTGAAAAATTTGTCTTTTGAAATGTGCCAGGTCATAGCTATTGGGAAAGAACATAGACATCTAGGGAAAGTAGTTATCAAAACGACCCACCCTTGAGTTACCGAGGGCCACACGGTAATCATGTGACGCAGCAGCTTGCCGAATATTGCGTGGTCTAGCTAGTGGTGAGGACACACAAGCAGCCAGCTCTCGGGAGCAAAAACCAAAGTAATACCTATAGAAGAGAGAAAGTGAACCAACATTGCGGTGTAGGGTAAGAGCGTGAAGTTTGGAAGTTAGCCTGGGACAGTTTATGAATCGGACCGCTTTCAACTCAACTCTGTCAAGTAAGGATGGAGATGTGAGAGCATTACTCCATACAAGGACGAATCAGTCCTTTGTATAAACAGAGCAACTGTTCATAAGAAAAAAGTTTCGAAATTTAAACAAGACTCAGTTTCTTTGAGGCAGACCTAGCTATTTCCGTAATGTGGGGTTTCCAAGTAAGAGTCGATGTTACAATAATACCAAGTACGTGCATTGAGTCAAGAGGTGGAACTACGAACCTGTCAAAGGAGAGACAAAGAGTTGTGAGGAGTTTTCCATTGAAAGATGGGTAGAAACTGGGTCTTGGAGGCATTTAACTAAACTAGATTTCGTCTACCCCAATGAGTATCCTATCCAATAACAATAAAGGAACACTCAGGATATTGCATAAAGCAGTAAAAGTCGCACTTCTTAGAGGGATGGTAAAGTACAGTACTAATAAAGAGGGAATTCAAATATAAGAGTTGAACCGGGGGAATTTGGATTCCCACGGAGACGAGAATCATGAAGACACAAGTTCTTCGATTATATACAGGAAATCTAAGTTTGATTATTTGGTAAATGAGGATGTAAAGTGAGCAGTGATAAATTTGAATCAGAGAAGAGATATAATCGTGGAAACTACTTACAACACAACGATTCATAAGGTAAAAGGAATCGGTTATGGAATTACAGTGGCCAGGAGGCAGGTCATAGAGGTAAAAAGTCTATGAAATTTACAGCAAAGAACTTGGACACATGGGTTCCTTTAGCCTCAAATACAGAGAAGAAGATTGAGAAAGTTAGACGAGTGGTTCAAGAAAAGATGTCATGAAGGGAAGGAGCTTTTCAATGTCCTGTTGAGAATATACGTGGGCGACGCTCCAGTCAACCAACAATTATGAGGAGTAAGAGAGCAAGAGACGAGGACAGCAGTATGAGAAAGGAGGAAGAGAGAGTCCGTGATAAGAGTATCGTAAGCAAGGCAAGGATAATCCAAATCAGGGAACAGGATCCAGAAGGAAGGGCTTCAGAGGATGATGAAAGGATATACAATGAACTGAATGACAAGTTTAGAAGTGTTTCCACAAAGGAAGCCAACATAACCTCAACACTAGTGAGATGGAATGGGGAAGACGTTTTGGAAAGCACTGAAATACCTCGGGAAGACTTTAAATGAGTCTTGACCCACATGTTGCCGAAGATGTGAGCAGACGGCCATGGCAAACCACTTAGAAAATTTGGAGGTCGATGGATAATGGTAAAATACCAAGGGAGTGGAAATGGAAAGATATCGTATCTATTTATAACATAGGGGACCGGGAGTGAGTGCCGAGTCTTTCTGACGAGTGTGGTCTGTGAACTGCTGGAAGATATATTCAGAAAGCAAATGGATGGCTTCCTGCGGGCGAGAACGTGCCTGAGTTCAAAGACAATATGGGCTCAAATAAAGGATGTCTAGAGTAACTACTCTCTTAAATTTCTACGAAAGCGTGAGCTCTGTTTCAGGCAAAAGACAAGGCTGGGTGAATTTTTCTTTTTTATCTGCACTGTTAAAAAAATTTTGACTCTGTGCTCCGTAACGGTCTGGTAAAAAAAAGAATCTGGATCTTTAGGCATGAAAAAGTGGTTAATTTCTTCAATGGGTAGATTTTTCTTTCTATGGAAGAAAGAGGACGCGTATCAGAGGAGCTGTTTCAAAATGGGTTGAGGTCACTTCTTGGTTGCCGCAAGGATTTGGTCTGGAACCACTTCTTTTCTTGAACTGTGTCTATGATTTGTCCAGAGAATTGGACTCCTACTTCAGATAAATTTGTTTGCAGAAAAAAAAGCGAAGGAGATTGCCTCAACCTACATGGGGACCTAGACAACCTTAAAGTTAGTCTGTCACATGAGTGATGAAATGTAGCCCAAGTAAACCAAAATAATGGGTAAAAAGTACAGTCAAATAATTCCTCAGGGTGAATATGTACAGCATGCTGTAACCTCCAGGATTCCATGAGCGTGTAGGATCTGGGAGATTGTATAGTCCCTAACCTACCTTTAGAGTCCTACCTGAGGAAGTATACCAGGTGAGAGATAATAGATAGACAGCATGGTGGTGAGGTGCAACACAGAAACAGCATTGTTTGGAGAGATAACACAGGCAGCATGGTGGTGAGAGATAACATACAGGCAGCAGGGTGGTGAGAGATAACATACAGGCAGCAGGGTGGTGAGAGATAACATACAGGCAGCAGGATGGTGAGAGATAACATACAGGCAGCAGGGTGGTGAGAGATATGAGAAAGAATGCATTGTAGGGAGAAATTTCACAGAGGCAGCATGGTAATGAGAGATACCAAAGAGGCAGCATGTTAGTGAGAGATACGACAGAGGCAGCAGAGTGGAGAGAGATGACACCAGAGGTGCTGGTGTTAGCCTGTCTCTCCATCTCAAATCTGACGTATAACTTCCATCTCTCCACATTCTTATCTTTCTTCTCTTTCTTCTTTTCTTCTTGTGACTATCTCCTTTGGCTCCATAGAAATTATTTTCCATAATCCATCGCTTCCCTTCCTAATTCTCTATCCTCATTACTGCTCTTCGAATCAGAACCATCGAGGTTTAACATCTCTCCTTACCATCCATTCTTACGTTCAATTTCCCCTATGTTTACTCTCTGTTGATGCCATTAAAGTGCTTGTATTCTAAACTTTCCCCCTTATCTGATTAAGTTTCTTCTCCCTGAGTCTTTTCTTTACTTCGCATCGCCTCCTTCTCAACTTTCTTCGTTCATCCTTATCCCAAATTTCATCGAATTCCACTCATTATCTTTTCATAATGTTATGACAGCTTTCACAACCTCATGAGACAATGTTCATTGTCGTATGAGAACCATCACAGCATCATGCTAGCTTTCACAATCTTATTGAGAACTTTCACGATTCTAATGTAGCTCTCACAATCCTATGAGAACATTCATAATCTTATATGTGGATTCAAAACCTTATGAGAGCTATTACGATATCATAAAGGCCTTCAGAGTCTCATGAACGCCCTCCCAGTCTTATCTCCCAAACCAACCTGGGCAATAGAATTCTCGTCGACGCTACGTGAGAAGGAATAATGTTACTGTGACTTTAAATGCCCAGCAGTCATCACCACCGCCCACAGTCACCCATAATAATACTGAATCCTCTTCCTGACGATCGTCTATAGTTTTATCAAGGGTTCTGAGAAGGTCAGAACGCCTCACATCACCGTGATGGTGTAGGGACCTACTCGTGCATACCTGGTGGGAACGAGCAACTCTGAGTTACGTCCAGAAAGGTCAAGACGACCTTGAGTCCCGCCAGGGAAGGTCATGCTCGTGACGTAAGCAGAATAATGTCGTTGTGGGAGTCTCTCGAGGGATCGATAACTATCCTGCTAGTGTCCTAAAATACATTTCCAAATTGCTATCACAAACACCACCTAGGAAGGGGACACACACACACACACCACACACACACACACACACACACACACACACGCACACACGCACACACACCACACACACACACACATATATATATATATATATATATATATATATATATATATATATATATATATATATATATATATATATATATATATATATATATATATATATATATACATTTTTCCTATGAGTCCAAGGGGAAATGGAGCATGATAAGTACCCAAGTGCACTTACATGTAATAATAACATCATCAGAGGAGATATAAGAAAGACGCCACTTGGTAAACAAGTGACAACTCGATTGGAGGTCGGTTGTGGTTAAGTCTGGCAACATGCGTATCATAAATTTGTTATTTGGACAAGAAGGGGAACTGTTTACGAATTCAATCAATAATAATGCTATCCAATTTGTATAGACCTTCATTAACATTAATGTTGAAATTCTGTGTGAATTTAGAAATAGAAGTTTCAATGATATCTCTCGTAACACAAGAGTTAGAGTTTATAACTGAGATGGCATTACTCCAGTCAGTAAGATGGTCATAATTTCTACCATGATAAAACAAGGCATTTGATTCTCGTCCTGTTCTTATACTATGTTTATGTTGCTTAAGTCTTACTGAAAGATCCTTACCAGTCTGCCTAACATAAAACCTATTACAATTTCTTCATGGTACTCCATACATGCATCCTGCAGAATTCTGATGAGTTTCTGATTAAGATATTATTCATAGTATTGTTATTGCTGAAGGCAACATTTATATTAGACGCTTTAAGTAACATGGGAAGTAAAGTAAAATTCTTACTAAAAGGGAGAACTAAACGGTTCTTGGTGTCAATGGGAGGTTTGGGTATAAATGTATAGAATAATTTCTTTGCCAATTTAAGGGATTTATCAATGAAGTAACTAAGACACTTTAAGTATCACCCGATATATATATATATATATATATATATATATATATATATATATATATATATATATATATATATATTTATATATATATATATATATATATATATATATATATATATATATATATATATATATATATATATATATATATATATATATTGGAAAGGATCACAATTTTGCGCGTGATCAAGATATTCCTGGGTCCACATGGAAAATGAAACACGAAAAGTTCCCAAGTGCACTTTCGTGTAATAATCACATCAACAGGGGAGACACAAGAGAGAAATATAACAGTCAGTTGATATAGATCGAAGAAATGAAGCTATATTGTTGTAGTTTCGCATTTGGCGAGTCTGGATCACTGGGAATGCGGTCTCGTCAAAGAACTTTTCACTCCAAATGAGTACATTTCCCCACGACTGGAAGCAGTACAGCCTCATATACTCATGTCTAGGAATGTGGTTATGGTTCGTGTAAAATGGTGAGTTCATCCACTAGCCTACTTACTATGTATGAAGTAAAATGATCAAAATATGAGGTCTGACACAGAAGCAGTTAGGATTCTGGAAAAAAAAAATCTTATTCGCTGTGATTAATGTAACACGAATATTACGGTTGGCATTTCTAACCATCGGACACCGTACTATATCTTCAAGAGAACGACAGTGTGTTATGGAATCATTCTTAGTGAACCTCCCAGATATTTCACTTCAATACAAGAAACACATATAAGAAACGGTTTTCCATCTCTTATTCAAGCAGAAGATAGATCCGTTTATTTATCTATGAATATCTAATACGGTGTTACTTGTCACTAGTTCTACGAAGTTACTTAGACACGGTGTGTAAAGTTTCTTTCACCTTTATATTTCATGTCCTCAGTGGTAGATAGAGAGCTTTGATTAGCCACCGCTTGCGAAGGGCATTAAACTTTAACCTTTGAAACGGTTCCTTGACCTTTAGGCTCGTGTCCAGACACAACGCACGAGAGAATTACCTGCCCAGGTTATTAATGCCTCACCCATGGACCGCCTATTGTGAGAGGGGAGCTACTACACGCACGCACGCTCGCACCCACGAGAAATGTAAAATATATCATGAGTTATCACAGACTCGCTCGGGGGCGGGACCGCATAGGTTCGATTCCAAGGAGCGCAACCGGTCCACAGCTAATCCCAGTTGTTCTTGAACCTTTCCGGGTTGGTCAATAAATGGGTACCTGGCATAGAAAGGGCTAAGAGTGCGTATACATAAATATATATATATTTACACACACGGTCGTACGCGTGGTGTATCGGTTAGCGAGACTGAACGTCATGCATGCATGGACCGCTTAGGATCAAACCTACATGTTCAAGTCCACCCAGCTATTCACCCTTCCCTAGGGGCTGTCCTGATTAAATGGGTTCCTGACACAGGCTAGGGTGTGTGTGTGTGTGTGTGTGTGTGTGTGGTGTGTGTGTGTCTGTGTGTCTATAAGAGTATAGACCTGTTCATAATTACAAGGTTAAGAGACGGGGCAACACAAGCATAGTTCTCTCTCTCCGTGATACACAAATAGTAGGTAAATAGTGATCACACACACACACACACACACACACACACACACACACACACACACACACACACACACACACAAAGCAGACACACACACGAGGAAAGCAAAGAGTTAGGGATTTGCATCAACTTACAAGGGATCGATGGCAAGATACACGGTTGACGAAACTCGACCTGAGTTAATGCAAGTAATGAGACTGGGACACAATGCCTCTGTACATATACCATCCAGCAGGATATAAGCTGTGTGACAGGGGAGTTTGGAGTTGGCATCATATGCACCTCGTCATGTTGCCAGAACTCCACTTTAGAAGAATAGTAATATTCGCAAACTGTCCCCTGGTAAATATTGGAATTGCATTTGTTTACTTATCTATGTATCTGTAATTACCCCAAGACCAATTTTAATACAAGCGATCTGGTGTTACTCACTATCTAAAGGTTCCAGCAACCTAAGGCTGCGCTACTTCCAGTAGCAAGGAAATGCAGATACCTTTGGAGCGAGATAGTCTTGACGAGTCTGCCCCTCAAAACGAGACTAATTAACTTGTAGTGTAACCCGGAGCAGTCGGAGTCCGGTAACACCATAGAATTGCCTTCAGGTAAGTGAATAAGGAAAAGAATAGTCAGAAATATGTGCACATTCTGTAATATTGGCTAAAACTGAAAAAAAATGCTTCTTTGTTTTGGTCATCGGAATTAAGAAGCACAATCGCCTTGATGGGGGAGTGTCTAGACAAGAAAACAAGCTGTTGCCACAATTTAGAGAGGCGAGTTAGCAAGTCGTCAGAGGCCATGTGAACTTAAAGACCATAGACGAGAGAAGAGTAAGGGTGACTAAACCACATCGTTTAAGCTTTTAAACCAATCTGATAACTACCAATGAACAGCTCTTCGAAAGATGCAAAATCAAATGGCATGAAAATTAGAAACGATATATGAGCAGTGAATGAATGAAAGAAACTGAATAATGAAACTGCAAAAGTGGACAGTATACAAGAGCTTGAAAACTTAAATGATGCTGGAGAGAGTTGGAGAGATGAGGCACCCACTCGCCCTCCGCATCCCCACGAGCGTGTGGAAACTCCTCCCCCTTACGATGGAAATAGATGCAGTAATTACAGATATTTATCTAAACACACACACACACCTGTCCGCTACACACAGAGACAAAACACAGATAAACAGACGAGGAAATATGCGCATATGTGCACGCATAAGCACGCACGCACGTACACGTCTCAAGAGATTCCATGCGATGGAGCCCAACGCGTGCAAAACTCCTTTCCCTTCACTGCACAAATAGACAATTACACACACACACACACACACACACACACACACACACACACACATACTAGTAGCACACAAACTTTCCAATGGAAATGATGTGGAGTTCAGGAAACAAATTAGTACAAGTAAACCTGATAATGTTGAAACACTGTCATCGCTACATCTCATCTTCACAATGAGTGACAACGAAATTGGAAATACCACATACCAGACAATCATTGCACAAAAAGCGCTCGTAGGATATTTGCGTTTAGATGATAATTGGGGATACGAAAATAGCAGAATGGGAACTAAATACAATAAGGAGACGTAATCGTGGATACTACACAAAAATGCAGGATTTGTACGGGAACATTAACTGGGTTTGGGTGGCATGATAGAAGTCACTGCTATGGGAGGTCCTATGAAGTCTTATGGGAAATAGCATGAACATGAGCGCTTTTGGAAAGGCTGTTAAAGCTGCAAACATTGTTGAATCAAAAGAGCATAAATCTAAAGAGCTTAAAGATGTAAATATGAATGAGACACAGACGTTACCTCTGATAGCAAGTCTTTGAAAGGTATGAGAAGGATAAAAGAATATATATATATATATATATATATATATATATATATATATATATATATATATATATATATATATATATATATTTTTTTTTTTTTTTTTCATACTATTCGCCATTTCCCGCGTTAGCGAGGTAGCGTTAAGAACAAAGGACTGGGCTTCTGAGGGAATATCCTCACCTGGCCCCCTTCACTGTTCCTTCTTTTGGAAAAATGAAAAAAAAAAACGAGAGGGGAGGATTTCCAGCCCCCCGCTCCCTCCCCTTTTAGTCGCCTTCTACGACATGCAGGGAATACGTGGGAAGTATTCTTTCTCCCCTATCCCCAGGGATAATATATATATATACATATATGTATATATATATATATATATATATATATATATATATATATATATATATATATATATATATATATATATATATATATATATATATATATGAACGTGAAATATATATTCTATATATATATTCTATATATATAGAATAATATTCTAGACAAGGCAAAAGTTAATCTAAAATCTTCACATAATTCCCCCAGGAGCAAACTGCCCGTTAAAGAGCAGCTGATCAGGCTGGGTGATTCAGGGGGAAAAGTTGCAATGCATGATTTAATCATGGCCGATGAGTTGAGTGACAGGTTCATTAGTGTTTTCACAGTGGAAGACTATATAGTTCCAGCACCAGTGAGATAGAACTGAGGGGAGGTTTTGGAAAGCACTGAAATATCTAGAAAAGATATTAACAGACTGCTAAAGGTCCTTGTCCCTTGTATATGGGTCGTGGTCGTATTGAAGATCCTCCATATGTGCTGAAGAAATGTTCAGATACACTTGACAGCTCACTGGATATGTTGCTAAGGATGTTGATGGAGTAAGTTGAGAGTCCCACGAGAATGCGAAAAGGGCAACTGTCATACCAATTTTTAAAAAAGGAGATCGGGAACACGTGTACTGTACTACAGACCAGTCTTGACGACTGTCGTCTGTAAAAATACCAGAAAAGATAACCAAAGATGAAACTACCTACGTTAGAGAGAAAAAACACGGACACGAAGGCGTGTGTAAACAAGCCTCTTGGACCTCGAGAGAGAGAGAGAGAGAGAGAGAGAGAGAGAGAGAGAGAGAGAGAGAGAGAGAGAGAGAGAGAGAGAGAGAGAGAGAGAGATCCCTTTTAGACAAAAGAAAAAGTTGGGTGGATTGAATGCGTCTGGGCTGCCAGAAAGCGTTTGACGCTTTCGAAGCACAGGATGCCGGCAAAGGAGGGAGGGATCTTCAGGCAGGAACAAGGGATAAGCTCCTCCAGTGGATGTAAAAATATTGGAGGGGAACAAGGAATGTATGTCAGAGGAACTTTCTTGAAATGGGTTGAAGTCACCCATGGCGTGCCGTTGCCCTGGGACCAATTACTCCCCCTGGTCTCTGGTCGTGCATGACCTGCCAGATTTGGATTAATACGTGAATATTGTATTTGCGGATTCAGCCGAGGTCATGAGGGAAATAGAATGAGAATGACTGTATCAGGCTATGAGGATACCTTGATCATCTTTTAATTCTGTTTAATACAAGTTTGGTGAAATTCAACATAGATGACTGCAAGGTATTGAGGATGGACCTATTGACTGAAGATCTCGAAAAGAATAGCACTCAGCTGGAAATAAATTGCAGGAGTCTGTGTGTGAGAGGGACCTATGAGCCGACATTGTATCTATATTGTCACCAGAGCCCCACCTTAGAACTATAAAGGAGGCAATCTGTGCTGGCGAAATATTAGAAACGTATTTAGGTTAATGTGGATAAGGAAATGATCATCAAACTTTTCCCATCCTACGTAAGGCCAAAACTAAAATATGTTTCCCAGGTTCGGTCATCGCAAATAAGACACACAGAGATTCACTAGAGAAAGTCCAGATATGGGCAACAAAGTTGTGCGAGATCTAAGAGACCAGAGTTACAGTGAAAGAATGGAGGCCAAAAAGGAAAAAAAAAATGTCCACCTTGGAAGAGAGAAGAGTAAGGATTACCTTTGTTTCAGACTTCTAGTGTCTGAAGCAGTTTTGCAACGTCAATAGTAAATAGATCTTTGAAAGTCGCTAAGACAGAACAGTCAGATAGTATAACCTAAAACGAAGCGAGATGAAAATATGTAACGAAGTAGTTTTATAGTTTGAGAGTATATTTTCTTAATCCTTCTCATACCTTTCGAAGGTTTGCTGTCAGAGGTACCGTCTGTGAATGTGGACAGCATACTAGGTTTAAGGAGTTATATATAGCACAGAGAGTTCAAGGGCTGAAGACCCCCCCTATTACAGAAATGCCTCTCGTACCGCATAAATAGTTTATCACAATTGGTTAATGAAACGCACACACACACACACACACACACACACACACACACACACACACACACACACACACACACACACATACACACACACACACACACACACACACACACACACACACACACACACACACACACACACACACACACACACACACACACACACATACACATGATCATAAACACACTAAAGGATTAAGTTGTCGTACTATTGTGAGGTGGAACTGTGGCAGTTTCTGGAAAACTGGAGGTATTACTGTAAATTCCTGGCTGTGGTTGATTAGTGGTGCTGTGGTTCACTGTGGCACGTGGTTGTGCTGTGAATGTTTGCGACAGACAGTGCTGCTGTGGTGAATAATTGTGTTGTAGCTGGTTGATGATACTGTCTGTGCTTGATAGATGGTGGCGCGTGCTTTGGAGCAGTTTAGTGGGTGGTGATGCTGTGAAGCACTGTTCTTGGTGGTGTTGCTGTGAACTACTGTGGTGGATGGTGTTGCTGTGAAGCACCGTGGTAGATGATGTTGCTGTGAACCTGTGTGGTAGATGTGTTATAATCCAGTGTGATAGTCAGTGGTGGTGGGAAATAATTTTGGTAAGTGGCGGTGCTTTAAACCAGTGTGTTACGTGGTGGTGCAGTGAAGTAGTATTGTAGTTGGCGTTGGTTCTGTGAACTTGTATGGTAGGTGAAGGTGGTTCTCTATAGAACCAATGTCGTTCATGGTAGTGGCTCTATGAGCCTGTGTGGTATAGATGGTGGTGGTTCTATAAACCAATGTGGTAGGTGGCGGTGTTGTGGACACCAATTGTGGTCGATGTTGGCCTAGCTGGCGTTGGCTACGGGAGCCTCTGAGTCCTGTGTGGCGGGTAAATCAATTCATAATCTCAGGTGATGCCAGCTAAGCGATGCGACGCGTTGGATTTACCATGTTAAAGTAACGGCTTTAGTGATAATGTTGACAAAGTAGCCAAGGGTTAAGTGGATTACCTCGCTTCCTACCGCTGGAGATTATCATTGGACCCTGAATCAGCGTTATCTCTCTCTCTCTCTCTCTCTCTCTCTCTCTCTCTCTCTCTCTCTCTCTCTCTCTCTCTCTCTCTCTCTCTCTCTCTCTCTCTCTGTTTTTTTGGCGAACGAGGTTGGCAACAATTCGAAGCCAATTGCGAGATGAAAGGAGGCAGTAATGAGGCAATAATCGTCTACCAAACTTTTCTCTTCGTTATAATTTGCATACATTTTCTCGTATCTTCTTAATGAATTCTGGTGTATGTGTGAACACCTAATCGTGTGTACATGGAACATCTGCTCTACTTAACTCCGCCACACCTGCCTGGTCTCCTACTCTCTTGAAATTACATAGAGCAAAAGCTGAGAAACACACAAAATAGAGCATTGAGAAGAATCATTGTCTGCCAAGCAACACTAAACTTGGATTTCTGTCAAGCAGTTAATTTCTTAATTTTCCAATGGAAGACGCATTTTTCTCCTGGCTTTCCTTGTCCCACGAGTCCACACGCAGCTCTGTTGCTCGGGGAATGCTTCCTCACGTCCCTCCCTACACTTCTCTCCTCTAAATTCAGGTGGGGCCTCCTCTTGGTTCTGGCCTCTCTTCTAGCATCAAAGAGCTGTCCTATAATAACGTCGTCAAAGCCTCTTTAGATTTACTTTTTACTTTTATTTTGGAGATAGATATCAAGTCTCACTCTGACTCCTCTCTCTTCCAAGGTGGGCAGATGGAGAGCTTCTCTCCTCTTTACGTTGAGTTTACTCACTGAATTTTGGTGTCATTCTCGTTGCCTCCTGTATAGCGCCATTGGGTGCACAAAGGCAAGGAGAACAAAAAAAGGAACGTTCGAATTACGGAGGTATGATGTTGTCGAGTGTACCTGGCAAGCTGTATGGGAGAGAATCTGTGATCCTTTAAATGAGAAGAGCAACTTCTTTAAACGTAGTCCAGCTTTGAGCGAGTGTAAGCCACGTATGTATCTCTCTCTCCCTGAACGTCTCACTGCAACACTGCAAACACAGTTCTGGGTCTACCCGACGACCCATCATACCCATGATGCCACTAAGGAAGGCACTGAGGACATCCTAGTCACGTGCGCTGTGCTCTTCACAAGAGAGAGAGAAAAAATATTACATCACTTTGTGACCTGCGATTCCGACGGGTGGACGTGGCTAGAGAGCTTCCTGAGCGTAGCAGCGGCCTTAGAAAGACTGAAGAGGTGGTTTTGACAGTGACCAAACGGGTAGATTTCCTCCCTCATAATCCTCACGCATGAGATTCTGGTTTGTGTGTGTGTGTGTGTGTGTGTGTGTGTGTGTGTGTGTGTGTGTGTGTGTGTGTAATTACCTGTTTGAATGATAAGGGTAAAAGAGTTCTAATCCTGTAGGGCCCCATCTCTTAACCTCCCTTTATTATCATTCATTTCTTTTACCTTCTATATCCTCTCTTTATTCATATCGTCATCACCCAGTTTATTCCATTCGCTCACTTGCCTGATACAGTCAAGATACTTCTTTACTTTGTCTACAAGATTTACTGCTAGATATCATGCTTCGGTCTCTGGTAGTTTTACTTTTGACATATTTGAATAGGTCTTCGCTGTTGACATCATCCAGGTTGTGATCTGGTCACCTCTTATTCTTCTATCTTCGAAGTTGAACACATTTATGGCTTCTCATCTCTTACTGCAACTCAACTTTTTTAATTATGGCTCCATCGCTGTTGCACTGTTCTGAACTTTATGAGTTCTTTTAGTCCGGTGACCAAATCTGAGAAGCGAATCTGAGTTTTGGCCAAATGTATAATGTAGAGTGTTTGCAACAGATTTCTTATCTACCTCATCTACATAAATGGAACTCTGATATTTGCCAGTAGATGATTTGTCTCCTTTACCATTCTTATAAGTTGGGACTCTGGCGACAGGTTAGCAGCGATATTACATCCTAAGTTCATATCACACAGTTTATCGCACGTTATATTTCCTTCTGGGATACATTAGTATTGAGATCTTTATTTACTGAGTTCCACCCTCATTACTTTGCATCTAATCCGATTGAATCTCATCAACTACGTATCAGCCCAGATTTAAAGTTTGGCCAGATCCCCTTGCACTCATCTGCTGTGCAACCTTCCTCACTCCTCCTCCTTCCATTATCACCTGCAAACAATATTCAGGCACAAGTCCCATCTTCTGGTAAGTTGTATAACAGAGATCAAGAAGAGCAATGGTCCCTTGGGCAGAGGCCTACCTACAACACGTCAATGATAACCACCCGAAACCCTTCTCGAGGAGGCTCATCTGACACACGTCTTGTATCGCTTTCCTCCTAGTTATCATGCTGTCCATACGAGAAGTCTCTACCGTATTCCTGCTTGAGGATCCAGCTCCTTTACTTGTGTTATCGTTTCGGGAACTGAGAAGTAAAATCCGATTCCATTTTTTGTTCCCTGCGATCTGTATCGTGGTTATTGTGCTCTCTGTCTGTCTGTCTCTCTCTCTCTCTCTCTCTCTCTCTCTCTCTCTCTCTCTCTCTCTCTCTCTCTCTCTCTCTCTCTCTCTCTCTCTCTCTCTCTCTCTCTCTCTCTCTCTCTCTCTCTCTCTCTCTCTCTCTCTCTCTCCCTTCCCTTAACTTTCGCATCAGCCAACCTTCCTACCTCTGCCCTTGACCATCACATCTCCCGGCCACCGTCTCTGGTGTATATATATCACTTCGCTTTCTCGAAATCGAGCTCTACCGCGGCTCCGAGGGTCTGTTTCTGTCATGACCGTCTCGAGACCTTCTCAGTCCTGGGTTCCTCGCCCTCTCGTCCTGCGGTGAGGCCCTTGCCCGCTCTACGGGAAAAATGGGAAAAGGAGTGTGAAGTGGGTATTAGGGCCGAACGCCAGAGAATTATTGGACGTTGAAGGTCAGAAAGTTGGGGGCTAGAATGGTCGTAAAAGAATTTTGGTGCGGTAAGGCTGGATGGCCTTGAAGAGATTACGTGTGAAGTGATTGGGGGTGGCTATGAAAGAATTGGGTGCGGGAAGATTAAATCTTGGCTGTTCATCTTCGGAAAGAATGGGTATGAAAGAACTGGGCGAGAATAGAATAAAGAATGGTAGAAATTAACGTTTCAGGAAATGCTCTTCACCATTACATGGTAATTCCTACAGGGGTAAACCATAGGAAGGTCTGTGGGGCCTGGATGTGGGTTGATAGGGAGCTGTGGTTTCGGTGCATTACACATGAAAGCTATAGACTAAGTGCGAAAGAATGAAGCCTTTTTTGTCTGATTTCCTGGCGCTATCTTAGTGACCCAACGGGTGGCGATGCTGTTTCCTGATGAGTGAGGTGGCGCCTAAGTGGATGAAGGCAAGCGAGAATGAATATATACATTATGTATAAATAAATAAATATATATATATATATATATATATATATATATATATATATATATATATATATATATATATATATATACATATATATATATATATATATATATATATATATATATATGTATATATTATCCCTGGGGATAGGGGAGAAAGAATACTTCCCACGTATTCCCTGCATGTCGTAGAAGGCGACTAAAAGGGGAGGGAGCGGGGGGCTGGAAATCCTCCCCTCTCACTTCTTTTTTTAATTTTCCAAAAGAGGGAACAGAGAAGGGGCCCAGGTGAGGATATTCCCTCAAGGGCCCAGTCCTCTGTTCTTAACGCTACCTCGCTAATGCGGGAAATAGCGAATAGTGTGAAAGAATATATGTATTATATATATATATATATATATATATATATATATATATATATATATATATATATATATATATATATATATATATATATATATATATATATATATATATATATATATATGTACATATACATATATATATATATATATATATATATATATATATATATATATATATATATATATATATATATATATATATATATATATATATATATATATATATATATATATATATATATATATATATATATGTGTTTATACATATATATATATATATATATATGTGTTTATATATGTATATGTGTGTATATAAGTGGATAGGTCTTTTTTCGTCTGTTTTCTAACACTACCTTGCTGAAGCGGGAAAACGGCGATCAATTTTAATGATAATAAAATGACATTGTGAAAATTGCTTTAATGATAAAATTCTTGTTGTAAGTCACTGTTATCAAAATGTTCCAACCACAAAAAAAAAATAGACACCATCAGACTGCAACGAAGATTTAAAGTTATAAGAACAAGACAGTAACACTCCTAAGTCCTGCACACGCCTCTTTATATCCCTAAAAGCCTCAGTGAGGTTTACAGCTACACGTTCAAAGAGACGGAACATCGCGACCTTAGGAGATCCGTAGGCGAGTCCCCATCACGATCAAAGAAGCCATGACAAGGCTGGCGTACCCGGCATGGTGGAAAGTCCAAAGTTCAGAGTTCGGGGAGCCAGAAGTTCACTTCGACAATAATACAATAAGCGCAACTCCCGCACCAGCAGCCACACGACTTCCACACCCCGGCCTTCCAGCCTGGGGAGAACTTCCTCAAGTTACAGAGTAGACTCAGCCCTATGTCGATTATGAGACGAGATTCGCTATGTATACACTTCTCACAGTTATATAACAACAGCTGCATCAGGTATGCCTTGATATTAGATTACTAAACGTCAACCATCTTTGCCTGAGTGATTATATATATATATATAAGGAGAGGAGGCTTACCTCCATCATCTGCTAACTGAGAATCTAGAATTGGACTAGTGTGTACCGCGTCCGCTGTAGCACACGTCGCCTGGCCGGACCAAGTGATAACCATCTTCATAAACAGCAAATCAGTTGTTGATGCAGCGTCTGCTGAAGAACTAGAGAACCTTTCATAGTACTAAATGATTCGAATAAAACAAGGATAATTGTGCACACACACACACACACACACACACACACACACACACACACACACACACACACACGCAAACAGACACACACGAACACACACACACACACACCCTCCCTCCCTCCCTCCCTATACAGTGCAAATAGATGATTATACATACACACAAACACACACACAGTGTATTAGCAAGAGTCAACACGAGCCAAACCGACATCAGACCAGCATGGAGTTCGAATCCTTGGTTCTGCAGTCGGCCTACACCCAACCCAGGTGTTTATCTTCCCCTCGGGGCTGGTCGATAGATGGGTACCTGTCTTAGACGTGGGAGTATATGTGTGGGTGTCGTTCATACATGCTTAGGAGGAGAAGACAATGTTTTTAACAAAGTTAGTTGACGGAGTAGAGCGAGCGGGAAACTCTCCTCCCGTAAAATACAAATAGTAATCACACAGACAAACACATGCAAAAACAGGTATGTGTAAAGTACCACGAACATACCCTTGTAAATAGACCTGTAAGAGAGGACGAGATAAATGGGAATTGAAAATGTTGCAACAGATGGGAAAAGGAAAAAAAAAACATAAGAGGTAAATCATCTGGAACCAAAAAGAAATAAGATCAAATAAAATCAAGTAAGAAATTAAGAGAGTGTGGCGTGAAATCAAAGATCAAAGCGTCTCCAGATGGAAGGCGAATATGGGAAACTGAGGCACGTAATGCAACGGCATAAAAAAAATCAAATTAATTGAAAGGATTCAAATGAATATAACCAAGAGAAATAAGGCTGTACAAATGAGAACGTAGGAAAGATATGTTAGAGGACTATCAGTTGGACGTCCCTGAGATAAAAAGAAAAAGGATTTGAAGAAATAAAGTGTATCGTCCTTGAGATGGAAAGAAAAAGGATATGCCGAAATCAGTGCATTGATGATAGACGGTAGGGAACTGGAGCAAAGTCTGCGTCTAATGAACAGAAACAAAAGGTAGTGATAAATACAGAGGAACAAAGAGCTAAGGGGGTATTGAGACAAAGGTATATGGGATATAATTAAGTGGGACAGTAGAGAGAGCGTATATGCACTGGCCAAGATAGAATATTCGAGGGAACATAGTTCTTAGATATTATTTCAGGAAATGGAGGGGTATTTTGGGGAAAATGGAGATCTTTGGTAAAACCAAATACGTGGTTGGTTGATAAATGAACAGCTTTGAATTCGCTGACAAGTGGAAGGCACGAAATTTAAAGAAGTTAGTGAAGTAGGAGATATACCGACGTAAATCGTCGATTATTTGGAGTGGGAAAAAGATATTATTCCAGTCAAAGAGGAGAGTGTGGAGAACGTGGGTACATGGAATAAAAGATTAATGAAGGCTATAACCATGCTTAATGCATTTCCTGGAATAATGGATTTAGTGAATGCAGTTGCACAACTAACTGAATTCCCTAATCAAGGACATCTCATTCTTGTTATATATATATATATATATATATATATATATATATATATATATATATATATTTTTTTTTTTTTTTTTTTTTTTTCATACTTTGTCGCTGTCTCCCGCGTTTGCGAGGTAGCGCAAGGAAACAGACGAAAGAAATGGCCCAACCCCCCCCCCCATACACATGTACATACACACGTCCAGACACGCAAATATACATACCTACACAGCTTTCCATGGTTTACCCCAGACGCTTCACATGCCTTGCTTCAATCCACTGACAGCACGTCAACCCCTGTATACCACATGACTCCAATTCACTCTATTTCTTGCCCTCCTTTCACCCTCCTGCATGTTCAGGCCCCGATCACACAAAATCTTTTTCACTCCATCTTTCCACCTCCAATTTGGTCTCCCTCTTCTCCTCGTTCCCTCCACCTCCGACACATATATCCTCTTGGTCAATCTCTCCTCACTCATTCTCTCCATGTGCCCAAACCATTTCAAAACACCCTCTTCTGCTCTCTCGACCACGCTCTTTTTATTTCCACACATCTCTCTTACCCTTACGTTACTTACTCGATCAAACCACCTCACACCACACATTGTCCTCAAACATCTCATTTCCAGCACATCCATCCTCCTGCGCACATCTCTATCCATAGCCCACGCCTCGCAACCATACAGCATTGTTGGAACCACTATTCCCTCAAACATACCCATTTTTGCTTTCCGAGATAATGTTCTCGACTTCCACACATTTTTCAAGGCTCCCAAAATTTTCGCCCCCTCCCCCACCCTATGATCCACTTCCGCTTCCATGGTTCCATCCGCTGACAGATCCACTCCCAGATATCTAAAACACTTCACTTCCTCCAGTTTTTCTCCATTCAAACTCACCTCCCAATTGACTTGACCCTCACCCCTACTGTACCTAATAACCTTGCTCTTATTCACATTTACTCTCAACTTTCTTCTTCCACACACTTTACCAAACTCAGTCACCAGCTTCTGCAGTTTCTCACATGAATCAGCCACCAGCGCTGTATCATCAGCGAACAACAATTGACTCACTTCCCAAGCTCTCTCATCCCCAACAGACTTCATACTTGCCCCTCTTTCCAGGACTCTTGCATTCACCTCCTTTACAACCCCATCCATAAACAAATTAAACAACCATGGAGACATCACACACCCCTGCCGCAAACCTACATTCACTGAGAACCAATCACTTTCCTCTCTTCCTACACGTACACATGCCTTACATCCTCGATAAAAACTTTTCACTGCTTCTAACAACTTGCCTCCCACACCATATATTCTTAATACCTTCCACAGAGCATCTCTATCAACTCTATCATATGCCTTCTCCAGATCCATAAATGCTACATACAAATCCATTTGCTTTTCTAAGTATTTCTCACATACATTCTTCAAAGCAAACACCTGATCCACACATCCTCTACCACTTCTGAAACCGCACTGCTCTTCCCCAATCTGATGCTCTGTACATGCCTTCACCCTCTCAATCAATACCCTCCCATATAATTTACCAGGAATACTCAACAAACTTATACCTCTGTAATTTGAGCACTCACTCTTATCCCCTTTGCCTTTGTACAATGGCACTATGCACGCATTCCGCCAATCCTCAGGCACCTCACCATGAGTCATACATACATTAAATAACCTTACCAACCAGTCAACAATACAGTCACCCCCTTTCTTAATAAATTCCACTGCAATACCATCCAAACCTGCTGCCTTGCCGGCTTTCATCTTCCGCAAAGCTTTTACTACCTCTTCTCTGTTTATCAAATCATTTTCCCTAACCCTCTCACTTTGCACACCACCTCGACCAAAACACCCTATATCTGCCACTCTGTCATCAGACACATTCAACAAAATATATATATATATATATATATATATATATATTATCCCTGGGGATGAGGGAGAAAGGATACTTCCCACGTATTCCCTGCATGTCGTAGAAGGCGACTAAAAGGGGAGGGAGCGGGGGGCTGGAAATCCTCCCCTCTCATCATTTTTTTTTTAATTTTCCAAAAGAAGGAACAGAGAAGGGGGCCAGGTGAGGATATTCCCTCAAAGGCCCAGTTCTCTGTTCTTAACGCTACCTCGCTAACGCGGGAAATGGCGAATAGTTTGAAAAAAAAAAAAAAATATATATATATATATATATATATATATATATATATGAGAGAGTGAGAGAGAGAGAGAACAGGTACATGATGGCTTTGACTAGTGCATGAAAAATATTCGTATCATCTCGGCAACCATAAAAAGAAATACATACACATACCCTGGACATGAGAGGAAGTGATGCTGTCCTTTGATATCTCTGTGTGTGTCAGGATGTCACGGTGGTCTTAGTCGGGATTGCTAGAACCTCCTCAAATCCTTGACCTCGGGGTTTCGAGGATGGAGGCTGTCAGTAGCCTCTCCCCAGGGCTCCGCCACACGTCTCGGAGATTTTGCAGACAACTCGCTCCCTTGTCGAACGTCAAGAAGGAGGGTCGTCGGTCGCCAGGCGCATCTGCTAACTCTTGAGGGAAATCCGCTGTTGTAAGCAAGACTTCACTTTATCCATCGCTGCATTAAGCTCAAGGCCATTCATGTCTTGGCGAATGTGAGAAAGATAAGAAATAATTTACTAGAAACTGTTCAGAAAGGGTTACTATGAGCTTTTCAAGTTTCAAGTATTCCATTTTTTTTTTCAGTTCTGTATTCTAGATTTCAAAGAAAATATCTAAACAACTTTATCAAGGAGCGCCCGAGAGTCGAACCCAGGCTACCGAGAACAGAAGGCGGTCGGCGTAGTGCCCATAGACCACCGATAGGTCAAAGTGGCCTCTCTGGAACTGTTATCTACAACTCTATCATTGGTCCAGTAGTAATCTGACCGCCTCATATACTCGGTAGCCAAGGTTCGACTCTCGGATGCGCAATTGTAAACCTGTTTTAGATTGATTTCCCTGTGAACATGATACATGTTCTGATGTCTAAAGAATACATCTAACTCTCACGTACTCTCCGTTCCCTTACTGTCTGTTGAATCAATGAAGTTGCATGTCCTGGAGCACACTTGTTGCCTGTAGGGTACTGGGTAAGTGTGCTGGCAGGTCAGCTGTAGTAAGGTGTATGCTCAATAAAGCTGGGTGATGGAGAGGTCGAATTCCTCAAGTGTTCTCAAAGAATCCACTGGGACGACCCAGCGCTTCCCTACCTCCCCCTTGTAAGATCACCGCCATGAAGCATAACACACCACGATGGTGAAGTCTAAAGACACCAACAACGACACTTTCAGGTTCAGTCATGACTGAATGACGTTATTTCATCAGCTTCATCTCGAGGTTATGCAATATTGATGATGACTATGTCAAAATCCTCTGCAGCCATTAGTTTGAGCGTTCAGCGTCTCTCGGGTACAAACTCTATAACTGGATGACAGTTAATGAGGATAGTGTAGTGCCCTACGACCGCAAAATCCTGAAAGCCTGGGATGATAGCCATGTGCGACACTTGATATCCTATTTTCATATCCTTTTGATATCGTATATCCCTGCAAACGATATCAACTTCTCGACTTCCTGAAGAAAATGCTCTGTCTTATTCTCTCTTCGCTCGTTTAACCCCGCTGGGGATATATGTCGTCTTGCTCGTCCCTCTCACTCAACAGAGATGATGCTTGCTGACAGTCATGACCGAAAATGATCCCATTTTTAACCCCTCCATCATCCGGCCTATCCCATTCAAATGCAATGGCGAATGCTCTTACTTCTCAATTCGAAGCGGCCTCCCGTCATTGTCTGATACATGAGCTCGAGACAAGTGAAGTACGTCTCTCAAGGATATGCTTCTTAAAAGGGTATCATGCAGAACTTATACGTGGTATCTATAATATCACTTTTGATCCGAGTTTATAGAACTCTAGATGATGATGATCACTGAGCCTCGAAAAAGAATGTCTACAACTTTTCCACATAAGAAGCTATTCCTGGAAGCGACGTGGGTAAGAGTGTTTCCAGGAAGTGAGGAGGGCGTTTTTGTCCCCTCTGTCTCAAACCCTGAGGGAGTAACTGTCCCTCTGGACATCTCACGTCCTTGGCAATTGGCCTCAAGCAGTGAGTTGGGTTTCGAAGTAATAGAGCAAGTGACGTCTTTCCCGAATGAGAACAAGACAGATGTTGGAGAGGTTATTATATATATATATATATATATATATATATATATATATATATATATATATATATATATATATATATATTATTTTTTCTTTTCTTTCATACTATTCGCCATTTCCCGCAATAATGAGGTAGCGTTAACAACAGGGGACTTAGTCTTTGAGGGAATATCCTCACTTGGCCCCCGTCTCTGTTCCTCTTTTGGAAAATTAATAAACGAGAGGGGAGGACTTCCAGTTCCCCGCTCCCTCCCATTTTAGTCGCCTTCTACGACACGCAGGGAATACGTGGGAAGTATTCTTTCCCTCTTATCCCCAGGGATATATATATATATATATATATATATATATATATATATATATATATATATATATATATATATATATATATATATATATATATATATATACTACTTTTAAGTCGGCCGTAAGGTATAAAACTCAATTATGGAGGGTCTGAAAGCCATCTTCAGATATGCGTAAGTCAACAGTGAATTGTTCTCATGAAGTGTTCCCAAGTCAGTGGTGAAGTTTCCAAAAGTTAGCTGTATGGTCTCCTTCAGACAATCTTAGATCCGGTTTAAAGTGGCCGATGGATCGTCTATGCAACTCATATGAACAACGGAAGAGAAGACTCAAAACTGCTGACGGTAGGACTCACACACACACCAAGAACCCTCGTAGAGAAGAGTCGTCATGACTACATCAGGTGGATCATGGGCGACCTGTCGCTCGTTGTGTCAAAGAGGTCATGACTTACTCAAGTCATCATGTCCTCCTATGTTAATGGCACACACACACAGCCGTCTGTTGTTAAGAATCTCATGTTTTCCATCAGTAAAGAAAAACAGCTGTATTTTCTATCCCATTTTTTTTTATCTGTAATGTTACTTAAGCCAATAACGTTACGTGTCATTAATGCCCAGTCACACAATCCACGTTTTGCGAAACGACTCTTTGATGTAAACACGAAAAGAAAAATACGGAAAGAGAATAACATTGCTAATTGGAATCCACATAATGTCTTTGTTCTTTGCTTCGTAAGTTTCTCTATCATCAAATACACGTAAGGATAATCACTTTCTGGATAATTTATCATCACATAAAACCCATTTGGAGCTTAAGGCCCAGCATGAACGATGCGTTCAAATGATTTACAACCATAAGTACATCGTCGTGTTTTCTCCCCAAAGTGAAAATTAAAAAGGGTGGGAAAAAAATGAAAAGACACTGCTAAAAACGGTATATCTTATTTCATTTAATATTTTTATCTTCCTTCGGTTGAAAATCATTTACACACGACACGCGCGACATTCTAATTTAGAGTGTTTCGAGAGCGCATCTCAGGAGCTTCATGGATGTCTGCTCCGAAAAGAAAAAAAAAAAATATTTGCCTTGAGACTTTGCCGCTTGTGGACAATACCTTAAAGAGTGTCCACAGCTGCGGCCATCTCCAGCCGAGATGGAGAGAGAGTTGTGCTGAGTGACGATGCCATACTCAGTCCGAGAGAGAGAGAGAGAGAGAGAGAGAGAGAGAGAGAGAGAGAGAGAGAGAGAGAGAGAGAGAGAGAGAGAGAGAGAGAGAGAGAGAGCACCTACGACGAGAATTTGCCCGCTCTCTCTCTCTCTCTCTCTCTCTCTCTCTCTCTCTCTCTCTGTATATATATATATGTATATATATATATATATTATATATATATATATATATATATATATATATATATATATATATATATATATATATATATATATATATATATATATATATATATTATCCCTGGGGATAGGGGATTAAGAATACTTCCCACGTATTCCCTGCGTGTCGTAGAAGGCGACTAAAAGGGGAGGGAGCGGGGGGCTGGAAATCCTCCCCTCTCGTTTTTTTTTTTTTATTATTTTCCAAAAGAAGGAACAGAGGGGGCCAGGTGAGGATATTCCAAAAAAGGCCCAGTCCTCTGTTCCTAACGCTACCTCGCTAATGCGGGAAATGGCGAATAGTTTAAAAGAAAGAAATATATATATATATATATATATATATATATATATATATATATATATATATATATATATATATATATATATATATATATATATGTGGGAGAAGTATAAAAGAAAGAGACAGGAGGTCAAGAGAAAGGTGCAAGAGGTGAAAAAAAGGGCAAATGAGAGTTGGGGTGAGAGACTATCAGTAAATTTTAGGGAGAATAAAAAGATGTTCTGGAAGGAGGTAAATAGGGTGCGTAAGACAAGGGAGCAAATGGGAACTTCAGTGAAGGGCGTAAATGGGGAGGTGATAACAAGTAGTGGTGATGTGAGAAGGAGATGGAATGAGTATTTTGAAGGTTTGTTGAATGTGTCTGATGACAGAGTGGCAGATATAGGGTGTTTGGGTCGAGGTGGTGTGCAAAGTGAGAGGGTTAGGGAAAATGATTTGGTAAACAGAGAAGAGGTAGTAAAAGCTTTGCGGAAGATGAAAGCCGGCAAGGCAGCAGGTTTGGATGGTATTGCAGTGGAATTTATTAAAAAAGGGGGTGACTGTATTGTTGACTGGTTGGTAAGGTTATTTAATGTATGTATGACTCATGGTGAGGTGCCTGAGGATTGGCGGAATGCGTGCATAGTACCATTGTACAAAGGCAAAGGGGATAAGAGTGAGTGCTCAAATTACAGAGGTATAAGTTTGTTGAGTATTCCTGGTAAATTATATGGGAGGGTATTGATTGAGAGGGTGAAGGCATGTACAGAGCATCAGATTGGGGAAGAGCAGTGTGGTTTCAGAAGTGGTAGAGGATGTGTGGATCAGGTGTTTGCTTTGAAGAATGTATGTGAGAAATACTTAGAAAAGCAAATGGATTTGTATGTAGCATTTATGGATCTGGAGAAGGCATATGATAGAGTTGATAGAGATGCTCTGTGGAAGGTATTAAGAATATATGGTGTGGGAGGCAAGTTGTTAGAAGCAGTGAAAAGTTTTTATCGAGGATGTAAGGCATGTGTACGTGTAGGAAGAGAGGAAAGTGATTGGTTCTCAGTGAATGTAGGTTTGCGGCAGGGGTGTGTGATGTCTCCATGGTTGTTTAATTTGTTTATGGATGGGGTTGTTAGGGAGGTAAATGCAAGAGTTTTGGAAAGAGGGGCAAGTATGAAGTCTGTTGGGGATGAGAGAGCTTGGGAAGTGAGTCAGTTGTTGTTCGCTGATGATACAGCGCTGGTGGCGGATTCATGTGAGAAACTGCAGAAGCTGGTGACTGAGTTTGGTAAAGTGTGTGGAAGAAGAAAGTTAAGAGTAAATGTGAATAAGAGCAAGGTTATTAGGTACAGTAGGGTTGAGGGTCAAGTCAATTGGGAGGTGAGTTTGAATGGAGAAAAACTGGAGGAAGTGAAGTGTTTTAGATATCTGGGAGTGGATCTGTCAGCGGATGGAACCATGGAAGCGGAAGTGGATCATAGGGTGGGGGAGGGGGCGAAAATTTTGGGAGCCTTGAAAAATGTGTGGAAGTCGAGAACATTATCCCGGAAAGCAAAAATGGGTATGTTTGAAGGAATAGTGGTTCCAACAATGTTGTATGGTTGCGAGGCGTGGGCTATGGATAGAGTTGTGAGCAGGAGGATGGATGTGCTGGAAATGAGATGCTTGAGGACAATGTATGGTGTGAGGTGGTTTGATCGAGTAAGTAACGTAAGGGTAAGAGAGATGTGTGGAAATAAAAAGAGCGTGGTTGAGAGAGCAGAAGAGGGTGTTTTGAAATGGTTTGGGCACATGGAGAGAATGAGTGAGGAAAGATTGACCAAGAGGATATATGTGTCGGAGGTGGAGGGAACGAGGAGAAGAGGGAGACCAAATTGGAGGTGGAAAGATGGAGTGAAAAGGATTTTGTGTGATCGGGGCCTGAACATGCAGGAGGGTGAAAGGAGGGCAAGAAATAGAGCGAATTGGAGTGATGTGGTATACAGGGGTTGACGTGCTGTCAGTGGATTGAACCAAGGCATGTGAAGCGTCCGGGGTAAACCATGGAAAGCTGTGTAGGTATGTATATTTGCGTGTGTGGACGTGTGTATGTACATGTGTATGGGGGGGGGGGGGGGTTGGGCCATTTCTTTCGTCTGTTTCCTTGCGCTACCTCGCAAACGCGGGAGACAGCGACAAAGTATAAAAAAAAAAAAAAAAAAAAAAATATATATATATATATATATATATATGTGTGTGTGTGTGTGTGTGTGTGTGTGCTGTGCAAACAGTTCTTTGACATTAAAAAGAAAGAGTCTCTCAGGGAGAAAACAACGAGTGTTGGAGTCAACCTGTCAAACGCAAGACCCTCCCAGTACCAGAGGGCATCTCCGCCACACATGAGTAGTGGAGAATCTTGATATTCTCAGGTGAAAACATGTTCCCAAAATGATCTTTTAAGAACAAGATAAGTTCACGTCTACGTTACTGTACGGTGGGATACGAAACGAGGATTTGTTGGTGGCCAGTGGCGAGTATAAGGCAGTGGTTTCGACAACAAGAGAGCTGGCTGTAAGGGTGCCATATGGTGATCGAAGAATCCAGAAGGAGGGTTAGAAACATCCAGACCAATCCTGAGGAGAAATAGAATTAAAAGATTTAAGAGCAGCGACTTATGATGAAATGGTCTATCGAGATAAGGAACCGAGGTGAGAGAGAGAGAGAGAGAGAGAGAGAGAGAGAGAGAGAGAGAGAGAGAGAGAGAGAGAGAGAGAGAGAGAGAGAGAGAGAGAGAGAGAGAGAGAGAGAGAGAGAGAGAGAGAGAGAGAGCACCCTGGCTCATCACGTAAATAACAGCTGTCTCGACCACCCGACCACACACGGTTGCTCGAGTGTCGAATCACTTTGTAAGACCATCCTGGAGTTTCCTCTCTCCTTCCATTTACTTTGTGTTTTCGGATTTCAGAAAGGAAAAAGGAAAAATATCTGAGGTGGATTTCAATTTTAATATCTCTGAAATAGAATGAGTATAGTCATTGAAGGTGTTTGAAGTGAAGGAGTCTGACACTTTCTACAATCATACAATGTTCAACTTTTCTGTCCTATTCGCACTTACCATGTCCTAGTTCAGTGTATTCCAGCTGCCCGCCACTCCTATACTACAGAAACACTTACGTTCATCTCTTTTTTTAACAAGGTTCTTGGAAAATCTCTCGTTCTGTCCTCTGGTTGCTCTTATCCCTACATATTTCGAAGAATTAATCTTTCTCGTTTTGCAATTCCCTCATGACTTTTGCTTCGTCTGCAAGTATAAGCAAGCAGAAGTCCACACTTTTTGGCAAGTCATTGCATAGATCAAGAAGGCTAACGGTTCCAGGAAAGAACCTTGCTGCACTCCACTTTTAACCTCCACCCGTTTCGTAAAGGATTCTTCGACTTGCGTCCTTTGTTCTCTTCCACAAAGGTCATCTTCAGTCCACAGAATGAGTTTACCCCTTATATCTGTCTCGTGATACAGCATCTTCATCAGTTTTCTATGCGGTACAGTGACAAATGCTTCCTGTTGGTCCAGATACAAACAAGGCACCTAGTCTTCGTTTTCTGTCTAAGGCAGAGTTCATTCTCTTATAGAAATCTACGAGGTTAGTTACTCCTGACCTCCTTTCCCTGAAACTATATTTTCTCTCATTTCGACAATCGCTCGTCTGCACAAATTATATAATCAATTTCTATTATCTTTCTAGTACCTTTCAGGTCACACTTATCAGGCAGACCATTCTGTAGTTCATCATTTCCCCCTGGCTCTCTTCCTTGTGGATAGTTATGACTTATGCCCGTTTCTACTTCATTGCCACTTGGCCTTTCTCCAGCGACGTCTTGAATGGTAATAGTTCAGGTGGCTTATCAAGTGTACCTGTACATATCCTCAGCACATATGGTAAAGTTTCATCGAGGGCATGAGCCCCGTATGGGTCAATGTCCTTCAGGTTGCTGCTAATGTCTTCTCTCAATATGCCATTATCCTATAAGAGCTCACTTCTATTTCACCTCGTTGTTTGGACTAATGTTTTCACTATGTAACACTTTTGAACTTATCATTTAGTTCCTCACATAACCTTACCTTCATTATCAACAACTCTGGCCTCCGAATCCCTTAGTCAGATTAGCTGCTCTTTAGCTGACAATTTACTCAAGATATACTTATGGAAGAGTGTTGGATTTTGTGCTGCTTTGTCCACAATGTTGCTTTCAAAGTTTCTTTCTTCCGTCGTTTCTTATCCTTCGCTCTTTACTCTCTTATATCTCACAAATGGTGGCTGGTTGGAGTGTCGCCTATTATGTCGTCATTGCATATATCGAAGCTCCTTTGGTTTTTGACATCTGTTGAACTATTCTACCCCTTTCCTCAACCTCCCCTCCGTATCTGAGACTACAGTTACAAGTGTTCTTGCTCCTTCATTGTTAAACTTAAAGAGCCGTTCATCAGAAAGCCATGGTTCCCTGGAACCAGAAGCCATTTCCAAATTAATGCTGCCACAGAAATCATCGAGTTCTTTGTAGTTTCCACGAATATGTCTTGTGTCGTCTCTCCTCTTTTTACCTTCTATTACTTGATATGCAAACGAAAAGGATTTAATCCTCAGTAAACGTTCTCTTCATACGAGTGTGACTTTAGAGATGATCTACTTACATTCAGTTCTCCTCCTCTTCACGGTCGATCCGACGGACCAGCAATACTGATAGCAACAACTAACTGGGAAAAAAAAAAGAGGAAGTGAGTGTTCGTCTGTGAATTCCTCTTTCGTCCGATTGCCTCCTCGACACTGATTGTCCTTTGTTGTAGATTGCTACTTCGTGTGTGTGTGTGTGTGTGTGTGTGTGTGTGTGTGTGTGTGTGTGTGTGTGTGTGTGTGTGTGTGTGTAGGTCATGAGGAGGAGGAAGATTAAGGCAGAGGTAAAGGGTTATGAGATATGAGTGTGGGTAAGGTTGGTTGGTAAGCTGGGCTTCAGGCATATCAACTGTCAGGGTGTTATTTAGGCAGTCAAGGTCATGTTATAACCACGAACTGAAAGATGTTTAACACCTTCTTCAGGTGCTAAAGGTAATTCTAATACCACTACGTATATGAGCCATCGTTAGTAAGGGACATATATAAATGTTCCCGCGTTTATCGCTACAGGGATTTGGTGTGTGTAAGATTGGACATAACTTCAAAAAAAATGTATCTTCCCAGATGGCTCCGATGAATATAAAAAATGATCATTACGACTCGTCTTCGTAAACCTTGTCAACATAAATGTGAGACAAATACTCTAATATTAATGGTAGCTCTACTTCATATTCAGTTCCTTTGAAATATGAAATCAATATGGCTATTGTTATGGCAAATAACAGGTGTCGCTATAATCGATATATAACAAAATTATGAAAGCAGGGCTTCCAATGTGAGGCCAGACCAATAGGCATTTCACAAAATTCTTCGTCCGTGGCTGACATATTGTTTAACACAAGAAGCGGCAAGATAATTTTTTTGCACAGTGTGTATATACAACGGTACCAGAGACGATGTTTGACAGGCGAGAACTCGAAACACACAATAGTTACAGACCCGAGGTAGAACATCCTAAACAAAAGGAGATATTGGAAAGAATTTGTCGGAATCACTAAACATGAAACGCAAAATACATGATGGTATTTGCGTGTGTCGCTGGATATCTATGACACCGCTGATGATAAGAGAGATATCACAAATCAGGTATGTATCAGCGTCCGCTCTAAAGGCAGAAATTGGAAAAAAAGAAATGATGCTTCGTTTTGTATGTCATTTGCAAGATCTTGGGGAGCTGACGTGACCTTTCAGAGAAACATACTTTCACACACACACAACTTCGAGAGTTAAAAGACACCATTGGCGAAGCTGTATCACTGGGAATTAGGTCAGATCAGAAAACTTAGCTCTTTGAAGGAGTCTACATTTCCCTGCTACTTAAGATGGAGCAGATGCCTTTAGAAAGGTCCTGCGTAACACAAGGACTTTTTCACAGGAACTGGTCCTGGTGTAATGATAGATACATACATAGATAGAATAACTACAGTGCTGTTGTAGAAACGGCTATACAACAATTTTCCATTGTTGTTGTAGAGGTCACAGGATGTGCTACATCGCCACTTCTTCAGAGGCGAAATAAAAAACAGAAAGTTTGGCACACAATTTTTTATATCCTTGACTCTTTTAGGATATACATAGTTGAAAAATGTCACTCTTCAAATGATTTATGAACAGTTACAATACGATACTTGATCTGACATCGTTCGCTCTACTCTATTTTAAACCACAAAATACATCTAGAAATAAATCATACTTGTACGTATATGATGAGTCTTGTAACTTTTTAAGATATGATATCCTTTTTTCTATTTCTTTCTTATACGTTTTTATGATATATTTCTTTTTTCTTCCTGAAGTGAGATAGATTCCTCGAATAACATAAGCCACGGAAGTAATGAGGGAAGAAGATATCCTTCTTCAGTTCAGCTATATTTAGCAAGAACAGCCTTACGCCTCCTGCAGGTTGGTGTCAAGTTCGAGGGTTCTTCCTGAGTTATGAAAAAAAAAAGCTTTTGAACGTCATGGACAGCTAGACAGGAAGAGACAGACGAACGTCAGGATTATAGAGAAGAAAAAAAATGAAGATAGCAGTCCACAGTCTCTTGACTGGATGCTAGAATTTTTGAGGGGAAAATATGACCCAGAATCTTTGCATACTAAATCAGGAAAAATAGCGCAAGATAAGGCGGGAATGTCGGAACTGAAGGAAAGAAATTGGAGGTAATATAGGGTAGTTTGTCCACGGGAGGCTAGAATTGGGAGAAAACATGACACGGTGTCTCTGCATACTAAAATAGGGAAATAGTATGGGGTCGGAATAAACTCTGAAAATACGGTATTACATTATACTTGGATAGATACAACATGGTACCCTAGCATGCTAAAATGGTAGAAATAGGATAGATTAACTTAGCAAAGGATATAGAAAAATAGGACACAGTTATATCTCTGTACACTGAAATGGGAGAAATAAGACACCAGTATCTTGGCACACTGGAAATGGAGAAATAGGAAATGATACACTGTCCAATTAGAATACATATTACGGTTATCTTAAAGGTCGTATTGTGGTTGATGTAGTGTGTGTGGTTGTGACCATGTGTGGTGGTGTGGTTGGAGATCATGTTGTTAGGCTTGACTGTGGGTGGTGGCAAAACTGAGCGTGTGATCTTGGTGTATGGCTTCGATATAAAAGGGATTGTGGTTCTCAGCGACGGTGTAGGGAAGATGGTGGTTTGTGGCTGCTGGTTAGGGCGTAAAGGAGATTGTGGTTGCTGGTGATAGGGTAAGGGGAGACTATGGTTGCTGTAGGGGAGATAGTGGTCGCTGTTGATGGTATGGGGAAAATTGTGGTTGCTTTTGATAGTGTAGGGGAGATTGTGGTTACTGTTGATGGTGTCGGAGAGATTGTGGTTGCTGGTGATGGTGCATCGGTGTGAATGTTGTCGGTGTTTACAACGTAAGAGTTAATTGTGGCTGTTAGCGGCGTCTATAAGACACCAAATAGTCGTTGCTGTTGAAGCTGTGATCTAAATTGTTGGGTGATATTGTAGGTTGTGGCCACGGTAGGTAGTTGACATGGCTGTGGTTGGTTGGTAGGTTGGTTATTTGTGTTTTAGTGGGTCTATCAAGTGTCAGGGTCATTAATGCCGTCAAGTTACACATCCATCAATCTAAAAATCTATTAATACCATCAGGTGATAAAATATAATCAATTCTACAACACCACATCGAACCTGTGGCCCTCGATGTTGTGGATGTGAGTGGCTGGGGTTATTTGTGATATGGGCGTGACGGTGGTTGTCTGTGGTGGTGTGGTCGGTGCGTTTTGGTTAACTGGAACGAAGCGAGTGGCTGAGGAGGCCTCTCTTGTGAGCTGGGGAGGAGAATTATCTTGGTAGTGTTAGTTATTGTCCTGTGTGTGTGTGTGTGTGTGTGTGTGTGTGTGTGTGTGTGTGTGTGTGTGCGAGGAGGTTGGTGAAGATGATGAATTCGGTGTGTTCGAGTGACAGATTTTACGGAGACAGGAGGGGCTGCGAGAAGCTAGACCTTGAAGAGTGAAAATCACCTTTCTCTCTCTCTCTCTCTCTCTCTCTCTCTCTCTCTCTCTCTCTCTCTCTCTCTCTCTCTCTCTCTCTCTCTCTCTCTCTCTCTCTCTCTCTCTCTCTCTCTCTCTCTCTCTCTCTCTCTCTCTCTCTCTCTCTCTCTCTCTCCCCAAATCATAATCCACTTCGTCACAAACAGAGAGGGAGGTTCACTACCAGTCATTGTCACACTTCTTTTTTTTCCCTATCCCTTCCCTCCTCCCTCACCTTCATAATTATATCATATCGGCTGGACTGTACAAAGGAGGAATTAATTGCAATACCACAGGACCTACATTCCCTGGGAATGGGCTAAATTGCAGCGTGTCGCCTCACCTCACTGCAATATAGACAACTGACATGATTAACAGGAAGCCTTTACTGGGGGTTTGCTGAAGGAAAAAGCGTTTGGCTCACCAGGATCAAAAAAGCCATTTGATGACTGATGCAATCCAGAGAATTCTGGAGAACGAGAGATTTGGTTATTTGTCGTAAAAATTCCTGAAACTTTAGATACCACAACGATTTTTTTTTATTTACAAAAGGAAAAAAAATATGCTTTGCTATGATAAAGCAGTTCACTGTGAATGTTCAGGGGTCTTTGAACTTAATGAGTCAATGAACATAGCCCCGCGTTGAGAATACATCAAGGCTCGTTGAACACGCACACACAGACACAGACAGACAGACACACACACACAGACACACACAGACACACACAGACACACACAGACACACACAGACACACACAGACACACACACACACACACACACACACACACACACACACACACCGATATAAAATTTTGCAGGCAACTGTGCCTAAGTAAAAGACATTTGAGAGCCTTCTCTTTCAACACGTACCACAATGGCGCGACCTTTCTAAAACAATTCTACCAATGTATCCTTTTTTTTCATTTTTTACTTGAATGAATCGCGTCGTTTCCAGGAAATGATTATCGTTCTCCGCATTTCTAATGAAAAAAAATCTTTATCTTTATCTAAGGTACGTTCTTCTTGGCGCTTCTTTCACCTTGATCCCTTGTGGCGGTAGTTAGTGGCTGGGTTCACCTCTCTTTAATCTTCAATCTTAGAGGCATAAGGCTTCCCCCTCTCCTTCTCTTCGCCAGAGGCCACTAAGCTAAGTTTCCCAATCTGCCTCCCCAAGCCTCACTGTCTGAGGACTTTCCCTTAACCATCATCATAGCTTCAGAAGTTCCCTCCCTCCCTCCTTTCCTCCATCCTCCCTTCCTCCCTCAATCGTACCCTCATCATTCCCACAGTCTTGTGGGTCCAGCTAGCGGAACTTCTCCACTTCTCCTCAACAATACCTCTCCCATATATATATATATATATATATATATATATATATATATATATATATATATATATATATATATATATATATATATATATATATATATATATATATATATATATATATATGGGAGGGGTGAAGAGGAGGAGGAACACACAAGGAGACAATAAGATACGTTGTGGAGGCCACAGCAGTCAAGGGTTGGATCACGATCATCATCAAGAACTTGAGGCGTCAACCACGGCACGATCCAGACTTTGCTTTTGCGTCATTATAACCTCACTATTCTCTCTCATCTCCTCTCTCTCTCTCTCTCTCTCTCTCTCTCTCTCTCTCTCTCTCTCTCTCTCTCTCTCTCTCTCTCTCTCTCTCTCTCTCTCTCTCTCTCTCTCTGTAAGCCGGTCTGAATCTACTGCCTTCTCGGTGATGATACCAAGAGCCATTCCCCATATCCACATCAAAAAAATTATTCATTTCTTCGTCATGCGGTGAATGAACGCGAAGGAAATATAATCCAAAGGCTATATCATTTTTTTTTTCCTTTTCTATGGAATTGAGGGAATGGAAAAAAAGTGACTTCGTTTAGAATTGATTTTAGTCATGGGGGGGAAAAGGCAAAAGTTGACACATCACAGCAAAGCCATACAACGTCAGTGAACATAGCATCACAAACGACTTACTTCACAATTTCCAGGGCCATATTGTGTTCACAATACAGATATACATTACACTTTTACTTTGAGGATATACATCATGATCGACAATGTCGAGATAAGCGCCCAGGTAATCGCCTGTATCAACATACACATCCAGGTAACAATCGTACATTACATTAATGTAAGGTTAAACGTCCGCTATTTGCTGTTTACGATGCTGGATGAAGAAGATCAAGAGACGCGTCCTTGTGTAGCACTGAAAAATATGTTTGTTTCCATCCAACGATTAAAAGCCATTGAAATAAGTAGTAATATACCAGTCTCCTTCCCGTCTCTGCTTGCGGTGTATGTAAATGGTAGGTACTTGAAGCCCACAGCCCCCCACGCAGCTGTCAGTCCCAAAGGAAAGCCTTTTCCAAAGTGATGCATCTTGCCTCTATTCTTGGTGACTTCTCTTCCGCTTTACGTCAGATGCCTCTGCCACCGCGGCTGTCACAAACCGAGGCTGCGTCGGGTCACAGGACTGAAAGAGAGCTTAGGGGAATCACACAGCCTTTGAAGTCCTGCAAGTCTGGCAAGCGAAGGTTTTTTTCCCCCCCGCGGGAAATATATCGGGGCGGGAGACCCCGAGCAGAGCAGAGCCCTGGTAGATGACGAGGCTCCCCAGCAGTGAAGGCAAAATATACCCATGGTGCTCTGAAGGGGAATGTGAGTGCATCTAGCGACAGGGACCATAGTGGTGAGGGTCTTCGAACCATTGCCGTGGAGTGCGCAAAGACGGAGGCGAAGTCTTAGGGATACTTATGGCCTCGTACTTAAGCCAATGAGGGTGATGGAGTTACTGAACATAGTAATTGTGACTCGATTACCGCAGTAATATTTTTTCCCCCCTCGAAGGCACAATGTTGCTTCGTAGCAAAAAGTTCGGAAGACATGGGGTGCTGGGAGGGTGTAAAGCGAGAAAAAGGGAATTTTGAGGTAAGTATTGATTGGGGATGAGAGCGGTGAAGCAGCTCTAGAGACAGAACAAGAGTACGCCATTAAAACAGCGGAGGGTATGGGGGAGCGGAGGAAAATTCTCCCACTGGAGGATGAAGGGAGAAAGGAATTGTGAGAGCAATAGGATAGATATTCTGTATATCTTTCATATAATATTAGATAAAAGAAAAAACAATGTCCAAAAGAAATCTGTCTACCCAAGTATAAATTTCTATGAAAGAGTTATAGTGTTACCCACGACTTCTTTCTGAAGGTTCCTGAAGCACAGGGCTGCGCAACATCCAGTAGCAGGATAATATGGACTCCACAGGAGTGAGAAGTTTTTGCTTATGATGTCCTTTTATGACCTCTGATTCTTCTATTTTCGCATCGATCGGCGAACTCCTCCTTGGTGACAGCATCAAATTGGTTTAAAATCTAATATTTCTTTTATCAAATAACCCCTCAATCTTCTCTCTTCTTAGGTGGACAAACGTCTGGTCTCTTATCATTCACTGTAACTCAGCTCTCTCAATTCTGGTGCCACAATTGCTTCCTTAATCTGAACCTTCTCCGTTAGCTCTTTGTGCGTCTTTAAGTGCGTTGACCGAGCATGAGAAGCGTAATATTTCTTTTGCTATAACACCTGATGTGAACAGTTTGTTGAATACTTCCTAATCTATACACACGACTGAAATTCTCATAATTCACATCAACACAGTTTTGCCTTGCGAGTCTCCTGAGGTGTGTGTGTGTGTGTGTGTGTGTGTGTGTGTGTGTGTGTGTGTGTGTGTGTGTGTGTGTGTGTGTGTGTGAGTGTGTGTGTTGAAAGGGCCGCTGACAATAGGTTAGATTCAATGTCGAATCCCATGTCCTCGCAGCTTATATCCCAACACATGATGATTATTTCGAGGGCCTTCTTTAACTGTGGACTATCCTCATTACTTGGTCTTCACTTATACACCAGGTGTATGATCATATCTCGAGATTGTCTGTGTTTCCTTATGAGTATGGCAGTCCTCATCACTAATTCTTCCCCTCATCATCAGCAAATACATTCACGCATGAGTTTGTGTAATCACTCATTTGTACTGTCCGGGGAGTGTGTTTTATACCGTTGATTAGTATTGTGTGTGTGGAATGGAGTTTTACGGTAGTGAGGCCCCATCTTGAAAATTCCACCTCATACAACGCTGCGGTATCCTCACTCACTGTATTCCGCTCATCCAATATCATCATCCTAAAAAACGTTCTTCTTTATATCCAGTCTAACAAGTGTCTCCTTCATTTTCATGTCACGGCCTCTGTTTACTCTACCCTTGTGTTTTTCGAGGAGCTGTGCATTAACTACACGATCATGCTGATTTGCAGACAGTGATTCTGATCAGGTCACTCCTCACTCTTCTCTCTTTCATGTTAGGCAAATATAAGACCAGTTGCCTTTTCCTTGTACTTACATCTTGGTACCGCTACCATTTTGCTCGCCCTCCTTTGGACCTTCTCTGTTAATTCTTTATGCTTGCTTAGCTGCGGTGACCAAATCTGTGGAGCATACTCTAATTTGTCCTAATATGAAAAACGCAGTTTGCTTCGTCTCTCTCTCTCTCTCTCTCTCTCTCTCTCTCTCTCTCTCTCTCTCTCTCTCTCTCTCTCTCTCTCTCTCTCTCTCTCTCTCTCTCTCTCTCTAATACCTTAATATTTCCCAGCAGACTATCTATCTTGTTCTTACCGTGACCGAATGGCACGGAAAAAATATGTTCTAATCAGGGCCATCTCGGGTGAGAAAAAATGATAAATAAAAAAAAATAATCGAAATCGATCAGGGATCTGCAAGTGTTTGAGGATCTGACACTCTTCATGTGGGACTCTGATTACATGTAGGGGAAGATGACGAACCTACTGGACGGTGTAGATTCAATCTTTCTCTGTGATCTACCCTCATTACTGGTCGAACCTTAGCAACAATGTATCAGACCAGCTATGGTGTATGGCTAGCACCCTTGTAAGATGATGTAATGTATGCTACAAATATCTAATTCGATTTAAACTGATTTGGTCAAATGAACCAGGTCTCTTGCAGCCTGTGTTTCTGTCATCTTCATCAAGGTTATCACCCGTATATGTTGTCTATGTATGTATGAATCTATATATATATACATATATATATAGGAAGAGAGGAAAGTGATTGGTTCTCAGTGAATGTAGGTTTGCGGCAGGGGTGTGTGATGTCTCCATGGTTGTTTAATTTGTTTATGGATGGGGTTGTTAGGGAGGTGAATGCAAGAGTTTTGGAAAGAGGGGCAAGTATGAAGTCTGTTGGGGATAAGAGAGCTTGGGAAGTGAGTCAGTTGTTGTTCGCTGATGATACAGCGCTGGTGGCTGATTCATGTGAGAAACTGCAGAAGCTGGTGACTGAGTTTGGTAAAGTGTGTGAAAGAAGAAAGTTAAGTGTAAATGTGAATAAGAGCAAGGTAATTAGGTACAGTAGGGTTGAGGGTCAAGTCAATTGGGAGGTAAGTTTGAATGGAGAAAAACTGGAGGAAGTAAAGTGTTTTAGATATCTGGGAGTGGATCTGGCAGCGGATGGAACCATGGAAGTGGAAGTGGATCATAGGGTGGGGGAGGGGGCGAAAATCCTGGGAGCCTTGAAGAATGTGTGGAAGTCGAGAACATTATCTCGGAAAGCAAAAATGGGTATGTTTGAAGGAATAGTGGTTCCAACAATGTTGTATGGTTGCGAGGCGTGGGCTATGGATAGAGTTGTGCGCAGGAGGATGGATGTGCTGGAAGTGAGATGTTTGAGGGCAATGTGTGGTGTGAGGTGGTTTGATCGAGTAAGTAACGTAAGGGTAAGAGAGATGTGTGGAAATAAAAAGAGCGTGGTTGAGAGAGCAGAAGAGGGTGTTTTGAAATGGTTTGGGCACATGGAGAGAATGAGTGAGGAAAGATTGACCAAGAGGATATATGTGTCGGAGGTGGAGGGAACGAGGAGAAGTGGGAGACCAAATTGGAGGTGAAAGATGGAGTGAAAAAGATTTTGTGTGATCGGGGCCTGAACATGCAGGAGGGTGAAAGGAGGGCAAGGAATAGAGTGAATTGGATCGATGTGGTATACCGGGGATGACGCGCTGTCAGTGGATTGAATCAGGGCATGTGAAGCGTCTGGGGTAAACCATGGAAAGCTGTGTAGGTATGTATATTTGCGTGTGTGGACGTATGTATATACATGTGTATGGGGGTGGGTTGGGCCATTTCTTTCGTCTGTTTCCTTGCGCTACCTAGCAAACGCGGGAGACAGCGAAAAAAAAAAAAAAAATATATATATATATATATATATATATATATATATATATATATATATATATATATATATATATATATATATATATATATATATAGAGAGAGAGAGAGAGAGAGAGAGAGAGAGAGAGAGAGAGAGTTGGTAACTCATTCTTGATATGTCGCATCCAAGGGCAGAATTCAATTTCGAACTAAAACCCCCAAACTTTCGTCATCTCAGAGGAAATATCTTTTGATCTTATCACTTGCATATCTTATCTGCAACTCATATCGCTCCACCTCCAGAAACTTATTCATTGCATCAAATAGAGCGAAAAGACAAGCAACATCAGATTTCCCCAAAAGAACTTTGGTGGATGAGGTCTTATGACTACTAATAACTCAGGGTATTATGTTTACTCTTGATGCTCAGCAAGTATGGAAATTCAGAATTGGTAGTCTAGATTCACTCGGTCCAGTGTCCTTTTTTCTTTCCTTTTCCTAGACTTTAGAGTAACTGATTCTCTTTGGAAATACAGTCAAGTATCAAGTTGAAGCTTACCCAGGTATGAAAGTTCGAAGGGGAAGCTAACTGCTTTGAAGCAGGATTAAGCTTGGCTTAGTGTCGACTCTTAGGCTATGCTTTGTGTCAAGGTCAGGTTTACGCTTAGCTTAGGATGAAGTCTTGGATTATGCTCCGTGCTGGGACAAGCTCTGAGCTTAGCCGAGTAGGATATCCTAAAGTTTACTCTATAATAAATCCAGATTTATAACACGAGTACGTCATTCACCTTGTAGTGTTTACATTACCAGGACTAAACTTACGTCTAAATACACACAAATGCCTAAGCGATTTACGCATGACTAGCGACCTCCTTAGATGCGTCCGATTTGCCCAAGTTACAGATTATTTCAAGGAGACATGGAATGAAAAAGGAAGATCAAATCACTGAATTGCTTTAAAGCCTGCTACGTAAATTGAGTAAAGAGACATAAGTAACAGGTCCCCAGCAGCCTTGGGTAATGAATCTGTGGGTCCGTCCCTTCCTAGGAGACATTGGCTGGCTACCAGCTCAGCTCCTCCTCCTCTTCCCCTGTGAGGTCAGGTCAGTCAGGAGGCCGTAAGCTGGCAACGGTAAAACTTAGAATAGGCTCTGACCCTAATGTGGGCACTGGCGGCCGTGGTCTGCGCCCAGAGAGAGAGAGAGAGAGAGAGAGAGAGAGAGAGAGAGAGAGAGAGAGAGAGAGAGAGAGAGAGAGAGAGAGAGAGAGAGAGAGAGAGAGAGAGCAAACCAACGTAAAAAAGATATAAGGGCGAAAAGTTCTATCATTTTTTTTTCAAGTCCTAATGATCCATACTCCCCGGCCATGGTATATAGAAAAAAACATTATGAAAGTGGTAAGAGTAATGAGAAAAGTAGATCCTCGAAAAACTCCTGTGAGCCACCTGGAGCCAACCCTTCTGTGCGCGCGTGAAACATAGTCAGCAACGTGTGTGTGTGTGTGTGTGTGTGTGTGTGTGTGTGCCCCTTGAGAGAAAGCAGCAGGCAACTTTTGATTGCGAAGATTCACACTGGGTGAACGTGACGAGTGGTGTGCCACAGGGGTCTGTCTTTGGCCCTCTTCTTTCCAGTGTTCAAGAGACAATAGCGTCCAAGACAGGATTTAATATTTCTATATACCCACCTTGAGAGTATAGCTCATAAAACAATGTAAGAACCATGAAAATGCACCTGCCATACAAATATAACTACTATCAAAATATAGTCAATATGCCAAAATAATCACAAAAGATATCGCCATTCCTATATAGTTACTTTAATCATACATTGATATACATTGGTGATCTGGAAGGGTGTGTAGTATCTTAGATCCTCAAATTTGAGGGTGAGGCAAAACTGGACGTATTGCTATGAATGGGAAAGACTGTGTAACGCTTTAAAGAGATCTTAAAAAACTAGCAGAGTCCAACTATGAAGTATTTGAAAATTCTCCAACTGACTAATATGAAGAAAAGGACCTTGAGGTTGTTATCTAACAATCTCATGTGTTGTAGGTAATGTCTAGCATGCAAGTAAGGAAAAGAACTAAAAAAGTAGGTTTCATTTCGAGGAAAAAATCTGACCCTTTTTTAATGTTGTGAGACCACACCTTGCATATGCAGCCTAGTTTTGGTTCACATACTTGAAGAAAGATAAAGCCAACCTGAAGCAAGTAAAAAAGATGGGCGAAAAATACTTATTTAAGCTCTGAGTAATCAGACATATGAAGAGTGGCTAAGAATATTAGATGTCATTTCTCTTAAGAGGCGTAGACTTCGTGGTGACCTAATAAAAGATTACAATTTTCTCAGTGAATATAAAGACGTCAATGAATATCTGTTTGAAATTGAAAATATAGTTACCAGGAAAATGGAAGAGAAGTTATAGCTTAAAGATGTAATACTGACATAGGGAAAGAAAGTATTCTTTGCAAATCAATGAGTTGAACCCTCTACCTTCAGTTCTTGTTCAGACATCGCCGAGGGCGAGTGTGTCATTTCTTTTTGTTTTATGGTGCTTGGGTTCGATAGAAACATGGGTAGCGATAGTGTGGGGATACATAACCTATAGGTAATGAATAACCTACAGTGCAAGAATCTCTCCGTCTATCTGAAGAATGGACCCATCAAATATTAAGTCCTTATATTCTATGTTCATAAGATTAATAACTTTTTCATTTATATCAATCTCCATTATCTTTTTTTAATATATTCTTTGCGGTTTTTTGCATTAACCACTTCCGTTTATGTTTTCTTATCTCCCTTTCTAAATTAGGTAGAGTAAAGCTTAAAGATTACATACATTTCATGGTTTCTAACAAATTGCAGTACGACTACTCTTTTCTCCCTCCACCGGGTCTGTTGGAGCCAAGCGTAGGGGGTCCGTTGGACAAAAGCGTAGGGGGTCCGTCGGAGCCAAGCGTAAGGTGCCCGTAGGAGCCAAGTGTACAACACACCCAAGCGTAATTGCATTGTTCATAACAAGGGACAATAAAGGTTCTAAGGTTTGCTCTACTGGGAACCTTTCTAATCTAAGTTCTTCGTGCTTTTGGTTTCAGCGTAATGTAGAATCTGAACAGCTAACTCAGTATCTTCTTATACTTGAAGCTTATTCATATATCTGACAGAAGACAGCACGTCTCTTTTGTTTCTTCTATTGTGGAACTATGACGACAGACTCTCTGACAAAAGGATTCTTGCAGCTTATATCCCGCTAGAGAACATTTCTTTTGAGGTCTCCCTTACTATCTTCACTTTATCTTAGTTACTGTGCTCATTGTTATATGTGTAGTGAGAAGTGAATAAGATATAGAACAGTTTATTACTGTATGTATGTGTGTGTGTGTGTGTGTGTGTGTGTGTGTGTGTGTGTGTGTGTGTGTGGGTGTGCATCTACGTGTCTATCAATATTTACTACTATTTCATCAGTCTCTACATGACTGAGGATTTGTATGTGTATGTCTACATGTGGGTACGTACCTAAATGTAAGTGCAATCATCCTTGTCTGAATTTTTCAGCCTGTTTCACATCTCTCCGAAGCTTTCTATGCCATAATGGCTTCCACTCATCAGGTAATGGAATGTCGCTTTTAATGAGACACTAGTGACGTGTGGAGGGTTAGTAAATTAGTTGACGAGCCAGTCTGACAACCCTTTGACACGTTAACATATGTACATATTGTGAGTGTTAAGTGGCTTGTGTTTGGGTACATTCCGATGGGTTTTTCAAAATGAACACAGTGGCTCTCTCTCTCTCTCTCTCTCTCTCTCTCTCTCTCTCTCTCTCTCTCTCTCTCTCTCTCTCTCTCTCTCTCTCTCTCTCTCTCTCTCTCTCTCTCCTGCCCTTCCCTTTCTCCCGTCGCTCCTGTCGTCTTCTCTCCACCCTGCCTGCCTCCTGTCTGGTTGACCAATTAACCTGTGTACACGACACTAACCCTACCTCTGCAGACACTGGGTGACAAATGTGATAACAGAGATGTTCTCCATTTGATAAACAGGATCAGAGTCGGACAAGAACCCTTTCCCCTGTGTGTGTGTGTGTGTGTGTGTGTGTGTCTGTCTGTCTGTGTCTGTTGTCACCCTTACCAAACACAATTATGGCCCCTCACGCCCTCTAGGTCTCTCAGCGCCAGAAATGTTTTACTGGAACCTCTCATATTTGCCGTATTAATCCTACCGAAGAAAAAGGGGTTATATTCAATTTAGGACTTAAAGGAAAGAGCGCAGCAGCAGGCTTCACCGACTGCCAGACTTGGAGGAGAAGACGTAGCTGTAAATACAATCTGCCTTGACCAGAGGGTGCCTGTTGCCTTGAGGGTAAGGAGGAGGAGGAGGAGGAGGTGAAGAACAAGGAGGTGGAGGTCGTGGGGTCTGGTGCTCGAGTTGATAACGTCCCACTGGTTAAGGATTGGTCAGCTCCTCTGGGATTTAGGAAGATCAAACCAGATGTGTTTCTCTTCCAAGAAATTAGATTGAAAATATATATTTGTTTCTCTGGTGCCATATCAGTTTCTGGTGAATATATATATATATATATATATATATATATATATATATATATATATATATATATATATATATATATATATATATATATATATATATATATATATATATATATATATATATATATATATATATATATATATATACATATATATATATATATATATATATATATATATATATATATATATATATATATATATATATATATATATATATATATATATATATATATATATATATATATATATATATATATATATATATATATATATATATATATATATATATATATACGATTTTGTTCTAGGGTTTTATCTTTCCTGCGTGTCTGAAATGCTTGCGTTGCATGTGTGCATCTAGGTATATCGGAGCTAGAAGACCAGTGAGGTGTACGGAGCCAACAGTATCACGTTATGAACTTGCATATGTCATGTATGATGCTAGAAAAACCTAACATTTCTCAGTATATCATGCTATATACCCAGTCTTGATTATTTCGTAGGATATTCTTGAGATTATATGATCCCCAGAAACTCATACCTGTCGCCATGTTGATGAATTATTTTCTTTATCTCTCACATATACGTCGTGTTACTTGGCAATCCACTCCAAGACTGATATGACAAGAATAAAGAAATGAAATCAGTATGATACCGCTAGTGGTAAGAGATAACGGGATCAAAATCCCTGTGATCAAGACATCATGGAGGTCGACTGAGTCACTGCAGCACACCTGGCTCTTCATCTTTTCCCAAAAGCCGATATCATCCCCAGCCTTGACCTTCAGAATCTCCACAGCCACCAAAGCCGTCTAAGATATTGAGATAATGATAAGATTATATACAATATATATGTGCACGGAACCTGTGATGATCTCCCTCGTAAAAGCCTCTGTGGGAAAGCGGTGATGGAGTCGCTAAATCCAGGACACTGGATTGGGCAGAGAGAGCCATCAATATGAATGGTGACCTTGGCTGGTCTTCGATAGCTCTGGGTCATCTCATGTGCTGGTCATGAAGGGTCACATACATGCATACATATATATATATATATATATATATATATATATATATATATATATATATATATATATATATATATATATATATATATATATATATATATATATATATATATATATATATATATATATATATATATATATATATATATATATATATATATATGGAGCGGGGGGCTGGAAATCCTCACCTCTCATTTTTTTTTTAAATTTTCCAAAAGAAGGAACAGAGAAGGGGGCCATATGAGGATATTCCCTCAAAGGCCCAGTCCTCTGTTCTTAACGCTACCTCGCTAATGCGGGAAATGGCGAATAGTATGAAAAAAAAAAATATATATATATACATATATATATATATATATATATATATATATATCTATATATATATATATATATATATATATATATATATATATATATATATATATATATATATATATATATATATATCTATATATATAAACCTTAAGGCAAGGGAGTCTATGAGGTTAATCTCCCATCCATATACATTCGGGAGCTCCTGGATGTCCTGATATCGGTATTCAGCATCTTTAGCCCAACCATGAAATGAGGTTCCATGTCAGTGGCGGTTAGGCGGGAGGACAAAAGCAAGAGACGAATTGCACGTTTTCCACTCGGCAAGGAAGGTAATGATCATTATGTCGCTGAGAAGACAGCCTTTGCCAAGCTCTCTCTCTCTCTCTCTCTCTCTCTCTCTCTCTCTCTCTCTCTCTCTCTCTCTCTCTCTCTCTCTCTCTCTCTCTCTCTCTCTCTCTCTCTCTCTCTCTCTCTCTCTCTCTCTCTCTCTCTCTCTCTCTCTCTCTCTCTCTCTCTCTCTCATATATATATATATATATGTACTCCAGTACATTGCAGCTGAGGCCCTTGTATATGATTATGAATATGAAGAGACCTGTATTAAGTAATAGGAAGGTATGAACATTTATAAACCCTAGTATGTAATTTATTATCCCTGGGGATAGGGGATTAAGAATACTTCCCACGTATTCCCTGCGTGTCGTAGAAGGCGACTAAAAGGGGAGGGAGCGGGGGGCTGGAAATCCTCCCCTCTCGTTTTTTTTTTTAATTTTCCAAAAGAAGGAACAGAGGGGGCCAGGTGAGGATATTCCAAAAAAGGCCCAGTCCTCTGTTCTTAACGCTACCTCGCTAACGCGGGAAATGGCGAATAGTATGAAAAAAGAATATATATATATTCTCTCTCTCTCTCTCTCTCTCTCTCTCTCTCTCTCTTTTATATTTATTATACTTTGTCGCTGTCTCCCGTGTTCGCGAGGCAGCGCAAGGAAACAGACGACAGAATGGCCCAACCCACCCACATACACATTTATATACACGTAAACGCCCAAACACGCACATATACATACCTATACATTTCAACGTATACATACATATACATACACAGACATATACATATACACTCCATTCTCGTCGCCACCCCGCTTCAAGGCAAGCAGCCAGCTGGATTAGACGCTGTCTCTTGTTTTGTCCTTATTGCATAATATTGTTTGCGTGAGGAGAGGTTATCATGCAGGCTGAATCATAAAGTGGAACTAGATGACTTGAATACTATTTTTTTTTTTTTTTGGTTTTATGGTAATGACGATCATATTCCACCATACTCTTTCTTAGCATTGCAACAGTGGATGCGCTCAGTACACTGGCGAGACAGAGGTTGAGGGAGAAGCGTGTGCACCTGGTGTGAAATACTGTGTTCCACTCGATTTTCCCGAGGCGTCGAACTCGTAGCTGTGGCACAGATAGACAGGGCGGACCTACCTAACTGACCTTGAAGGACCTACAAAGACGAAGTATTTTCGGGGTTGAAAGTCTGGCTAAAAGTCTTCTTTTCTTTCTCTCCGAATGTAGGAGCCCCAGGCTGGCCAAGCTGAGGATCGGCTGGGAAGTGAATGAGGCCCTGAGGCAAGTCCCCCTAGAGTCAAACCCACACACTCACCCTCGATGGCTTACCCTCGTGCAAGACTAGGGAAACCAGAGGATCCTCTGGGTCTGGGAAGAGGAAGAGAGTTAAGGAGACACGTTTCTCATGTATCTATTATCATTAAAGCCATTCCCATTCACGTGGGCTGGATCGACTGCATAAAGTCACCCTTCATGATAGAAATTAATGCTGTAAAAGTAGAGCTGCCAGACTCAGCGGGAGAAGAGCTGCAGGAACAAAGAGGAGATAACCTCATGGTTGGAGGACCAGATCTTTGGTGAGGCAAGACAGATATTCAAGCCGAGTGCAACAGGTTAAGGAGGGTCAGGCCGCAGACAGCATCAAGCAGGAAGACTTAGAAAAGTAAAATCATCAGGCTGTAGTCAACGGAACACAGGAGAGAACAGTAGCGTCGAAGAGTGAGGCAGTAGGAAGCGGTAACCAGGATAAAGCAGGACTCAGCAGCAGAGAAACCTAGGCTGGAGATCTATGCGGAGGAGGAGGAGGAGGTGGAGGAGGAGCTAACGGAAGATAGTAATAGTTTAAATGCTCAAACGTACGGGGCAATAACACGGTACAGACGACGTCAAAGGAGGTGGTCATCACTTAGCACGGCCCCCGCGGGAGTCATGGGAGGGGATCTTGCCGCAGCAGGAATGTGGGGTCAGGAAAGAAGCGTGCTTGGAGTGAGAGAGGAGGACGTCACTATGTAAGACGGTGTGAGAAGGGACGTGATGGGATCAGAGTAGATCAGAGTACGAAGGGGAGAGAGAGAGAGAGAGGGAGGGAGAGAGAGAGAGAGAGGGAGGGAGGGAGAGGGAGAGAGATGGAGGCGAGAGGCCGGAGGCAAGGAGTCCCCTTTCTTGTTGGAAACAAAAGGTTCTATTTTTCTTTATGTACACCAGAATATTGTTAAAGAAAACCGCATCGTACCTTTCTTGTTATATTAGCTGAGATGACACGGGAACTGGATGCCCGAATTAACGCGACCTCATTAATGTTTTATATATATATATATATATATATATATATATATATATATATATATATATATATATATATATATATATATATATATATATATATATATTATATT
>NC_092243.1:13245983-13275983 GCF_036320965.1 Panulirus ornatus | reverse complement strand
ACCAGCTTCTGCAGTTTCTCACATGAATCAGCCACCAGCGCTGTATCAACAGCGAACAACTGACTCACTTCCAAAGCTCTCTCATCCACAACAGAACTGCATATATATATATATATATATATATATATATATATATATATATATATATATATATATATATATATATATATATATATATATATGTTATCCCTGGGGATAGGGGAGAAAGAATACTTCCCACGTATTCCCTGCGTGTCGTACAAGGCGACTAAAAGGGGAGGGAGCGGGGGGCTGGAAATCTTCCCCTCTCTTTTTTTTTTTTTTGATTTTCCAAAAGAAGGAAAAGAGAAGGGGGCCAAGTGAGGATATTCCCTCTTCGTTACACGAAGGGGTTCCTACATCATAGGGGGGCCCCATTTTCTAAACTTTTTTGTACTCCAAGAAAACTTTCTATAAAACATCCATCAACAGTTATAAGGCCATCACTTGGCTACCTGCATTCACTCATTTCTCTCGTACATTTTAAGTATCGCTGTACATCTTCATAAATTCCTCTTCACGCAAACTTCACATTGTTATCTCGTTGTTGTTCAGTCCTTGCATCTTCCGGAGAAAAGCCTTGGCAATCTGAGGTGTTATTAATGACGGCAATTACGAGATTAATCCCAGCTCTTCCGAGCCATTACTGGAGAATTAATCGAATCTCCCCCAGGTAATGTATGGGATAAGTGACTCGCTCATTACTAAAACAATGCTCAAGGTAATTATCATTGAGACGCAGGTACCTGATGGCGTATGAGAGAGAGAGAGAGAGAGAGAGAGAGAGAGAGAGAGAGAGAGAGAGAGAGAGAGAGAGAGAGAGAGAGAGAGAGAGAGAGAGAGATAGGTAGATAGATAGATAGACAAATAGATAGATAGATAGATAGATAGATAGATAGATAGATAGAGACTGATGGATAGATAGATCTCCAACATTGCAGACAGTCGGTCAATAAAAACATAAAGTGGCTTGCTGTTTGATGACAGGAAATACAAAGATGGAGACAAAAACACTGCCAGACTGACAGAGAAAGAGAGAATAATTTCTGTCCCTCAAACCTCTCCTGAGTAAACAGGTAACGTGGAAGGACTGTATGTAATTTACTCTCGCACGAGTAACTTCTCTTGAAGGTTCTCTTCATTTCCTTTGCATTTTGGCCGACTGGGGCATCTCATAAAGACGAATTATTTGCCAGACTCTCGTATGAAATCCTTCCGACGCTCCTCTTATGAAATCCCACAATGAAGCCTCAGCAAACCTATCTCTCGTAAGCTACGCAAAGTTTTCTTGGGACAATATACAATTTTGTCCTTTTTAACATTTTATATTTTTCTCCACATATGATCATAAGCCTATGTGTTGGATAATGTATTCAACATTTCATAAACAAGAAGACAAAGGAATTCAAACCTGGGTCCCTTCGAGGTTTGTTTGTGATGATGGAAGATGTCAAATTTTCAAAGAATTTGAGCTTCCATGGTGTAGTGGTTAGCGGTTCTAACGGTGACGTATTCACGGGCTACCATGGCTGAGCGCATAGGTTCGAACCCTGGTTGCAGCAGTCGGTCTACAGTCAACCTAACTGTTCATTCACCTCTTGGGGTTGGTCGAGAAAATGAGCACCAGGCTCAGGCTAGGGTTTATGCATATATATATATATATATATATATATATATATATATATATATATATATATATATATATATATATATATATATATGGTATTCCATGTGTGGCGAGGTGGCGATGGGAATGAATAAAGGCAGGCAGTGTGAATTGTGTACATGGGTATATATGTATGTGTCTGTGTGTGTATATATATGTGTACATTGAGATGTATGGGTGTGCATGTTTGCGTGTGTGGACGTGTGTGTATATACATGTGTATGGGGGAGGGTTGGGCCATTTCTTTCTCCTGTTTCCTTGCGCTACCTCGCAAATGCGGGAGACAGCGACAAAGCAAAATAAATAATATATAAATATATATATATATATATATATATATATATATATATATATATATATATATATATATATATATATATATATATATATATATATATGTATGTATATATCGACATTCAGGCCCCACAGACCTCTCAATGGTTTACCCCGGCCGCTTCACATGCCCTGGTTCAGGCCTCTGGCAGCAAGTCAACCCTAGTATACCACATCATTCATATTCACTCTATCCCGTGCACGCCTTTAACCCTCCTGCATGTTCAGGCTCTGATCGTTTAGAATCTTTTTCACTCCATCCTTCCATCTCTTACTTGGTCCCTCCGATCTCTTTGTTCCCTCCGTTTCTGTCAACCACTCCACACTCATTTTCTTCATCTGTCCAAGCCGTTTTAGCGCACCTTCCTCAGCTCTCTCAGCCACACTGCTTTTATTACCACACTTCTCCTTTATCCGTTCATAGTTTATGCGATTAAACCACCTCACATCACATAGATATCCTCAAACATTTCATTGCCAACATTTCCACACGCTTCCGAACAGTCCATACCATTCTAGAGGCATATAGAGTCCAAGGCTGGGCTACTTCCAGTAGCAGGGAAGCGTAAATTCCTCTGGAGTGAGACGTTCCTTAAAATATTGTATTCCCAACGATACAGTCTCGCCAGACGTAACTTTCCACTCGCGATATTTCCTCGTGTAAGAGTAGTCTGTTACAGTATACATATGGAGAGAGAGAGAGAGAGAGAGAGAGAGAGAGAGAGAGAGAGAGAGAGAGAGAGAGAGAGAGAGAGAGAGAGAGAGAGAGAGAGAGAGAGAGACAGACAGACAGAGAGAACTCAACCCTACCGGATACCAACCACTTTGTTCCTCTCCAAAAAGTCATGTTGTCTCAGAAGTTTCAAACAACACGGTATGGGGACAGAACCATAAGGCGCCTCACAGACCACTTCATGTGAGAGGGGGAAAAAGTTATCTTCATAGAGACGATATGATGTTTTCCCTCAGCACTTTTGTGGCCACAGTTTCCCTTAGACGGGGGAAAAAATATGGGTCTCCTGCAGCGACGCCTATGATTTATGGTTCACGGGAAAGATACAAAATATTATGAACAAGAAAGAACAAGACAAAAGGTGGAATATACTAGCATTAAGTAACAGAGGAGGAAATGTCAAAGTGAAAACTCATAACAAAAAGAAATTGAATGTAATAAGTGGCAAGAATAAGAGTGATAGAATTAATAAGATATGCAGAAATTTGATAATTCATTGTAAAGATCTGCCAATAAATAAGTGAAAGTAAAGTAAGAGAGGAGATGTTTGAAGAAACAGAAAACGTTTGATGTCACAGTAAAGTAAGAGAGGAGATGTTTGAAGAAACAGAAAACCTTTGATGTCACGAAGTGATGATGAGATTGGCTCACGATGGAGCGACGGGGACTTCATACACGAATTCGATTTCGTCAAGATGTGAAGTAAAAGGGTCATGAAAAATGACGCCAAGAAAATTATCCTAAAATAGCCAAGTTAATGGAAGTAATCATATGCAAGATCTTAGATTCCAGGAATTTCTTTATATGATGAACGATACTGTTTTGAAGTAGCGAGTGTGTATAAGATGCAGGTACAGCCATAAGAAAACGGAAAATATAATGCGTCACGCGCTTTCGTATAATTACATCGTCAGGACTGAGTACAGATAGAGAGAACCAGGATATGATATACCAGCCGCCACCGGTCGGGGCAGGTAAATGAACTAAGGAACAGGTAAAGGGATGAGGGCACAGGTCACCCTCGACGACCTCACCTCTCTCAAGTTACAACTCGGGTTAACCTGCATTCTGGGAAACGTATTTAGAATTTTTTTTCTCTTGTAAAATTATCTAGTTTGTGAAACGGATAAATAGTGCATTGAATTCTTGAGCGTACCTAATACTATTGTTTAATCCTTGTATTAAGAACCTCACCAGTTTGACCAATATAGAACTAGTCACACTCTCAAGAGGGAATATTGCACACACACAACCCTTCTGAGAAGTTTCAGAATATCTGGCAAACTTTCCTCGACAGGAGAGTTATTGGTGAAGACTACATTAATACTAAGATATTGTCTTAACAAAAACGTTTAGCCGGTTCTCACAATAAGGTAATATTTGCAAGTTTTTTCTTTTCACAAACGATTCTACAACTTGAGCATTACAAATAAATTTTCTAGCAAAATCCAAAGCTGAATCAAGGATATGTTTGGGTTACTGTACTTAATAACCAATGTCATAGATATTGCAGAGTTCATCATCAATGAATTGTGAGTTACTTATACGAAATGCTCTAGGAAACACAGGTAGAAACACAGAATGTTTCACTTCATCATGATGAGTGGGTATGAGAGTTGCTTATTGAGACAGCCAAGCGTTAGTAAAGACTAATGAGAGGGAGATAGAGGCAAAAGAATGGGTTAGGAGGATGAGGAGAGAGGAGATATAGGGTGAGCCACGGGTCACGGTGTGAAAGCCAGAGAGACAAGAATCACTGGAGGGACTTTGAGTGAACAGGGACAGCGGCACGAAAGATCATACTATGAATCTAGAGGCGAGATTCAAAGCCCTAAAGAACAGACTATGTGTTACAAAAAGATAAAATGAAGCATCTAAAAAGGGTGAGAGGGACGAGTGACAAGATCAGAGGAAGGAAAGGATGAGGTAGTCCAGACTGAGGTTTTTGAATGGGAATAGTAAGATGTAACCGAAAAAATGAGACATCCAATACCCATAGTCTTAGAGCGAAGAATGAGAAGGGACTGAGAGAGTCAAAGTTTAAGGATGCCAGTATGAGAGATACGGCTTTAGAATATATGGAAACACCATCAAAGACCAAAAGGAGCCATGTCCCTTAAGAGTCGAAGGCAACTAAATTGAATCTTTCTACTGGGTTGACTCGTGTATGTCATATGGATCACACATATAGAGGAAGAACCTGAAGTTCGTTTAACCCATGACTTGGAACCATCCACACGAAAAATTAGACGGAAATTGATTTCCTTTGTTGTGTCGACTTTTGAAGGACGATCGTGTTGTCTCAGTTACATTTCTGTGTGTCTTAGGTTATTGTCTTTCGTAGAGAACCGAGTGGATATCATAGCTATTATCTTATCTATTTTTTTTTCATCTCCGTTTGGACTACGTCTACTCAGAGATCAAACTATATCAAAATTAAAACTTGTATTTGAATAAGGAATAAAAGGTGCTTTTGATGTGAAAATTCTAGGTGGCATAAAGTTCTTTCATAAGATTATCATACCTAAAAAAACATGGAAGAATACTATTTCCAGGTAGGTGTAACTACGAACTGTATCATTTTCCTCACTTTATGTATTCTCCAAACTATATTGTACATGCCACCGTCACCACTACGTAAGTTACCCAAGCTATGATTTCTTACCGCAACACTCAACTCCCCACCTCCACAAGGACACCACATGTACAAGAAGTAGTCACCTACTCAAGAATCTCTCCATCACATATATACCATCTATACTGCTTCATCCTACTCTCCACCAGCACCATGACTTAACTACTGTGTTCTAAACTAGCCACTGTATACACACCAATGTCATCACTCTCACCACATCCTTTCGACACAGTTACCTGAGCTATAACCACTAGTGCTTTGGTCAGTAGAATTTCCCTTGAGACCAGTAACGCATTTCCTTCCCATAACTGAATTTCAACACGGAGCGTTGGTCAGTCACCCAGCCTAACGCTATTTCCGACCGACTTGATGAACTTCCTATGTGTGGTTTACTACGAGGGTACTCACAATGTGGCGATGGTCTTCGATGGTCTTCCTTATACTCACTCTGTGTACAGCAGTCATGGGTCTAAATGGTATTCGTGGTCGCCTATGAATATTCAAGGAAGGAATGATATTATTCGTAATACAGTGTGATACTTTCAAGTCATTCTTAATCTTTCGGTTAGTATTCGATTCTCTTTTCTAAATGGAAATACGAGGAATATCATGTCCATTGAGAACGCCATCTCTATGATTTCCCAAGCAAAGATATAATTGAAGTTTTCGTCAACACTGGGGAACTGAGGATCAATATTTCTTCCATTCCTCGAGTTCCGCGAATCACTAACGCTCTGCAAGTTTTAGAAATACTCTGAAAACCTCCTTCTTTCATCACGCGCCGAAAAAAATATGAGTACGCTGCCACACTCTTACTACGGTAGTGAACTTTGAAGATCGGAGTCCTTAGGTTATGTTATACATTGAGTTGTATATATTACCAGTCGGGAAAATTGCTATGTTTTTTCTCTCCACACACATGTCACTTACAAGATTCAGTAAACCTGCTCTCTCTCTCTCTCTCTCTCTCTCTCTCTCTCTCTCTCTCTCTCTCTCTCTCTCTCTCTCTCTCTCTCTCTCTCTCTCTATCTATCTATCTATCTGTCTGTCTACATATATATATATATATATATATATATATATATATATATATATATATATATATATATATATATATATATATATATATATATATATATATATCCCTGGGGATAGGGGAGAAAGAATGTTTCCCACGTATTCCATGCGTGTCGTAGAAGGCGACTAAAAGGGGAGGGAGCGGGGGGCTGGAAATCCTCCCCTCTCGTTTTTTTTTAATTTTCCAAAAGAGGGAACAGAGAAGGGGGCCAGGTGAGGATATTCCAAAAAAGGCCCAGTCCTCTGTTCTTAACGCTACCTCGCTGACGCGGGAAATGGCGAATAGTTAAATTAAAAAAAATAAATATATATATATATATATATATATATATATATATATATATATATATATATATATATATATATATATATATATATTTTCTTCTAATTTTCCAAAAGAAGGAACAGAGAAGGGGGCCAGTTGAGGATATTCCCTCAGAGGCCCAGTACTCTGTTCTTAACGCTACCTTGCTAACGCGGGAAATGGCGAACAGTTTGAAAAATATATATATATATATATATATATATATATATATATATATATATATATATATATATATATATATATATATATATATATATATATATATATATATATATATATATATATATATATATATATATATATATATATATATATATATATATATATATATATATATATATATATATATCCCAGACATTTGCGAAAATATGAAGTTGCCCTACCTTTATACTCGTATAGACTTTATAACTTGAATTACAGCTGAAGATGAGCTCATACCTCTAAAAAGAAGAGACCAAGTAATTACCAGAACACGAGACGCTCAAATTGCCGTCGCAGACCAGAGACGCTGTTAATCCAAATTGCTAGTGAGTCATAAGTCATCCGCTTTCACGAAAAATACCTTGAGAATGATTTCTTTAACTAGTCTGGTTGATTACCTGCTTCCTCGGGAAGATATCCCGTCCAAGTGATTTCTTTGACGGGTTGATTAATTGATCCCCTCACCGAGGGGAGGCACTAACTTGAATGGGGGGTGTCTTCCTCCCTCGTCTCCCCCCACCCCCTCTTCTTCTCCCCTTACCCCTCTTCCTCGTCCTTCATTTGTTGCCGTGTGTGAGGCGACGTAAATAACAAGCGATCTTGTTAGACTTCGCTCAAAGCTTCTGAGCCAGTTTTTCCCCTTCGCCTGTGTGGCCAGATTTCCTCTCTGTTGCTCCCGACACAAAGTGGGTGCGGGTTTTTCGTTTCCATTCGAGTAGAACCGACCGTAAAGATATTTGCTGGCGATATTGAGTGGAAAAAAGGAAAGGTGTTAGGTAGATTTAAAAAAAAAGAAATATATAATGTAGATTCATGGTGACAGATGAAACAGAGAGACTCTATGGAAATGGATGAATTAGATATACGTTGATTGAGGAGATGATGATCATGGAGTCTGATGATTACTAGAGGTCAGAGAGGGTTATCATCACCACATTACAATGGATGATTAAGGAAATTATTACTGAAAGATGAGAGATCCTCAATATCAAGGTTAACCATTTTGGAGTCAGTGATCTGTTACGTCACATCTGTAGACTTATCTATCGTTATGCCGGGAGTGAAAAGTCACCTTATGCGAGTTCTGTTCTGTTGAAGAAATTCTCACTTTAAAGGCATCCATCCTTTCTGTGCTACTTTTTGGAGCGCAGCCTTAAAGCTCCAGGAACACCTGGGAAAGGTGGCTCTAGGATTATGTAATACCAATGGTAATGATAATGATACATATATATATATATATATATATATATATATATATATATATATATATATGCATAGTAACGCGCACCTTTATAGAACATACAAACCTCCAACAGCCAGGATCGAACCCGGGACCCCTGTGCAACAGGCGGGAATGCTACCGCTAGGCTATGGTCCATAGCCTAGCGGTAGCACTCCCGCCTGTTGCACAGGGGTCCCGGGTTCGATCCTGGCTGTTGGAGTTTTGTATGATATATATATATATATATATATATATATATATATATATATATATATATATATATATATATATATATATATATATATATATATATATATATATATATATATATATATATATATATATATATATATATATATATCGCTCAGGTGAATGCACTAAACGAAACTTGATAAGGTAGATTAGAAACGGATAAGCAATACAAGATAAGTGTACCTCGAGATACATGATTTTCTTAAGAGGTGGCAGATATAAACCTGACCCCTGAACTACATAGAGAACTAAGACTACAGAAATATCCACCAGGACACTCAGTAATGACTTGCCCTCTGGACGCTTAGATAATCGCAATTGCATTTCGTGGAGGCGAGGGAAATACACTACGGAGAACTTTCGCTTAATTGCTGAAAAATAGTCGACATAGACCATGTTAATGACCACGTCATTAACCTACAAGACGGAATATATGAGGAATGTGTTAGAGTCATTATATACAAGCTTTAATTGAGCACTAAGAAAATAATATAATGCAGTTGCATATTTGCTGAAGGTAAACAAATCATCCTTGACCAGACACCAACAGGAAAACTGTCACATCAAGACACTGTCACATCAACATATTTGTATATATAAACTCCAAGACTGTGCCGAAGTAAGAACGATTTTCATAAAGTATAGTGTAATGTATATGTCTTGTGCGTCTCGGTGTTTTGCTCTCATGAGTGTTTCTCTTTGAGGATAAAGCTATGAACTCTATATAGAAGTTCTGTACGCACTGCAGTGTGACTCAAAATTACTCAGTGTTTAGAAAACGGGGTGTGTGAAAATACTTTCTTGAATACGAAAAGTTGCAATATGCTGAACCGAGATTAATACTTTGAATAGGATATTAGGTTAGTAGTAAATGAGCAAATATAATTCGAATCAATAGTATTCTAAGAAAAACGCAAATGTAATACACTCAAAACGACTGCACCATTCCATAAGAGATACAATCCAAAGACTTTTCCTTTTTTATATACTTTACTTCAAATTGATGAAGAGTGAGCGACATTCCAATCTCGTTACAGACGTCTCAGGGGCAATGAATAGAGTAGGTTTAAAAAGCCACAGACGCATGATATCTGGTGTCTCATTTCAGAAATGACTGACCTGTAACCTTCAGCTTCTGAAGGCTCATTTACCAGTCTGTTTGGTGAAGTATTGATGTACCGCGATTGGGGGTAGGTCAGTTTCTGGCGACCATTTCAAAGGCATTTAACAGAGATCTATTAGGTTAAAAAGATATAAATGTGGTTGTTGTTAATTCTTAATTTATTGTTTACTCTTAATGACTTTGACCGAAGGTGAATTTTTAAATGTAGTTTTCCGCCTAAGATTCTCAGCGTTGAGAAATCTGATAATATCAAGCTTGCAAGACTCCATTTGAATATCTAACTTGAGCAAGTGGCACTGAAGTTCTTTGTCTAAGAGAAACAGAAGTATTAAGGTTTGATGTTACTTTACTTTTCTGATACGACAACGCCTCAATCCACTGCTCCAGACACACATCTAAGAGTTCACGGCTGGAGTCTTTGGTCCAAAAGAACTACATTCCGCTTAGCAGTAGTGTAATACATGTTCTTACATCTGAACATGATGGTCGAGGCAGGTCTTGCTAGTATTATACAGAAGGTCCTCCTAGCAATCTTACCAGGTGCTCGTGCTTTCACTGGGGTCATCCAAACAGGTGAGTTTGCAAGAAAGGGCAAGGTCTGCTGTGGGCAAGTACGACGTAACTGTTATACTAAGATGGGATCCATATCTGTTTTGGGGACCTATAGCAAGCTGACAGCTGGGAATGAAGAAACCATGAAGGTATTTGAAAGCCAGCTGTACTGTAGGCCAGCTGTATTGTACGCTAGCTGTACCATAAGCCAGCTGTACTATAGGCCAGCTATATGAGCCCGGTTCAACCACAATTGATGCTGGGGATTTGCGAGGGAAGCTCTCTCATAGAATTACCTCAAGACGTTACCACCTGCAAGAGGAACTTTAGAGGAAGCGATTGCAGGAGCCCATGGGTTGAGGAACGAAGATGACATCCATGAACTAATGATACCAAAAGCTACGGAGAACAAATGTTAAACAGATGGAAGCGGACTAGTGGCAATGCCGGCAATTGGTGCCTGCTGCACCATCCTTAAAATTTACACCTGATAAAACGTATGAGTGAGGAGAACCACTGCCAGTCTAGTTACTCATACAGGTCAGAGACCCTGGACTCTTTTGAGAGGTGCATATGCCGGGCAGACAAAATATGAACCAACGTGGGTTGTGTTTCTATGAGCCAATGATACCACAAGCTATAGAAGACAGATGTAAAGCAGAAGGAGGCAGACTGTGGCGATCCCAAAATTGGGGCCTCCTGATAGTATATAGATGTAAGAAGAGCTGCCATCCGTCCCACTGCTCATACAGGTCACAGAATCTATGAACTGTTCCGAGAGGTGCATGTGCACGACACAGGAAGAGATGTCCACCGATACGGGTTATGAACTCCTTGAGATTAATGACGACGATTCGGGGTAACAGCGATCCTTTGACAGAACACAAACACTACAGCAGTTCTTATTACTTGTCTCTCTCAGCAGACCACTGATGCAAAGCTAACTAACCTGATCTGGGATAGGTTAGAGGGAGAGGAATATATATATATATATATATATATATATATATATATATATATATATATATATATATATATATACTTTTTTTTTTTTTGCTTTGTCGCTGTCTCCCGCGTTTGCGAGGTAGTGCAAGGAAACAGACGAAAGAAATGGCCCAACCCACCCTCATACACATGTATACACATACGTCCACACACGAAAATATACATACCTACACAGCTTTCCATGGTTTACCCCAGACGCTTCACATGCCCTGATTCAATCCACTGACAGCACGTCAACCCCGGTATACCACATCGATCCAATTCACTCTATTCCTTACCCTCTTTTCACCCTCCTGCATGTTCAGGCCCCGATCACACAAAATCTTTTTCACTCCATCTTTCCACCTCCAATTTGGTCTCCCACTTCTCCTCGTTCCCTCCACCTTCGACACATATATCCTCTTGGTCAATCTTTCCTCACTCATTCTCTCCATGTGTCCAAACCATTTCAAAACACTCTCTTCTGCTCTCTCAACCACGTTCTTTTCATTTCCACACATCTCTCTTACCCTTACGTTACTTACTCGATCAAACCACCTCACACCACACATTGTCCTCAAACACCTCATTTCCAGCACATCCATCCTCCTGCGCACAACTCTATCCATAGGCCACGCCTCGCAACCATACAACATTGTTGGAACCACTATTCCTTCAAACATACCCATTTTTGCTTTCCGAGATAATGTTCTCGACTTCCACACATTCTTCAAGGCTCCCAGGATTTTCGCCCCCTCCCCCACCCTATGATCCACTTCCGCTTCCATGGTTCCATCCGCTGCCAGATCCACTCCCAGATATCTAAAACACTTCACTTCCTCCAGTTTTTCTCCATTCAAACTTACCTTCCAATTGACTTGACCCTCAACCCTACTGTACCTAATAACCTTGCTCTTATTCACATTTACTCTTAACTTTCTTCTTTCACACACTTTACCAAACTCAGTCACCAGCTTCTGCAGTTTCTCACATGAATCAGCCACCAGCGCTGTATCATCAGCGAACAACAACTGACTCACTTCCCAAGCTCTCTCATCCCCAACAGACTTCATACTTGCCCCTCTTTCCAAAACTCTTGCATTTACTTCCCTAACAACCCCATCCATAAACAAATTAAACAACCATGGAGACATCACACACCCCTGCCGCAAACCTACATTCACCGAGAACCATACACATATATGTATATATATAAATATATATATATATATATATATATATATATATATATATATATATATATATATATATATATATATATATATATATATATATATATATATATATATGTATATATATGTATATATATATATGTATATATATGTATATATACATATATATATATATATTTTGCTTTGTCGCTGTCTCCCGCGTTTGCGAGGTAGCGCAAGGAAACAGACGAAAGAGTGGCCCAACCCACCCACATACACATGCATATACATACACGTCCACATACGCAAATATACATACCTATACATCTGAATGTACACATATATATACACACACAGACATATACATATATACACACGTACATAATTCATACTGTCTGCCTTTATTCATTCCCATCGCCACCTCGCCACACATGGAATAACAACCCCCTCCCCCCTCATGTGTGCGAGGTAGCGCTAGGAAAAGACAACAAAGGCCCCATTCGTTCACACTCAGTCTCTAACTGTCATGTAATAATGCACCGAAACCACAGCTCCCTTTCCACATCCAGGCCTCACACAACTTTCCATGGTTTACCCCAGACGCTTCACATGCCCTGGTTCAATCCATTGACAGCACGTCGACCCCGGTATACCATATCGTTCCAATTCACTCTATTCCTTGCACGCCTTTCACCCTCCTGCATGTTCAGGCCCCGATCACTCAAAATCTTTTTCACTCCATCTTTCCACCTCCAATTTGGTCTCCCACTTCTCGTTCCCTCCACCTCTGACACATATACTCTCTTGGTCAATATTTCCTCACTCATTCTCTTCATGTGACCAAACCATTTCAAAACACCCTCTTCTGCTCTCTCAACCACACTTTTTATTACCACACATCTCTCTTACCTTTACATTACTTATTCGATCAAACCACCTCACACCACATATTGTCCTCAAACATCTCATTTCCAGCACATCCACCCTCCTCCGCACAACTCTATCCATTGCCCACGCCTCGCAACCATACAACAATGTTGGAACATTTGCTGTAACGCATGTATCACCTTTACCGAGGCAAAATACTATATTGTTTAAGATGAAACAGTCTGTTGTGTTAAATGTCTAAATAGTCAGCTTTCATCATTACGGTGTTAAAATACCCAGACAAATAGTAACATAACAACAAACTTGTATGATATTCCAAACTGAGAGTCATAATGAACAAACAAATGGGTTGAAAATGAATATATCTTTTCCAACAAGCTTCAATTGCATGTGCCATATATATGCTGAACAGATTTATTATATGTCAGATATTCCAGTTGAATATTTGTAAACATTAACAATTATCAGAACACCACCTTTCTAGTTAGGATAAATAATCTTTTTTATTGTTCTTTATTTTATGCTTTTGACATCACAGCATAAACGATTTTATTGTCGTTTTGAGGAAGTAGCACAAAAAGTAGAGGCAAGTTGTCAAAAACTGGGCAGGAAAAAATGGAAATGGCAATCATTGACACGTTACTGCATCTGTGAAGACAGCTAACCAATTGCCAGAAATAAATGTTCAATGTCAACATTGGTGCCACCACTAATTAGCGTTCTGTGTTTGGGTCGGCGCCAGTGACGGAATTCTACAACACAGTTTTCATAATCAACATAACTCAATATTCTTTTAGTCTCCAATTCTAATGTTTTATGTGAATTCTCATTTCTATTTGTGAATCTCGTTCCGTTTCTCATTTCATAATAACAGCAGTTTTTTTTTTTCATCTCTGGGAAAACATACCGATTATTCCTGCTGACGTTACGGTGTTACGGTACATGACTTAGTGTGACAGCGTTACGTACCTCGTCACATGATGAGTACTCGCATGTAATGACAGCCGTGCTATTAGAAAGAGAATCATCGTTACCTCAGTGTTGATGCTCAAAGCATAACTTGACGTGGCGCATTTGTTGGTTACGTCTGTTGGTATTCTATTTTTCTCTGAGGACACCATAGCTGTCACACTACTTGTGAGCTGGCAATTGAGAACCCAGCATCAGTGTTCCCGTCGGTGACCATGTCCGGAGACGTGGTCCTCACCAACAGGCATGGTGAGCTGAGCTTTACCAGGAATGACCATGTTCGGGACATACCCCACACTAACAGTATTATCGACCCTCCTTAAGAGCATTGATGTACGGGAACATAATACTAACTCACAGGATTAACGACCCTACTGAAGCGTATTCATGTACGGGGACATGCCCCTCAGTAACAGGATTAACGAGCCTTCCAAGGGGTGTCCATATCCAGGAAGAAGGACCTCATTGACGGAACTGAAATGAACCTACCTATGGTTGGTAACCTTTTGGTGTCGTCTGCTAAATATGGTATAGAGACTCAGGGATCCCTCTGCTCTTCCGTCTATCCGCCTGCCGACCGTCACTGGGGTTCACACTTTCACCTTCAAACGTAATCTTGGTCATGACATGCAAAGTCTACATCGTCTACGCGCGAAACCTTTTACGGCATCTAAAAAGTTAATGGCTTAAAACCCAACAACTCTGGTGTGAATTTCACCTGAGTTAGGACCTCTTATGAAAAGGATTAACTTTGGACTTAATTTAGCTCAAAACTTGAAGAGAGTCACACCTCTTTTGACCATTGAACTTAACCAAAATATACGTGGAACTTAATTTGCTCTTAACTTGAAGAAAATCACACTTTTGACCAAGGCACTTAACCAACTTCTGCCGAAGTCAACATTTTCTCCAAAAGTCTAGATTGTCTTATGAATTTAATCTCATATCTCGACAGCTAGATGGAAAATGATAATCGACTGTTACTATGTCATATTCCTCACAGACAGTGTGACATATATGCCAGGCGCTAGCAAGTACATTCGAGGAATTTAAAAAGGGTCACTCATTAGAATAGTTCACATATCTATTTACAGCCTACGAGGATACAAAGATTATCAGACGACTACAACATCGAACGAAAACACACCCTAGAAAGACGTCACACTGTGATACTGAGGAGGTGTTACTTTAAAGGTAATGCACATCAAGAACAGTTTCAGAGAAAAATTCCCAGAAGAGGACTTACGTTATGAGATTTATTCGGGGAAAGGTATTACTTTTCTATACACATTTACTCCCTTGCACTGGGGAGTAAGCATCATTTCTGGTCAAAGCAGAAATTCTTCCAAACCAATAGTTTCCAAATTATTTTCTTTTTTCGGCCTATTTTTCATTCACTCCCAGTCATTATGCTTCACAGTAAGCGATGCAAGTGTTCCACGGAGGGTGTGGTCTACCTGATCAGCCAGTTCCAAAGGGCAAGGCGTGAGCAGTCATCGAACCACATGTGCCGCGAGAGCCACATAAGAACTGGAGTGTATGTGTATTATGTTAACGTCCCTCGCCACCTCGTTGCCGAGGCACACAACGACCTCGTGCGGAGATTTCTATTGAATTATATCGCCGAACTTACGAACTCAAATTTGAGTGGTAACATTAAGGAAGAGTTGTCCACTCGTATTGCCCCGTCCCTTAATTTTGTATATAGGTATGATATAATCACTTCTGTGTATATACAGACACACACAGACAGACAGACAGACAGAGACACACACACACACACACACACACACACACACACACACACACACACACACACACACACACACACCAGCCTAAGTCAGGTATCCATTTCTCGACTAACATCGAGTTGAGGATAAACAGTTGGGATTGGCTATGGACTGTCTGCCTTACCAAGGGTTCGAACCCTGGATGGGCCCGTGGTGGCTCATGGTATGTAGCAGAACTAATGACATAATTCTTCTACAAAAAAAATAAAACATAGGAATTACATAAATGCCATGATAAATGAAAGGCATTTGTCCCAGGACTTACGACAAACGTATCTTAAGACGCACCTGGCGAAAACCAGATGGCTCTACCCATACAAGTGAACGCATCTGCAATGAATACACGATTCTCAACTGTAGAAAAAAATAAAATCCTACGATTAATCTAAAATACAGTCAAGACTGTCCCCAGTAAAACTCTCTCTCTCCTTTAAGCAGGAAAGCATTTTTGGCTCGTAACCTTACAGCCTGCGTCTGTTTACGTGTGTATTTATTCATGCTTTCTTTCGTACACATTCTAAGTAAAAGCAGATAATCTGCCTTCAGTTTTGGGTTGGTGTGTATGGCACAATTTCATTTTGATTATGATGCTATTCATATCCGCATTAAACTGCTTTAAATATGTTCATTGATTATGCTATACTAATATCCTAGTCATGTTTATTAACGCCAACTTATTTCCTTTATATTCCATAGTGACACCCACCTAACACTGTTTTCCTTGTATACCAATCTTGATGGTGATATATTTCATCAGTACGCTGACTGATGACGCTTTATCACGGTATTCCTTCATTTATCTGTACTTTTTCTAAAAGTTTTAATTGTTCCCTCAACACACATGGGATTCTTAAGCAGATGGTGAGGGAGGAATGACCAAAACAAAACGATGAGGGAAGTATCTGTCGTGTTTACAGATGATGACGAAAGATATAGATAGAACTGTATCTGATTCATGAGAGGTCTTCCACTGTGCCTCTCCTTGTCTCCAGTATCAGAGGAGAGCAACGGTCTTCCACTGTGCCTCTCCTTGTCTCCAGTATCAGAGAGAGCAACGTTGACACCAGAAACTTTGGAGCTTGAGAGCTTCACGTGGGGTTTGCTTCTTTATCTTACGATATCATTCTCGTGGAGAAGAATTGAATCCTTCCACTGAGATATTTGATTTCAAATCAAAACTTTTCGTTAATTTATTTTCGTGTACTGATATGTTTAGTCAGCCTACAGCCGGTGTTCGAAGCTTCGATCATTTTGTGCGCTTCTGTGTCTGGGTGCAGCCCATACTGTGCCCACCCGCTGCAAGATTCTCCTCCAACTCCTGACGCCTTAGAAGACCCTCTCTTGTCCAGGAATTCTACCCATAGCATGGCCCAACCCGCCTCTCCTCAAACTCCCACCGCCTACACGATAGTCTCCCTCTCAGTCCCATATCCCTTGCAGAGCTCTGGCTTCCCTAGACCCCCAACTCTCACTCCTCCTCAAACCTCCCACCCCTTCCTTCCCTCACGCCCACCTCCCTGCAGAATCCTCCTCTCTCCACATTTCCACCACCTAACGGCCCTCAACTCCCAGGCCCTCATCCCTAGCATGGTCCTCCCCTCTCAAGACTCCTTTTCCCTGCACGATCCTCCTCCCTCCCTTCACCCTCAACCCCGGAAAAGCACAGGATCACCACCTTCCCCACAACCCTCCTACCTTCCCAGACACTCTACCTCCTCCACGGCTCTACTCTCCATAGACCCCAACCTTCCCTATCTCTGACTGTGGTGGTCTGCGAAAGACGGAGGCCCACACAAACACTTGATCCATTATATATATATATATATATATATATATATATATATATATATATATATATATATATATATATAGACTAAAGATTTTCTTTTCTTTGAAAACACCACACGGGAAAAGCTTTCAAACTGTGCTCTCTGGACATAACAGTTGGACCAGGTTTAGAGGCTATCCCCGTTGTTATTTCTAACTTTTTCGTTTCCATGGCAGAAATACATATATACAGACGGCCATACCATTGCTCCATTATCAAAACACTTCCATTTAGAGAATTTATGCATATCTGTTAGTCAATTTCAGGAACGTACTGACTTATCTCATTTTTGGCTCGTAGGCTTGACGTCCAAACATTACCATGAGAGAGAGAGAGAGAGAGAGAGAGAGAGAGAGAGAGAGAGAGAGAGAGAGAGAGAGAGAGAGAGAGAGAGAGAAGGTAGGACGGAGAATCGTGGCGGAGAAAAAGCCTACATGGGATTCAGGGAATAAGACAGCAATTACACCTCACAGCCAACATATAGAACCATAATGTCAAGACGAGACGTGACACATTCTGACCCGACGTTCAAAGACGAATTATGTGACAAATCCCTCCAGGTGGGCCACACTCAACTCTCCCATGATTATTTTCCGTTGCAAAAAAAAAAAATGAAAAATAAAAAGGCGCTTATCCTTTGATGAATTAAAACACAAATTGCACCGTAACTGCCTTCATTGTCGAGTAAATCACTGCACCAACGACTCCTTACATGCAAATTTCGTTAATGAATGAAAATTGTTCTAATGAGCGTACGGAGAGAGCGTTCTAAAACCTTCCCCTCGTTTCGCCTCAGGCGTTGAGCCTCGCTGTTTTGGCCCCACCTGTCTGTCTGTCTGTCTGTCTGTCTGTTTTGGAGACAATAACGAGATACTGGAAGATACATGTATGGAGGAACGGTCAATAGTAACAGATAAGGATAAGGCATTAGCAAAATACTTGAGTCTGATTCGAGCGTTGTGTTCGAACGGAAGCGATCGAAAAAAACAACGGAGCAGCTTCGACGGGGTTTGAGAGACGGGATGTCTCAGGTGCACAACTCCCTCCCAATAACAGAAAAGTAGTAATATCTCTCTGTCTTTTACACACACACACACACACACACACACACACACACACACACACACACACACACTATCACTGCTGGATTCAATGTTCGGTGAAATGCGTATTAAAGATCCTTTCAGTGAAACGCTTCCGCAGTCTAAACGTGAAACCAATTTTCTCCCACTTACCTGAAGACGTACACCACTGGAATATTGCCGCCACGTCGTCTAACACTTTTCTACCCGCATCTTTTCAATTTCTTGCCTACTGAGCTATGAAGGAGGTGTCGACTTGTGATACATCCAGGGAATGTCAGACACCCCACGTACAACGTGGGAGACAACTCTCTCTCTCTCTCTCTCTCTCTCTCTCTCTCTCTCTCTCTCTCTCTCTCTCTCTCTCTCTCTCTCTCTCTCTCTCTCTCTCCAGTCTCGTCCCCGCCACGTAATCTAATCTGCGTACTTCATGATGACTTCCTTTCTTAGCTGTCACCTCTCCCTTCTTTCCTATCTGTTCTTAATTTATTCTCCCTGTACTCTTGTTTAACACTTCCCTCTGCGTTTACCTAATCCTTTTATCTTTTCCTCCTCCTCCTCTTGTCTACCCTCACCTCTCCTCCTTCTGCTCCTTCCCTTCATCTGCCTCTCCTGCTCTCTTATCCCGTTCCTTCTTCTTCCTTCCACCACTCTATCCTCTCCTGCACGCATGCCAGTGCTGCTACTCTTTCCCTATTCTGATTCACTGTCCTGGATCTTCTGTTCTCCCTCTGACTGTCCTCAACACTCCCCTTGTCTCCCATTCTTTCCTCTCACTCTCCTCTCCCCTTACATCTTTTCCTCTTTTTTTTTCGTTCAAACCTCTCATATCTATCCAGGCCACCTTCCAATCTCAACCCACTTTTATCTTGCTTCTTTTTCCCTCGTTCTCTGTCCTTCCGTCTCTTTCTTTTCCTTTTCTGATAGCATTTTCCCTATTTTCTCCTCTTCTATGCATGTTTCATTTCCTTTGCTCCATTTACTTCTGTCTCCCTTTCTCCTTTCCTTTGACCATCATTTCACTCTATTCATTCTACCTGTCTATCTTTCTGTCTATAGTTCTCCTCCATCATGTCAATTCTGTGTTCCCTTCTCTTTATTGAAATACAGGTGCCCCCTGTCTATCACTTCGTTTCACATGCCCCGACCGCTCAAAATATTTTTCACTTCATCGTTCCATCCCTCGTCCTTGTCCCCACCTATATATATATATATATATATATATATATATATATGAGTGGTTGAGTGGAAGGGTGGTGAAATGAAACACAAGTCTAAATACGGAACACAATATTCCTCAGCGTCTCATCACATGAGAGCACCTCAGGAGGAATGATATAAAGAAAACCCCAGTTAAACTCTATTACACCGGAGGGCGTCCAGGTGCTCGCCGACTACCGCCACTCCCTGATTGGCTGTCCGTGCCATTCTCTCTCTCTGATTGGCTGTCCGTGCCATTCTCTCTCCCTGATTGGCTCCTAGGCGTAAGATCCCCGCACCCCTAGCTAGCGTCTGTCCCTACCCTTGTTCCCGAAGCCCAGGCGAACTCGAAGAATCCACCGCGTTGACATCATTTCTCACAAATGTACAAATCACTCTGAGATGGCGGGCTGCTGTTGCCGACGGCAACTTTTTAGAAAGGAGATAATTCCCCACAGCCCGACTTCCTGGGAACCATTGTCTGTTCTTACCTTTACTGTGAAAGAATTACCATAGTGAAGTGACTGTCAACCTTTTTGGGGGGTTTTTTTGGGCTTTCCCGGAAGGATGGGCGAGTGGTGATGGTACATGCCAGACGAGACTGAAGTGAAAAAAGAAAAAGAAGAGTGACTTGCTTTGAAGAGATCGTAACGAAGTGCGGCACAAAAAAAAAAACGCTGCACAGAGACAATGACTGAGACAGAACCCAGCGATATTCTGTTCCACACAACAATAACACACACACACACACACACACACACACACACACACACACACACAGACACACACACACACGGTGGTGGTCCAGGGAATATTTCACTGTGAGTTTTTCCGACACTGTGAAGAAGATGACGACCTTCTCTTAATCTCCCGTCTTTTGTTTCTGGACCTTCTGTTGTTTCCCGATTTACTGAGTGAAAACTCAAGGTGTCTTTTGTTTTAGCTCGTATTTCAGTCCCATTCTATTCAGATATAAAAGATTATTTTATGCCTTTCTTTTTGCCTTTCGTTTGTTGATATAAACGTTCACTTGTTGCATATTTGTGTCGTGCCACTTATCATCTGTCAAACAGCAGAATTAAATCCGATTTGAGAAACTTTTCGTAACAGCTGGGAAAAATGTGAAAGGCTCACACAAATAAGTTTTTTCGTCTTTCCAAATCGTTTTCCGTCCTCATATCATTCGTTGTCGCTGCTATATACTTTACTACACGAGATTTTCTGCACTTGCTTTGCGTCTATTGCATCTGTGTATCTGTAATCCACTTACACTTTTTATTCATTTACATTTGTATGTCAAGAAGTAAAGACCAGTGCTTAGATTGTTTATAGCACGATGCAACACGCAAGAACTGGCTATACTGTATTCACATTATCTATGTTCGTTCGCTGTTTGTGTCCACGCGAGACCAGAAAATTGATGTTGGTACAGTGTTATATAGGATCGTAAAGGTGTAACAGAACTCAATTTTCAGTGATTTCCAACCATCCTCGGATACGGACGCCGATACTTCACTCATACACTAAACGTTTTCAATTCGTGTCTTCAAAAACAATTAATGAAACAAAATTGTTAGTTATTAACGGAGGCAAAAGGTTTTAAGAATTTAGTTCCACATTAACTATTTTTCAACAGTATGATGTCAGCCTCGCCTTTCAGTAGCCAAAGACCTTAACTTTAATAAACTCTTAATTCGTAAATCATATCAAGACAGAGTTAGGAAGTTTGTATCTTGAATAAAAGAAAAGCGCTAAAACACGATCCCCAGATCATATAAAGAATCATACTCTCAGCAAAACCGTGTTCGTTATATATGGAAGAAAGTTATTAGCGAAGGACGACAATTAAGATTATCATTATATGACGTCTTTGAGCATTTCTAGAGTCAGAGTTACGAAGTGCTGTTACTAATGAATATGGTATAACAACCTTTGGTATTAATGGAGATCCTCAACAGCTTTATATATATATATATATATATATATATAAATATATATATATATATATATATATATATATATATATATATATATATATATATATATATATATATATATATATATATATTCTTTCTTTTAAACTATTTGCCATTTCCCGCGTTGGCGAGGTAGCGTTAAGAACAGAGGACTGGGCCTTTTTTGGAATATCCTCACCTGGCCCCCTGTTCCTTCTTTTGGAAAATTAAAAAAAAAAAAAAAAAAACGAGAGGGGAGGATTTCCAGCCCCCCGCTCCCTCCCCTTTTAGTCGCCTTCTACGACACGCAGGGAATACGTGGGAAGTATTCTTAATCCCCTATCCCCAGGGAATATATATATATATATATATATATATATATATATATATATATATATATATATATATATATATATATATATATATATATATATACTCTTATAAATCCACCGGGAAAATGAAACCCGATAAGTTCCCAAGTTCATCAGGGGAGATACAAGAAAGAAATGTAAGTCAGTTGATATACAACGAAGAGACGTAGCTAGGACGCTTTTTCATAGATAAGATGCTTACTGAGCCTCAGTCGAGATAGGACCTATCTCTGGCGTAATTCAAACACCAGGAATAGTGTCCTTCCCTTCCTGAATTCAGCTTACCCACCAGCCACAGCAACTTTACCAAGGAGATTCGACTCAAAGAGCGAGACGAGTACGTTCTTGTACGCTGTGTGATCTTTACTAGAAGTTGAGAGGAGTTCTTAGGAATGATAGTAAGGGGTTGGAAAGTCTGGACGATAGGACGAACGTCTGGGAGAATGACACTGGCTTGATTATCGCAAAGTCTGTATCTGCTGAAGATAAGAAAGCATAAGTAACTCGCTTATGGAGAAGGACGGTGACTCTAGAGGCTATGATGGATGAAGACTGAGGTGCCTTTCAGCCGATTAAGTTGAAGTAAATGTCAGATGGAATTTGGATTTCCAGCTAGAGAGAGACACCGACTCAAAATAGGATCAATTCATTAATGGGCCAATGAGTATAAACAGGGCGATTTAATCATTATCCTGGTCAGGGATTCAAAACCAGGAATGCTGCATTGGGGGAACCAAGAGGAAAAGTGTGTTCTCTTCTGAAGACAAAGTAGACAACAGTCGGGAGTATCTTTTTTACATTTGTTTTATATCGTCTCGAACACTTCCAGGGAACGATATTCATTAGACACGTAGGCACCATTAATGTGTAGTCATAAGCAGTGTAGAAGGAAAGTGTAGGAAAGTATAAGGTTTCCATTAGTAAGTTCAGAGACAGATGTAAGAAAGGTTTTGATATCAGGATTAGATCTACTACCAAGATATGACGTAGATGCATGTTCTCTGAGTATGTTAGGTTTAAAAAGACAAGTAGAATCTCTGTCTGTAAGAGGAAAGCTGTGTTTTATTTCGATCTGTAAGACTACTTTAGTAGAGAGAGAGAGAGGTCTCTATGAATTCCATCTCTGTAGGGCTCTAGGTGTGACTGTAATGCATGTGTGAGACACAGACGTAGTTGAACGCAGACATAGTTGAACGCAGACGTAGTTGACGCAGACGTAGTTGACGCAGACGTAGTTGACGCAGGCGTAGTTGAGTTGAGAAACCAATACGGGGAAAGTCTTATATGGGAAGCCATGGTAGAAGAAAGTCAGGCAAAACAGCCATGCTAAGTACGAGTTGCTCCCGCCCAGCAAAGGCCTCATTGGTCAGTCTCAGGTCAGTAACCAGACGCAAATAAATGGGCCAACCCACCTCAGTCCTGCACACCCACACCCACACTAACAATCTAGACATGTAATTTGGGTCCAGTCAACTGAGGCCCAAGGCCCTTAAAAATTCCCTGAGCAAAATTAGTTCAAAGTTGCCTCGGTCATTTAACAGAACATTTTATGCAAATGCATGCAAAACTCGAAACGAATTTTCAGAGTTAGAGGTAACAGCATTAAAAGAAAATTATATACGACTGGTATCGTTAAATCTTAGTAAGATATCAAAAATAAGAATTTCCTTGCTGAATATGTAACAGTACGGTAAGTCACTTTATTCATGACTAACACAAGGAAAAAAATAGTTGAAGTCAATCACATAAAGAATTTTTATGGTATAGCTGTTCATGATACTATCATCATTCATTATGGAAATTCAAGAAGAGCCTCATAAGAGAATAACAGTAGAATTCAGCTTACAGAACACTGCACACACACAAGAGGTGGACGAAAGCTTCTATACCCTGTAAGCAGATATAGGGCGTAGAGCACCCTTCGTTTATCATAGTTTCCCTGTAAGAACCACCTTACAGTAGCTCAAGGTTTACCCTCTACCTAAATTTTGATTACTTAAAAACATCTCGAACCTACTCGCTCGTTAGGCGAACACACCACATTTATTTATAATTATACATGATCTTTTCTACAATGTTGTACGTGAAGGAAAGTTTGGTACGAGAGATAACTACTGTTAGATGCTGTTCATGTCGGCAGTCGTGATTTTCTTTTTTCTTTTATGATCTTCGCATTACTCTTGATGCGATGAGATAGGATGACATCGTCATTGAGAAATATATGCAAGCGAAAGTAGCTCGTAAAAGATTCAGTTAGACATTCAGAGTAGAAGCGGGAATATACGTGTTTGTGCCACTGCGTCGCACAAGGTTATTTTCCACAAATTAGCCAAAGTGGTGAAACAGGGAAATAAAGAATTTCCTGTTGTCTAAGATAACAGCCTACGAGATACTGAGAAGGGAAGAGCAATCAACATGAAAAAGATAGTCAGTATAGCACGAAATGTCATAAAGAATGCTATAGATAAGTTAGAAGGAAATGAATCATTATCTAGTCATTTATTCCGCTGAATATGGAAAACGGTAACTTGGCAAAGATTTGTCACAATCTGTTTCTTTTTCTTATATATTCGTCTTTGCCACTGAAGATACTACTCATATTGCAGATCTAGTTCCATAATGACAAACATGTTCAAGATATAAGATCAACATTAGATGTAATGAGAGGTCTTTTCTTAGTGACGTCTATGTTTCTGGTCGCCAACACTGCCGCAAACATTCTTGAAAGGTCCTAAAGGTCTCTATCTTTCTTTGCCACCCTCTGTGTTTCTTTATACGCTTTTGTATCATGCGTCGCACGGCACTAATCCTTTTCTGCTGTTTAGTAGACGACAAGCACGAGAGAGAGAGAGAGAGAGAGAGAGAGAGAGAGAGAGAGAGAGAGAGAGAGAGAGAGAGAGAGAGAGAGAGGCAGACTGCAAAATTTTGCCATGAGCCAGGGCGAGTGCGCAACGCTTACTTTACACATGAAAGAACAAAACTGTGAGACAGAAAGAAAGTGTGTGTGTGTGTGTGTGTGTGTGTGTGTGTGTGTGTGTGTGTGTGTGTGTGTGTGTGTGAGACACAAACACATACGAGTAAACACAGTCCTCCCAATCAGGGAGTTTATAATAATATTTGCAGGTCGTGATGGGCGAAGGTTTAGCTCTCTAGCCTCGTGTTCGGCCAAAGGTCAAACTGGCTGGTTGGCTGGGTGGCCCTCATTATCTTCCACCTTGCCTCATAAACCAGCTTAGTTGTGGACACGGAAGCATGTTAACCGTGAGACTATTTTACCGCACAACTATTTTTCTCGTTGTTGCTTTTGTATTAACCTCTGCCATGAACCTATAAAGATATAGCAGACGACCCGCTTTCATCAGTAATCTCCAGTTATGATTCTCTGTTATGGACCAAACATGTAATATATGGAGACCAATAAAGGACACACATACCACAGTGAGCATTGGTTGAGCTTGGACCTGAAGATACGTCTGCAAAGCCACTGCAGATGTAACTGCTGCTTGATGCTAAACAGTTTAACAAGCGTACGAGTCCCCCCTCCGTTATCTCTCAAGATAAGGCCTTATCTGTTGTTATCCTGTTGTTTATCACATCCTTGTCGCGGTAGGATTAAGATATGAACCCAGCGCTGCTTAATTAACTTCTCGGATCGGGGGGAGCAGCGATGACTTCAAAAAGTACGTACCTACAAGTACAGACGACGAGATTTCTTCCAAAAGAAATGGCAGGGGGGCTAATGAGTAGCATTCACCACAGGGAAAAAAAAGTACAGAGTTCAGAACAAAGTCGTATTAGTCAATCGGGTGTTAAGTTTGAGATAGGGTAGAGCGAGTGTGATTTCGTGGATTGAACGTCTGCAAGCAGTGTGTATGTGAACCTTGAAAATGGAAATAGACAGCAGCGTGGACTAGGAAGCCGAACATGACATAGCCACTGTAGTGCATCCTCACAGCACCACTGTCCCGTATATTCCCGATACCCAGGCGGGAATGAAAGAGGGAAAGATCAAAGAATTCGTACAGAAGTGAGATGAGAGAGAGAGAGAGAGAGAGAGAGAGAGAGAGAGAGAGAGAGAGAGAGAGAGAGAGAGAGAGAGAGAGAGAGAGAGAGAGAGAGAGAGAGAGAGAGCTGATAGTAAAAGTCATTTAAAAAAACGTTTGAGAGAGAGAGAGAGAGAGAGAGAGAGAGAGAGAGAGAGAGAGAGAGAGAGAGAGAGAGAGAGAGAGAGAGAGAGAGAGAGAGAGAGAGAGAGAGAGAGAGAGAGAGAGAGAGAGAGAGAGAGAGAGAGAGAGAGAGAGAGAGAGAGAGAGAGAGAGCTGATATTCGAAGTCATTTAACAAAACGTCTGACATATGGACATTGTAAGGGTAAAGCAGCAAATCACAGTGAACAGGGACACCTGGTTGTGGCCCCGCGCCCGTGCCTCCTGGTACATTAACACCCTTCATCACCATACACTCCCTCAGAGCCAGGCTGTAAGAGAAACTTTTCCTCTCCAACCATTTAACATATTTCCCCGATCACTTCATGTGGGCGTCTCACCCGTCAAAATAAAACTTGCCGCTGCCTTAATAACCCTCGTTTGACCCAACTTCATTAATGATCATGATGAGAGACCATTCCAGGTCACGCCAAACGGTTCACTTGATGATGGACTTTTGACTTTCATGCTTCCCGGACTCTAATACTCCACCTTAATAGACTCGAAACTATGTTGGGGGACGAACGTGATGTTGAGGTATGCACATAACTCTACGGAGAACGATGATGATTAAAGGATATATAGGCGCTTGATCACACGACCAACCTCGCCCTCTGACCAGCGTCTGGTGCCTGCGATTCTTTTACTCTCAGTGAGGCCCGTCTCTCTTGATGACATGTTGATAAACAGAACGGTTTGGTTAGAGTAAATGGTTGTGGTAACTTCTCTGCTTATGGCTGTATGATGTCTGTTGATTGGAGACAATTGCTGCATCACTGAGATCAACAAGATTATTGAGACAAAGATACTCCTTAAGAGTAATATTCATTCGTCCTTTTTGAAAATAGATTTCATGTCAAGATTGTACAATCCATCATTTTTTCTTCTCCTAGTTTAAGAATGATCTTTTCAGTATTATATATATATATATATATATATATATATATATATATATATATATATATATATATATATATATATATATATATATATATATATATATATATATATATATATATTTATATATATATATATATATATATATATATATATATATATATATATATATATATATATATATATATATATATATATATATATATATATATATATTGGAAAGGATCACAATTTTGCGCGTGATCAAGATATTCCTATGAGTCCACAGGGAAAATGAAACACGAAAAGTTCCCAAGTGCACTTACGTGTAATAATCACATCATCAGGGGAGACTCTTTAGTCTAAACGAAAATATTTACGGTTACGTTTCAAGGGTTTGTTCTGTGATGGTTTATTTTGCGTCAGTTTCAGTTTCTCGCGTTGGTAAAGTCATCAGTGCTCGACTCAGCGGAGCTCTGGCCTGAGTTCGAGTATTCTCCTCAGGAAAGTCGAGAGATCCTTTCGGCAAGTCTTCGATTGTGCCTCTCGCAATATTGCCCAGTCCAGGACGTGTCTTTAGTGAGCTCTTGAGGAGTATTTGTGTATGTGTGTGTGTGTGTGTGTGTGTGTGTGTGTGTGTGTGTGTGCTGGCTGGTTGCTGTGAGGAGGGAGAGCACAGAGAAGACTGAGAGGAGGACAGAAGAGTAGATGAAAAAGAAGGAGTGGAGAGATGGGAAGAAATGAATGATGGGTAAATGAGAACGAACCATAGAACTGGTTCGAGAACCGGAGAGGTCGATCAAGGTATTAGTGATAACTGAAAAGCTCTCACACTAACATATATGAAGTACATGAATATCCATTACAAGATATGTATACACACACACACACACACACACACACACACACACACACACACACACATACACACACACACACACACACACACACACACACACACACACACATACACACACACACACACACACACACACATACACTCTATAGAATTAATCAATATTCATGGAAACATGAACTGTGGTACGGAAATCAGACACGATCCGGGAAATTCTAGTGGAAGGTTCTCTGTGATATCTACAGTGAAAGGGTAGGAACATGGGATACCCTTGGCTCCGATGAAATATCGAGAGAGAGAGAGAGAGAGAGAGAGAGAGAGAGAGAGAGAGAGAGAGAGAGAGAGAGAGAGAGAGAGAGAGAGAGAGAGAGAGAGAGAGAGAGAGAGAGAGAGAGAGAGAGAGAGAGAGAGAGAGAGTTCTGGCTCAATGGTAACATGACGTCAATAAGCGAAAGAGTTAAGGCATGCACTGAGGAGTAAATCGTGGGACTCTAGCCAGCCTGCATTTATAGGTATACGAGACGAAGAAACGAGTAGAGTAGAATGGAAAAATGAAATGACGGCTCGAAAAACTTTGACGAAGATACAGTGGACAAAGCAAGAGAAAATAGAGAAAACTTTTCCAATGATTTACCTAGACAAAACCGTCAGGTAATCAAGCTTAGGGATTCAGAGGGAGGAATTATAGCGAGTGATGGAGACATACGCGAGGAACTTAATGGCGAGCTCAGAGGTGTAGTCACGATGGAATACACCACAGCCCTAAAGCTGGTGATATGGAATGAGCTAGAGGGTTTTGGGAGAGCAAAGAAATGACGTGGAAAGACATACACAGAATACTAAAGAATGTAGACCCAAGTGTAATAAAGAAATGTGCAGTTACACTTGACACGTCATTTAAGATACTGAAGAAGATGTCGCTGGTGAAAGGTAAAAGCACCAAGGAAATGGAAGAAGGTAATTGCTAACACCAGTCTATAAGGAAGGAAACCGAAGATATGAGCGCTGCATTACACTGCAGTCTGTCCGGTGAATGTAATCTGTAGAGTAATGGAAAAGATCACCCGAAAAGAAAATGATAATCACTTGTGAAGAAGCGTTCCCTTATTGAGAGTCAACATGGATTATGGGAGAGGAGGTCATGTTTAATATAATTCTTAGATTTCTATGAGGAAGTGAGCTCCAGTTTGGGTAATGAAGATGGCTGGGTAAATTGTGTGCAGATATGGATTCCCTGAGAGCATTTGACACTATACCCACATTAAAGGCAGGTAAAGAAGATGGATCATCAGGCAGTAACAAGGAGAGATGTCTTGAACTGATAAGATATTATATTAGGGGAAAGGAACAAATGGGTTGGAATCCCCAGGGGTCAGTCCTATTCCTATTGCTTTTCTCGTTTAATGTAAATAGCTACCTGAATATTCATGTTTGCACATTATGCCAAGGTCATGGGGAAAGTAAAATGTGTAAAGAGGATTGCATCAACCCACAGGGGAACATAGATAATCTCTAATTTTAGTCTCATACACTGTTACAGAACTTTAACCCAAGTAAATACAAGATGATGAGGATAGGGACACTGTATAAAAAGTTTTCAGTATGAATACTGTTTGGAAGGAGATACGCTGTGGAAATCGTCGTATGAAAAGGACCCAATAGTCGACACTTTACGTACCTAACCTCTC
>NC_092243.1:13238483-13240983 GCF_036320965.1 Panulirus ornatus | reverse complement strand
CGTTCCTTCATGTTGTATTTCTCTTTATAATTTCCTCCGAGTGTTTCTCACCTCCTTGGGCATGCTGGGGTCAGTTTGGTTCCTTACAGAGCACATCGTGGATGGTACCTGACTGCTGTTCGTGTATATATGACGGTTTTATTTGGAGACGCTTTTTCATATTCGTAGACAGTTGAAGAATTTGAGAATCCGGTGTTGACTTAGATTCGTTTAGCTCTTTAGGATATCATAATGGAGGAGGAGGAGGTTCGAAGATATGCAGGATCTTGGGGCTCTGCTTAGGTATGTCCTTATGACACAGAGTTTGTATCTATGCGGGCTTTGCCTCTCCGCGTTCGGGCATCTTCCCAGGTGGTGCTTGGGCTTGCGGTATGCGTTTGATATATACTCACTACTGTGAGCCCTGATGTCATCGCCAAGAGAAGGCATCATGTTATTTATACCCATCTCATAAGTGAATTGTAAAAAATGATGTTCCTTTCATGGTTTGATTTAGTGGTTTAAAGTGATCCTCTTCTTTTACTACCAAGAATATATCAGTGTGTCACGACAGCATGTGATTTACTAGGATATTGTCATCCAGACGTGGAAAAAGATCTCGTCTAAAGAGTATTATACTGCAGCACTAACCCTTTCGACTTTGTCGAACAGTCGACCGTCGGGGCTACAGAGTGGGGCATCTCTGTAATCCAGGCTCGAAGCAGACCTTCTGTGATACTACGAAACAGCCGAACGGGATGTTCCGTTAGGGTAGTTGAACACATTCTCGAAGATGATTTGAACCGTAGTTTTCCACACTAACGTTGGCAGAGAGTCTTTAGAACATCGTATTGACTGTCTTACCCGATGAGGACATCTGGGTATGGTAGATCTCGTGTGTTGATGTTCCTTCTATGTAACGCTGTAAGTTTAGATAGACTTCGGGAAGAGGTAAATCTCTTCTCGTTTACTCCACTGCTGATGAAACCATTGTGGATGAGGATCTGCCCTAAGCGCTGGGTTTTCGCAGTGAGATCCAATGAGAAGATGTGTTATAGATTCGATGGAGGAAGGATTTGATGACGCCACTCATCGGGAATGGATTTCCCAAAAACATCACTAAAGAAGCAGAATCGCTTCCTCCTGAACCACATCAAAGTATCTTGTTGTACTACAAGCAACCCCATGGCAACAACATTTATACTTAAGGATAAATAGGAATGCTCGACCCACCTGACATGTATGTATTGTACTGGCTCTTAAAGACCGAATATGATCAGAAATTCCCTATGGTGTGCGCTCGAATATATATATATATATATATATATATATATATATATATATATATATATATATATATATATATATATATATATATATATATATATATATATACATATATATATATATATATATATATATATATATATATATATATATATATATATATATATATATATATATATATATATATATACACATATATATATATAAAGAAGTGTTTTTTAATCTTTCCTTTATGAAATGATGGATCGTCATTCAAAAATAATGAAAAACATACAGAGAAAATCACATCACCATCTTCGTATTGGTGTGGTCCATTGTTGAATGAGCATCCAGAGGCGGTTCTGAATGACGCATTTGAGAAGCTCCTGATAAGAGAGGAAGACGTGGAAATGACGTCTCTTTCCTTCTATTGAGCTTGTCTTCCATTTATACACTTACAAGTCATAAAGGAACATCGTGAGTGATAAATGACCTGAATACATTTAGAAACTTTGTATCTCATTTGATTCAGCATTGAACGTGAGGGAGATTGGCTGGCTGGTAAATGTTTACAGGATATTGAAGGGATTTTATATTCTTTTCCTGTAAACTGAAAACTCTCCCATATTTCATACCCGCTCTTATTCCATACACAGGCATAACGTTCACGGCGAACAACATGAATAAATGTAGAAATGTTATACCTTTTTATTCTGTACACGTATCAGTGTGAGAAGATCGAGTGCCTGTCATGTATGGAGACGATACTGGAGTTTCTATGTGAACTTTTATGGCGGGAAATAATCTAGATCATTACCAATCACCTATCACCAAAGCCTTCCATTAGCCCGAGATTATGTAAAGAAATAATTAGACGCAACAATTATGCAGTTAAGATCTTCCATAAGGAGCGAGTTTACTCATGACGCCTCTCACTCCATGAGTAATCTCGATAAGATCCATCTCTAAGTTCCGTATTTCCTCACATTTCTCATGTTATTCCTCTTCACTTTCCTCACTAAACTGACACACAAGTGTTCCTCCTAACACCTGAGGCCATTCAATGATCTACGTATTTTCTGCAGGATGACCAAACACACATGCCTTTCAGGTGGATGGATTTGCTCTCCTAGCGATGGTGGAGACCTCTATTGCCTACTAATGCCATTAATTAAGTCAGCTGGATATCTAAACACAGGTGGGGAAAGCTAGCACATCAATTGGTTTTGGGGAAACTGTTTTCTACGGCCTCAAC
>NC_092243.1:13210983-13233483 GCF_036320965.1 Panulirus ornatus | reverse complement strand
TCTTTTATCTAAACTAAGCTTGACTGTGTAACTCTTAGCACATTTTCTTATTACTAAAGAAAACTATGTATTACTTTTATGGGTTCCCTAATTTAGAATCTATTCATTTTATTTCTCAAATTTCTTTTCATCATTCATCACAGACACGCCAGATCAACTGGGCCAAATGGCTGTTACATCTCATAGACCTCTTTGTCCACTAAGGCGTACCACACTCAGCTCTATAGGAGCTATCGGTTCCTGGGGATCCTCTCGATATAATGCGCCTTTTGCATTCGCTATTTCCTCCGCGGAGCATAAACACTCTTATTTATGCATATCAGAATGGGGCATCGCATTCATCCTAAAGACATCTCGTCGCCTCTCGCATCTTTGCAGAAGGTTTTTATTGCTCTTTTTATACTTGTATTTTCCTTTCTTACCAGAGTCTTCAACGCATCGGCTATTCGAATGTATTTCTACCAAAATGACAGAGGTTATATGCAACTTGTGCCAGCGAACATTCACTGTTTTTAGACATCTGAATGAATTCCCACTTACGAGGTCATTGGCAAGGTAAACATCCGAATTTGCGGAGAAAAACTGGATAAATGTAAACCCAAGCAACGACGTAATCTTTCGATTCAGGGAAACCTGTTGAATAAATCAAATCAGCATTACACGTTTTATCAAGAAACCCACCGATGTTGCGACAATGCAGCGTTGCATTTTGTTACGGTTGCTGGGAGATCATCCAAGACTGCGATAAGATACTGGTTCATGAATCAGTTCTCGTATTTAGCATATGTTAGCTATTCTCCACCACATCCGAACACACTTTCAAAGTCAGCTTAATGACTTAGAAATACTTTCCACGTGAAAGTCCTAGAATGTGAAAGGAAGAACTGTCGACCTTTTCTTTACATTGAATCATCGGTTGGGTGATTTGCGTAGCAATTATCTAGCTCTCGCAATACGTAACCCGTATGAATGTGGCAGTGTTGGCTGGGTCCTGTAATCTTGGTGCTTGTCAGGATTTATCAGGAGTAAATCTTGAGAATCTGAGCTGCTGTAGATGAGAAATCATTCGAAATCATCTGGAAAAGTGTAAGATCAAGCTGCCAGATGTTTCTTTTGTACTTAAGGCAAAATACATTTGATACCCTGCATCGTTCAACGTCTTGGTATTCAATGGCAAGTCTGTGCCTCTCTCCTTCTGCATCTTCCATTAGATGCAGTCCTGGATGCTCGAAGAAATGATATAGAGCCTCATCTTTTAGATATATCGAATCACCATTTTCTTCCGCGCTTTGACAGTTGGTCAGGGAATATTACCAAAACATTAGGGTGATCATAGCTTGGCGTCAGTCAGTACTTCCGCTCAGTGTCAGCACACTTTTCTGCAGCGAATGATTATTAGCTTGGAGAGGAATGAAGTTTATAGCCTCGTTTCTCAAATGTCACGGGAGACGATTGTGTGTTACAGCACGTCATATATCCCCGACCTCAGTCACTGGGGATGCTACCTTCCATTTCCTATAAGATTTGGTCGATATTTCACTCCCCCGTGTCATTCGAAATTCGATCTGAGCCAGATTTTTCAAGAAAATTCTACTCCTTCATAATCTGTAGTGTAAATTAGGGAAGATAAGAAAATAAACTAACATTCTTTGTAAACGCAAACAACAGACCGTATATCAGGTTTGAGAGTGTCCTTTCTTTTTCCTAACTGGAGTTCATAAACCCCCAACTTCACTATCTTTCGCCCCGTGAGGGAGGCAACAGAGCTCGAAAATTCTTCCTCGAAACAGTTTTCGTTTTCTTTCGTATCTTGCGGCGCATCAAGGCTCCCGATGGCCTTCAAAACGAGGCTGCAGGGGAGATTGCTCTTAGCCCCCACACACACATGGGTGTGACACATTTCTTTCAATTCCTAACACTCAGGATGTCTCTTCGTGAGAGAGTAACAGTAACAGTTGTAGCAGTGTTACGTTTGGCGATTTTTCTATTTCGCCATTATTCTACGTTAGTCGTGTAGAGCAGGAATAATCTGAGTCTCTATTTTTAACGTAGAAAAATGGTGATCAATTTTTGGAAAGGAGATATAGAATCTTTGATTCTCTTCATGTTAGATTCTGTCTCAAAGTAAGTCTAAATAGCAGGTGGAATTCACCTTTTTCGCTCAATTAACTTATTTTCTTACTCTCTTATACCTCCCAATACCAGCATTGATCTCAGAACACAATACACCACGCTGATTCCTCAAACCTATCACCTCAAGTGAATCGGAATTTGATAACTCATGGTTTTTGGTGTCTCCATCTAAGCCTCATAATCTGAGGAATTATATTTTGTGAAACAGGTCTTTAATAAACGAAAGAATGTGACTTTGTTCATGGTTCCCTATAGAAGCCAAACTATGGTGTAGGTGGAGTCTTCTTCCTTGTCTTTTCATTTTTCTTCTTCTTCTTCTTCTTCTTCTTCTTCTTCTTCTTCTTCTTCTTCTCCTTCTTCTTCTTCTTCTTCTTCTTCTTCTTCTTCTTCTTCTTCTTCTTCTTCTTCTTCTTCATCATCATCATTTTCTTCTTCTTCTTCTTCTTCTTCTTCTTCTTCTTCTTCTTCTTCTTCTTCTTCTTCTTCTTCTTCTTCGTCATCTTCTTCTTCTTCGTCATCTTCTCCATCGTCAGTAGTACATACGTAGGTCTTTGATTTGTAACCCTTACTTGTCTTCGGGAGTAAAGTCTCTCTCTCCTCAAGTAATCAGGAAAGGATTTATTGCTATGATAAGACGATAAAACCCACTGGGAAAGTCTTACTTGACCATTTTACGGCAGGTCATAGAATGGCAAGATTAGCTGGACTTTAGTTTGAAATGATGGGGTTCCAGGCCGTTGATGTACTTTGGTCCAGAACCTGAAGTCTTTCCCCGCAGACTAAACCACTTACCTGAGGATGTAATTCTTCATCTGCTTTAGCATCTATCATCCTGGAGGCTGTTTACTCTTGACCCGAGACTACTAAAACATGGATCACATTCCATCATTCTTACAGTCAATTAACGTGGCCCCCTTACAACCCTTTTCCATGCAAGAGCTATTGCACAGAACAAAGAAGTGATTAATCTTTGGAAAGAGATGAAGAATATATTCCTTTCTTATCGTTACGTTCATATGATTAGGTCTCAATATTTCACCCCATTAAGAAATAGTTTCAAAGGAAGATAGAAATGAGGTCAATTCTGAGAAGAACTTATCTGTGCTTAGTTTAATGGGCAGCATCTTAGCTAACTCTCGCAGTAATGGTGATTCGGAGCAACGGTAGGGGATATCCAGATAGTCACAACGAGTCCTTAGATGAAGACATACGAACAGATTCATCTAATAGACAGTAGCTGCAGCCATAACTCTGTTAATGCTCATCTCACGCCCTTAGCCATCTCACTGTTCGCTTGGAATGTATCCGCCAACAACACATGACTATTTATCAACATCTCGTGGATTCTTCTCGTCACTTTTCGTGCTTCGCTCGGTCGGTGTTGTCGTTCACGAAGAAATGTTCAGAATTCATAAAACTTTACTACATCATGCTTCCTCCTGAAAGTCCTTCTCAGACGCAAGGTCTCAGCAGGTGTTTGGCTATTTGCAGCGCTTCTAACTTTGGCAAAGCCCTGATGACGTATTTTGAAGCGTGCGAGCCTCCGTCCATGAATAAGTAATTCTAATTTCATAAACCCGGCTCTATTTTACTCTATCCTCGTCCATCCTTAGCTTAGTGAGTTATAAATAGCTCACTGCCCATAAACCTGTTCTCTGTCAGGTAGTCACACACACACACACACATATTAGAGACTGCCAAGGTACATATATTAGTCTGGCACAGATTATGATAAAAGAAAATCTAGATAACGTTATCGAGATCAATCGAGCTGAATACTAGCAGTAGATCTATGGAGGTCAATAGATGGGGGAATTCGACTCTCGTTTCTCCTGTGTCTAACTCGCTACGGAGGAAGTTCGACTATCATCTAAACTTAGCCTTAGAAAGCAAGGCATATACCAAAGGAGCTGATTTAAGGGAGTTGCTATATCTTTGTAGGATCAAATCTCGTTCTTCTCTCCAGCTTTTGTTGAAAATTCTCTCTAAACAGTGTTGGGAAATGAGGTGAATAGATATGAAAGCGAGACATGTTAAGCGGTAACAATGTACGGTAGATAAGGGGTACATTTGAATACGTAAGTAAGGCAGATAAGAGAGGGCCAAATGACCCATAACGAGGCTATCTGACAAGTCATGTTCTAAACCTAAGCTACATTTCACTTCTACGTAGTTGAGGGTGGGGCAGAATAGTGATGAGGGTAATTGCCTTGTGGTAGGGGACGAGGTCTGTAAGAAATAGAGATGATAGCAAAGAACTGAATGGCAATGAGAGTGGAGGAAGATATTTCGACTCGTGCAGTAATATCGGAGGAGAGGTGGAGTAGAGAGACAAGACGAAGGACAGATAAGCAGGAAGGCAGAGATAAACAGACAAGCAACGAGAGAGAGAGAGAGAGAGAGAGAGAGAGAGAGAGAGAGAGAGAGAGAGAGAGAGAGAGAGAGAGAGAGAGAGAGAGAGAGAGAGAGAGAGAGAGAGACAGACAGACATAGAAACAGACAGACAAACAAGGGACACAGAGAGAGGAATACTTAAATATGACTATGAATATTCCTTAGATATTCTAATTTTTTGAGAAACATAAAACATATTTATGATGGATTGCGCAAAAGATGCTTGTGGCATGAGAAGAGTGGGAGGTGGGCTGTTTAGAAAGGGTAGTGAGTGGTGGGATGAAGAAGTAAGAGTATTAGTGAAAGAGAAGAGAGAGGCATTTGGACGATTTTTGCAGGGAAAAAATGCAATTGAGTGGGAGAAGTATAAAAGAAAGAGACAGGAGGTCAAGAGAAAGGTGCAAGAGGTGAAAAAAAGGGCAAATGAGAGTTGGGGTGAGAGACTATCAGTAAATTTTAGGGAGAATAAAAAGATGTTCTGGAAGGAGGTAAATAGGGTGCGTAAGACAAGGGAGCAAATGGGAACTTCAGTGAAGGGCGTAAATGGGGAGGTGATAACAAGTAGCGGTGATGTGAGAAGGAGATGGAATGAGTTTTTTGAAGGTTTGTTGAATGTGTTTGATGACAGAGTGGCAGATATAGGGTGTTTTGGTCGAGGTGGTGTGCAAAGTGAGAGGGTTAGGGAAAATGATTTGGTAAACAGAGAAGAGGTAGTAAAAGCTTTGCGGAAGATGAAAGCCGGCAAGGCAGCAGGTTTGGATGGTATTGCAGTGGAATTTATTAAAAAAGGGGGTGACTGTATTGTTGACTGGTTGGTAAGGTTATTTAATGTATGTATGACTCATGGTGAGGTGCCTGAGGATTGGCGGAATGCGTGCATAGTGCCATTGTACAAAGGCAAAGGGGATAAGAGTGAGTGCTCAAATTACAGAGGTATAAGTTTGTTGAGTATTCCTGGTAAATTATATGGGAGGGTATTGATTGAGAGGGTGAAGGCATGTACAGAGCATCAGATTGGGGAAGAGCAGTGCGGTTTCAGAAGTGGTAGAGGATGTGTGGATCAGATGTTTGCTTTGAAGAATGTATGTGAGAAATACTTAGAAAAGCAAATGGATTTGTATGTAGCATTTATGGATCTGGAGAAGGCATATGATAGAGTTGATAGAGATGCTCTGTGGAAGGTATTAAGAATATATGGTGTGGGAGGCAAGTTGTTAGAAGCAGTGAAAAGTTTTTATCGAGGATGTAAGGCATGTGTACGTGTAGGAAGAGAGGAAAGTGATTGGTTCTCAGTGAATGTAGGTTTGCGGCAGGGGTGTGTGATGTCTCCATGGTTGTTTAATTTGTTTATGGATGGGGTTGTTAGGGAGGTAAATGCAAGAGTCCTGGAAAGAGGGGCAAGTATGAAGTCTGTTGGGGATGAGAGAGCTTGGGAAGTGAGTCAGTTGTTGTTCGCTGATGAAACAGCGCTGGTGGCTGATTCATGTGAGAAACTGCAGAAGCTGGTGACTGAGTTTGGTAAAGTGTGTGGAAGAAGAAAGTTAAGAGTAAATGTGAATAAGAGCAAGGTTATTAGGTACAGTAGGAGTGAGGGTCAAGTCAATTGGGAGGTGAGTTTGAATGGAGAAAAACTGGAGGAAGTGAAGTGTTTTAGATATCTGGGAGTGGATCTGTCAGCGGATGGAACCATGGAAGCGGAAGTGGATCATAGGGTGGGGGAGGGGGCGAAAATTTTGGGAGCCTTGAAAAATGTGTGGAAGTCGAGAACATTATCTCGGAAAGCAAAAATGGGTATGTTTGAAGGAATAGTGGTTCCAACAGTGTTGTATGGTTGCGAGGCGTGGGCTATGGATAGAGATGTGCGCAGGAGGATGGATGTGCTGGAAATGAGATGTTTGAGGACAATGTGTGGTGTGAGGTGGTTTGATCGAGTAAGTAACGTAAGGGTAAGAGAGATGTGTGGAAATAAAAAGAGCGTGGTTGAGAGAGCAGAAGAGGGTGTTTTGAAATGGTTTGGGCACATGGAGAGAATGAGTGAGGAAAGATTGACCAAGAGGATATATGTGTCGGAGGTGGAGGGAACGAGGAGAAGAGGGAGACCAAATTGGAGGTGGAAAGATGGAGTGAAAAAGATTTTGTGTGATCGGGGCCTGAACATGCAGGAGGGTGAAAGGAGGGCAAGGGATAGAGTGAATTGGAGCGATGTGGTATACAGGGGTTGACGTGCTGTCAGTGGATTGAATCAAGGCATGTGAAGCGTCTGGGGTAAACCATGGAAAGCTGTGTAGGTATGTATATTTGCGTGTGTGGACGTGTGTATGTACATGTGTATGGGGGGGGGTTGGGCCATTTCTTTCGTCTGTTTCCTTGCGCTACCTCGCAAACGCGGGAGACAGCGACAAAGTATAAAAGAAGAAAAAAAAAAAAAAAAAATGTATGCGCGGATTAAATGCATGATCACGAATTTCTAAATCTCTCGTTGATAATGAATGAAGAACCTGCATGATATGTCGAGTGAAAAATTAATCATTTTTGCTAAGATCCTGGATTAACAACCATCCCATAGCTGACTGCCATTTGCCAACGACATCATTTCCAATGAAGTGTCTATCAATCTATCTATCTATCTATCTATCTATCTATCTATCTATATATATATATATATATATATATATATATATATATATATATATATATATATATATATATATATATATGAATATTATCCCTGGGGTTAGTAGAGAAAGAATACTTCCTACCTATTCCCTGCGTGTCGTAGAAGGCAACTAAAAGAGAAGGGAAGAAGAAACAGAGAAAGGGGCTAAGTGAGGTTATTTCCTTAAAGGCTTAGTCCTCTGTTATTAACGCTAACTTGCTAATGCAGGAAAAGGCGAATAGTGTGAAAGAATATATATATATATATTTCTTTTAAACTATTCGCCATTTCCCGCGTTAGCGAGGTAGCGTTAAGAACAGAGGACTGGGCCTTTTTTGGAATATCCTCACCTGGCCCCCTCTGTTCCTTCTTTTGGAAAATTGAAAAAAAGAAAAAAAACGAGAGGGGAGGATTTCCAGCCCCCGGCTCCCTCCCCTTTTAGTCGCCTTCTACGACACGCAGGGAATACGTGGGAAGTATTCTTACTCCCCTATCCCCAGGGATATTATATACATATATATATATATATATATATATATATATATATATATATATATATATATATATATATATATATATATATATATGTATGTATGTATACATATGTGTGTGTGTGTGTGTGTCTGTGTGTGTGTGTGTGTGCGTGTAAGCGGATGTGTCTTTGTTCGTCTGTTTTCTGGTGCTACCTTGCTGACGCGGGAATACCGATGAAGTATAATGAATATACATAAGTATGATGAGCATGTGAAGCGGAGAAGGTTACTGGAAGTAGAGAGGAACGTGTAGAGAGAGATGTGTTTGTCTGAGAGGGAGAATATGATTATGTTTGAAGGTATCGTAGTCTTAATGACATCATGTGTATGTGAGATGTGTATGTGAGGTATGAGCTGTTTAGATGAGGAGGTGCGGTGGAAGGTGGAAGTGTTGGAAATGAAATATCTGAGGATGATGTGTGGCGTGAGGTACTTTGATCGAGTTACAGGTAGATTATGAAATTGTGAGAGAGAGGTGGGGAAAATACGAAGAGACTGGTTGAGGAAGCTGTGTTGAAATGAAATGGACATATGGAGAGCATCAGTGACGCAGTCTGATGTTCCATCCTCTTTAGTCACTACTTTTCCATACAGCTTTTCAGGTATAGTCAACACACTCAGTACCTCTGCAGTTTGAACAAGCACCTTTGTTCCCCTTGCTTTTATACATTGGCGATATACATGCATTCCGCCAATCCTTAGGCACTTCGCTATGATCCATACATAAATAAGATATCCTAACTAACCAGTCAACAACACAGTTATCCTATTTGCTTAGAAATCCATCTGCAATACCATCCGCTCTAGCCACCTTGCCACTTTTTATAATACGCAAGGCCTTCAACACCTCATCTCTACTCACCAAAGCATTCTCCCTGACCCCCTCACTTTGCACACCACCTCGACCAATACACCCTACATCTGCCACTCTATCATCGAACACATTTAACCGCCCTTCAGACTCTTCACTCCATCTACTCCTCATTCTATCACTTCCTGTTACCACTTCCCCATTTGCCTCCCACACTAATGTCTTCATTTGTTATTCGCACACAAATGACCTCCTCCCAAGACAACTTCTTATTGCCCCTGAACTTTCATTTGCCTTCTTTCTGGACTCTTGCACCTTCATCTTGACCTTCTGCTGCTTTTCCTCGCTCTCTCTCTCTCTCTCTCTCTCTCTCTCTCTCTCTCTCTCTCTCTCTCTCTCTCTCTCTCTCTCTCTCTCTCTCTCTCTCTCTCTCTCTCTCTCTCTCTCTCTCTCTCTCTCTCTCTCCACACACACATATACATATATATTTATCATTTACTATATATACATATATATATGTGGGTGGGTTGGGCCATTCTTTCGTCCGTTTCCTTGCGCTACCTTGCTAACGCGGGATACAGCGACAAAGTGAAAATAGATAAATAGATGAAATATATATATATATATATATATATATATATATATATGTGTGTGTGTGTGTGTGAATAATGTTTTATCTGGTACTCATAAGACACTATAACAAATAACTAACATGAAGCCATTTCTTGAAACATCACCGAATCGATGTAGACCAGAACACAGCGTTCAGGAACATATGCCATGGATCACCTCAGTATTTGAACAGACTAAACCACCTGCATCTATTTTCAAACCTACGACTCACCCAGGAATGTAGGACATGGAAGATACATTGTGGGATGAATTACTACCTAATGGATACGTAATCCTTCAGCCTCTCCTTCCCTGGGTTATCAGAGAGCCTTGGTTGTGTAGCTCTAGCGGGTCGAGTGGAATACCCCGACTATGGATGGCATTGAGCACTGCTTGGCCGGTAGCTTAGATGCTGGTATACGCTATATGTGGTGAGGAGGTTGATGCTCAGAAGGCGTTATTAGCGGTCGGGAAGGTTTTAGATTCTAATGGTGGCAATGCCAATGTCAGTGTGAGTCTGTGATTAGCTCTAATGGGTGTCTCTCTGCCAACGTTAGAGTGGGGTGGTAAGTAGATTTAGCAGTACGTAGCTCTAATGGTAAGCTCATATGATAGATAGCACTGTTCTATTTCTTGTCTGGGTGTTGACTTGCGATGCTTTTTCGTTTTTTATTTTCTTTTTTTTTTGATGCCGTAACGGCAGCGACTTCAGTTCCTCCGGTCTCATGCCCTTTGGGGTCATCGGACTGGGTCAGTTCGCCCAGTAGCCTCGTGATTGCCAGCTGACAGCTAAACTTCTCATCTGACGATTACATTATACTGAATACTATACGCCTTCACCAACGAACATGATGTAATTTGGGCAGCGCTTGTGTATAGATATATTTTTCCTTTAACTTTATCTCTTTTTCTTATGTTGGAGGCCTCAGTTATGGACGAGAGTCCACATAAAGGCTGAGCCGTAATTGGAATATAGAGAGGTTAACGAAAAAGAATACGAAGAGAGAGAGAAAGTATTTACGATTTTTGGTGGAAGTGAAATACCTGTCTTTTAAGATATGCTAGTTCACAGTTATTGGGAAAGACGTGAGAGGGTAGAGAGTTCCAAACCTTCGAAATGTAGGGAAAGAAACAGTTATCAAAACGGCCTACCCTTGAGTTGCCAACTGCCACATTTTGCCGGGTTTTGCGTGGGCAAGTTAGTAGTGGGGGGCATACAGGCAACCAATTTTCGGGAGAAAAAAAACAATGTAACATCTATAATGAGTCAACATCGTGGCGTAGAGGAAGAAGGCAAAGTTTTGAACTTAGACTAAGAGATTTTACGAGTCGGACCGCTTTCGATTCAATTCTGGCAACAAGGATACAGAACCACAGTCACTCCAAATGTGACAGCATTACTCCATACAAGAATGGATCAGTACCTTGTATAAGTGGAGCAACTGTTCAAATGAAAGGAAATTTCGACATCTAAACAGTAGTCCCAGTTTTTTAGAGGCAGACTTTATATATATATATATATATATATATATATATATATATATATATATATATATATATATATATATATATATATATATATATATATATATATATATATATATATATATATATATATATATATATATATCAGCCCTCTTTCCTTATGAGGTTCCTGCAGCACTCAGGAAGCCGGCCACGTCCACTGGTCGGGGTCAAAGGTCATTACGGGTTGTGTGCGTCAATGAGCATACAGTGCAAGGCAACTGATAGAAAGTAAACATATATTGTGTGTGTGTGTGTGTGTGTGTGTGTGTGTGTGTGTGTGTGTGTGTGTGTCTTGCCGACGCGTAAAGGCACCAGCAATCTAAACCCCAAGTGAACTATATTTTCTTAACAGTACGATTTGAGGAATTCCAAGAATGCGTTTTCTTCTGCCTTCATGGAACTGCATATCAAGATCGCATTGTTCCTAAAGTGTTCACAACACTGTCATTGTTACTGTAACTTTATACAAACTTTTTATTGTGTTTCGTGATGCTATTCTCACAAAATATAATATGGTTATGAATATAATATAGTACGATTGAACTTCACTGGAGTATTTCATATAATATCGGGATATGCACATCTTGCCAGAAGTTGGGGAAATGGATGAGTCTCTCGTATTCTATATCGACCGAAGATGAAAATTGTTTTTTAATGTAATTGCAGAAAGTAACTGATATCGGTTGCTCAGGTTATTTTCTCTTGCATCTAAGTAATAAGGAAAAAAGAATATCTCTTTGGGTGATTAACCTACTCCCATAATCTCTCGCTCACTCGCTAGGAGACATTTCCTTGCTGAGGTCATCGCTCGCTGAATCAGAAGCTCGTTGATCTCATCGCTTGCTGAGACATTCGCTCGCTGAGGTATTCGCTTGTTGTGAGATATTTCGTTCGATGACTCAGTCATTCGCTGATATATCTGATTGCTGAAACATTGGCATGCTGGGGTGTTCCCTTGTTTAATCATTCATTCATTCGATGAGACACTTGGCCAGTGAGTCATTTGTTCGCTAATATAATCGCTGGGTGAGGTATTCGCTCGCCTGAGATACTTGCTTAATAAGACGTTCTCTCACAGATAAGTCAATCAGGATTTTGCTGAAACACGTTTACTTTTTCGTTTCCCCACTTACTCAATTCTCTCTTTTTTTATTTTATATATCCAGCGAAAAACGAGAAATTTTCCCCATACCAGGTCTAGCATGTCTTGGAAGGGGAACAATTCACCAAGTTGTAAAATGCTTTACGTTGTAAAACAAGGTTACACTGTGGCACAGCCAGAAGTTAGTAAAGTCATTTTCTTGAGTCAGTTTTTATACAAGTGTATCATCTATCGTGTTAGCCAAGTTTCCCATTCTTTTCTTTGAGGGTCAACCTATTTAATGCGTTCCTGAGATGGTGAGACTTAGATGTGGTTTTTAAGGGTACTGGTGTGCAATTTGATCGGTATGGAAACGCAGTTGTTCTGGTCATCTAAAAACAGTTTGTGAACTGCTAAAGTCAGTCTCTCTCTCTCTCTCTCTCTCTCTCTCTCTCTCTCTCTCTCTCTCTCTCTCTCTCTCTCTCTCTCTCTCTCTCTCTCTCTCTCTCTCTCCAAATATATATATATATATATATATATATATATATATATATATATATATATATATATATATATATATATATATATATATATATATATATATTCACCCAAAAAAATCTTGTCCGTCCCAATGTAACATCAAACTCGATAACACTCTAACATCTTAGGCTTTTTCATCTCTCCGTGGGCCTTGATTACCATCTGCAGTAATCTTAGCATCGAACTAGTGAGGTTCCTGAAGTATTCCAGGTCAAAGTCTCGAGTCCATAAGGTTTCCGTCTGAAGGAGGCGAGGCACTGATGAGGTATTGCAGGAAGTCAGCTTGACTTCCATCTGGTTCCAGCAGTTCACGATTAGGTTAAGGTCTGGAGGAGTTCCTAGACCACTCCAGCAGTCGCATACTTCTCTCCGATAACCAATTCATCACCTCTCTAGCCTCATGGCAGTGTGGGGTAGGGACTCTCCTGCATACAGTGATCACACCCGTCTGCCTCATAAAAGGGAAGAGGAGAGTCTTCCAGCACTTTAATGTACTGCTTTCCATGAATTACCCAGTGCTTCTAGGTAGGAAGCACACCCGCTCCCTCACCCATCACACCTCTAAAGCAACCTCAGATCATCACACTATCTGGGTGTTTCACCGTCTTCACCATGAAACCAGGGTCGTGCCGGTTGGCGTTACCCTGCCATCTCACCCTCCCGTGCCTCGACGGCACACACTTGAAGGAACTTTCATCGGAAAACATCAACTTTACCCCCACTGCTGCTCACTCCAGGCCTTGTATTTCTTTGCAAATGCGAGTCGTTCGCGTTTCATGTCCTTCGTAAGCAGTAGATTTGGCTGCTGGCTTGCGGGAGGGAACGCCAGGTCCTTTTTTCAGGCTCTGTTGAATGATTCTTCAAGAGACGTTTACAGAACGTGGTACGCTGTATATCACACAGTCTTTGTTGACACTTTCTCCCCCTTCTTGTTTTCAACACATCCCTTACCTTCATCCCTGAAGATGCAGCAACGTTCATCCTCGTCCTCTGTAAGTACATATACCACATCTGAAGCCGTCCTGGATTTGGGGATTGTTATATGCTTCTTATTTTCCTCTGTGATGTTCTCAACATCCCCTCTCCGCCTTTCCATTATATAGCTCTGCTTTTGATATCCGACCGTATACAATGGGGAAAAAGGCCGAGGTTTTGCCAAAAGGACCAGCAAACATAAAGGAGATATATAACATCACAGGACATAGAATGCGAACACCTACTCCCTGAGGTGGCAAGAGGCGAATACAGTGCATGTGGGACTGAGCGAGCAAGAAAGAAAAGCCGTGAGAGCTGCCAACATATGTGCAGATGAGGTAATGAACATTATGGGTTCTATGAAAGTGCGCGTTCGTACGCACTATATTCGTGCTGACGTTGTCAGGATAGAATCTCCATCTAATACCAAGCCGTAATCTTCAAGGAAAAGGTCTAACTGTCACTTCAAGACCATTTCTCATTTATGAGAACCAGGACATTATCAACATAAAACCATTCTACTCCAACAGGATATGATCACTTATATACTCCACTGGGTTAATATGGGTACCGCACTGTGATTTCTGTCCATGTTTATTTTCTCTAGTTATTGTCAAAGTGGACCACAATGTTGCTACACTGTTGCTCTCTTTCCGACCTTTCTTAAGTTGACTCAGTTGTCCTTTTCTTCTTTTTCTACGATTTTCTTGTTGCCTTCTTCTCTTTTTTTTCCCCTATCATCAGAGTTACTTCCTAAGTGCCGGAGGGACTTGCATTATTGCCCAACTTTTGTCAACTTCAGGAGAACCGTTATTTTCTTAGGTCTACTTGACTCCCCTCTCGATATTTTATTATTCCATGTATCATTCCTCTCTCTCTCTCTCTCTCTCTCTCTCTCTCTCTCTCTCTCTCTCTCTCTCTCTCTCTCTCTCTCTCTCTCTCTCTCTGTATATATATATATATATATATATATATATATATATATATATATATATATATATATATATATATATATATAAACTAACTGCTATATTTCTCTCTTGTGTCGCCCCTGATGATGTGATTATTACACGAAAGTGCACTTGGGAACTTTTCGTGTTTCATTTTCCCCGTGGACTCATAGGAATATATATATATATATATATATATATATATATATATATATATATATATATATATATATATATATATATATATATATATATATATATATATATATATATATATATATATATATATATATATATATATATATATATATATATATATATATAGGGCTATCCCGAGGTAAGCATCTTGATTCTCCCAGGGTGGAGATTCATGACATTATTTGTGTCTCCTTTGTGTCTGGTTCACCTTGTGATGTCAGACTCGTTGCCTTGTTTTACCAGCGGGTACGGCAACAATGTCCTTATGCTTCTGTCTCTTTACTGTCTCTTCATGAAGTTAGTATTATATACAGGCATTTCTGTCAGTCTTATAATGGGGTACTATATATTTGCAGAGGTCACATATTCCTTAGTTTTTTTCTTTGTCTTTTTTTTTATCTATTTCTTGAGCCTGAGGTAAATATCGACCAAAAGTTTGTTTGTCGTGCAAACATTTTCTCAAAAGGAAGGGAAATGAGACGTCAGTGTTGCCAAAGTAGAGGGAGTGTGTATGTGTGTGTGTGTGTGTGTGTGTGTGTGTGTGTGTGTGTATGTGTGTGTGTGTGTGTGTTTAAGGTGGGGAGGAAGGGGGGGGGGTCACCAGGTCAAACAATCAACGCTGCCGTTGTGTAGTTAAGGCTCCTCCACCACTCAGAGAGAGAGAGAGAGAGAGAGAGAGAGAGAGAGAGAGAGAGAGAGAGAGAGAGAGAGAGAGAGAGAGAGAGAGAGAGAACGAGGGAGGGAAGGGCTGCTGCTTCTTGAGACACAAGCACTGTTAAGGAGGGATAGTAATTAACCGATTCACTTGGTAACACCAGGCGGTCGGAAATTGTTTTTGGGGGGTTTATCTTGGCTCTGGGGGCTCCATCCTGACGAGGTCAAGCCTTGTGATGCATGCAGGTCATAAGGAATGAGAGCACTGGCAGATGTCTTTGGTGTGGGTGGTAGTAACTTCAGCCATGATAATTATCGTAGGTCTATTAATGTTTTCCTCTCCATATTTCAGTACATAACGGTGACAATTCTTTCGTCTTCACAGTGAATTTTGGAATATTTGTTTTAAGATTGTCGCAAAACAGGATGGCTTTACTTTAAGATTTGATTATGTCTTAGTTTGCTATATGTGAGCAATAAAATATCATAATCATTGTTGTCGTTATTATTATTATTATCATTATTATCATTATTATTATTATTATTATTATTTTTTTTTTTTTTTTTTTTTTTATACCTCGTCGCTGTCTCCCGCGTTTGCGAGGTAGCGCAAGGAAACAGACGAAAGAAATGGCCCAACCCACCCCCATACACATGTATATACATACGTCCACACACGCAAATATACATACCTACACAGCTTTCCATGGTTTACCCCGGACGCTTCACATGCCTTGATTCAATCCACTGACAGCACGTCAACCCCTGTATACCACATCGCTCCAATTCACTCTATTCCTTGCCCTCCTTTCACCCTCCTGCATGTTCAGGCCCCGATCACACAAAATCCTTTTCACTCCATCTTTCCACCTCCAATTTGGTCTCCCTCTTCTCCTCGTTCCCTCCACCTCCGACACATATATCCTCTTGGTCAATCTTTCCTCACTCATTCTCTCCATGTGCCCAAACCATTTCAAAACACCCTCTTCTGCTCTCTCAACCACGCTCTTTTTATTTCCACACATCTCTCTTACCCTTACGTTACTTACTCGATCAAACCACCTCACACCACACATTGTCCTCAAACATCTCATTTCCAGCACATCCATCCTCCTGCGAACAACTCTATCCATAGCCCACGCCTCGCAACCATACATTGTTGGAACCACTATTCCTTCAAACATACCCATTTTTGCTTTCCGGGATAATGTTCTCGACTTCCACACATTTTTCAAGGCTCCCAAAATTTTCGCCCCCTCCCCCACCCTATGATCCACTTCCGCTTCCATGGTTCCATCCGCTGACAGATCCACTCCCAGATATGTAAAACACTTCACTTCCTCCAGTTTTTCTCCATTCAAACTCACCTCCCAATTGACTTGACCCTCAACCCTACTGTACCTAATAACCTTGCTCTTATTCACATTTACTCTTAACTTTCTTCTTCCACACACTTTACCTAACTCCGTCACCAGCTTCTGCAGTTTTTCACATGAATCCGCCACCAGCGCTGTATCATCAGCGAACAACAACTGACTCACTTCCCAAGCTCTCTCATCCCCAACAGACTTCATACTTGCCCCTCTTTCCAAGACTCTTGCATTTACCTCCCTAACAACCCCATCCATAAACAAATTAAACAACCATGGAGACATCACACACCCCTGCCGCAAACCTACATTCACTGAGAACCAATCACTTTCCTCTCTTCCTACACGTACACATGCCTTACATCCTCGATAAAAACTTTTCACTGCTTCTAACAACTTGCCTCCCACACCATATATTCTTAATACCTTCCACAGAGCATCTCTATCAACTCTATCATTATTATTATTATTATTATTATTACTGTTATTATTATTATTATTATCATTATTATCATTATTATTATTATTATTATTATTATTATTATTATTATTATTATTATTATTATTATTATTATCATTATCATTATCATTATTATCATTATCATTATTATTATCTATCATTATCATTATTATTATTATCATTATTATTATCATTATTACTACTATTATTATTATCATTGTTTTTAATATTATCATTATTATCATTAGTATTAGTAGTAGTAATAGTAGTAGCAGTAGTAGTAGTAGTAGTAGTAGTAGTAGTAGTAGTAGTAGTAGTAGTATTTCCAATTGAAACCAAAAACGTATTTCGTTCTAAATGTTCATCAAAATCTAATGTTACCGAAGAGTTCAATCGCTTTCTTACATCTCATTCTAGAGATGATCTAACTCACTATAGGACTGCAAGTCTCTTTTCTTCTGGAACTGATCGTTTTAAGAAGATATCTTGTTGATTATAAACACAAGAGGTATTCTACATAAATCTTCTGATAACCAAGTGTTTCTTACAAGCTAAGAAACATAGTGGGGTGCTGGAAGCCCTATACGTACAAGAAAAAAAGCAGTTAGATTCACAAATGAGATTCAAACGTTTTTACTTTTGTCTCTGCGACGCAGAATTGAAAACCCGAAACGCATATATCATAACTATGCTAATGCTATGCTTCGCTATGGGACTACAGCTTTAAAATTATATACATTATGATAAAATGAACAGTGCTACCCCTCTCTCTCGCTTGACAGTGTTGTAGAGAAGCGGAATAATAGGATCAGGAGCGACAATGCAGACTTCCCCCGCCTCTTCAATACAGGATAGATGTAATATGGTCGAGGCTGGAGCCAGGATGGTCACAATTCACGTATTAGTTTCCAATTCTTTTTCGACTGTCACTACACACGGGTGTTGATAAGACGTGCGCAATACTGCCGTACAGATTATTGCGCCGTTTCCCTCAGGCGCTGTAGCGGATATAAGTTGTGTGATGGTGGTTGTGATGCGTGCTGTGTATTAAGGAACGGATTAGTTATGAATCAAGTTAATGATATTGGTGCAATTTGCTGACAGCCAGTTGCAGCGGAGTATTATAGAGAAACGTTTGCGTTCAAAGTTTAGTTGTATTTCAAATTCCTTTTGAGAACCCGATCGCTAATTTTCGACTACACCATAAGGTATGCGCAAGATCTTTGCGTAGAAGTGTTAGTCAGTGTCATTAACGGAATTGTAAGAGACAGTATCAGTTAATCCATTAACTCAGTGAGATAAGAATGTTTTAATAGTCGAAAATGAGATATCTTGAACATTCTCAAAATGTAATCCACTTTTATCCTCAACCCATATCAGTCTGAAACTCATTTCCTTACTTTCTTTGGCACATCCCCACGAGTCCTCTTTCAGCGGATGTCACACTCCACTCCTTTGCTCTCACTCTCGTATTAAACCCAGACTGTAGCCAACGGACATTTCCAAACCATCATATTCCATTCCCCTTCAGTTGAGCTGCAAAAAGACCCTTGATATTCAAATACCTCTCTATATATATCTTTACCTTTCTCTCCCTTCGCCTTATCCTGATTACCGCCACACACATTCAGCAACCCCGGACTGAGCCTTTGTGGAGGATGAGCACTCCTTGCTTGGCTTTCTTTGTTCTCACTTTTGAAAATTGAAATCCTAGGAAGGAAGGATTTCCGGTCCCCATCTTAAGTCCAATCTGGTTTCCCTTTACAACATTACGACACGAAAGTACGGCAGGTACTATTCTTTATTCCCCGTCCAGAGAGAGAGAGAGAGAGAGAGAGAGAGAGAGAGAGAGAGAGAGAGAGAGAGAGAGAGAGAGAGAGAGAGAGAGAGAGAACGCAGTTGCTGTCACTCTTTCTTTGCATCACATACACGGGTTTCTGGAAAGCTCTTCGTGAAGTATTCATAATTACTTAAGGATGTATTTTCATGAGTTCTTTTATGGTCCTGTTTGTTGCCACTCGACTTAAATAGCTTGTGAATCATTCTTTCCAGACTAACTAAAACGATGAATTCTTTAGTCGTTCAACCTAGCTCGTCCCTTTCACCATTCCTTTCAACCTTTCTAAAGAGGCAGTTTTTCTCAAGGAAAGGCACTGTCTTCTTGGAGAGCCGCCGAATGTTTTCAATTTTGTTCACGTCTATAAAGTCTCATGCAATTTTCGTTACCTGATTCGTGGCGCAATATATCGAAGTTTGCTAGTCTAGAATCTCTTTGAACAAAGAGTGAGCATAGAGGTTAGGGTCTGAACATTCAGGAGGGTGAAAGGCGTGCACGGGATAGAGTGAACCTAAACGATTTGCTTTATAAGGGGCAGCACATTGCTAATGGATTGAGTTTGCCAGGACATGTGAAGCGGCTGGGATAAACCATGGAAATGTCTTTGTGGGGTCCGCCTGTGGATGGGGAGCAGTGGTTTCGGTGCACCACACATGGCTGCTGGAGAATGGATGTGGGAGAATGCTGCCTTTCCTCGTGTGTTTCTGTCGTTACCTCGTTAACAAAGGAAACTACAGACAAGTATAGATAAAGTAATTTTTGCTATGAGATCGAACTGGTAGCTTACAGTGTAGCAGACAGTATTTTGAATGCTATTACACAGTTTTCACCAACCTCACGGTTGCTTATTAGGTCTTCGTTTGAATAAGAAATCAGATATAAATTATTACCAGCCCTCTTTGGGTCTCAGATCATGTGATCGAGAAAATCAGTTTGCTTCTCTCCTGTTCGCCTCTCACAACGTCCAAGTGTATGATTGCGTTTCAAATTTTTTCTTACACTTATCACTTTTGTATCTTACAAGAAAAAACTAATTTCATCATACAAAATTCTGCCGTTGGAGGGCTATTCACTTTGTCAAATATATCCAGACTTTATAAAATACAATATTATGATGCATAGTAAATTTCGATATCTAATTTTCTAACAATGTTAACTTGTATTCCGACAGGAGCGTAAATTAAAACGCCACCTCCGGGCTTGACAAGCTTAACTTTCAAGCATATCTTATATCTTGAAGAAAGGGAGAAAGAATTCTACCTCCGCTTTCCCCGCGTGTCGTAGAAGGCGACTAAAGGGGGCGGAAGCGGTTGGATGGAAATCTCCCCTTCTTGCATTTCAATTTCGGAAAGAGGAAACAAAAGAAAGAGTCAGGCAAGGTGTTCTCATCCGCCTCGAAGGCTCAGACTGAGGTGACTGAATGTGAGTGGATGTATCCAAGATGAGAAGAAGGGAGTTTTAGGTTGTATGTTTGAGGAAACAAAACCTTGATGTTTTGGCTCTGAGTGAAATGAAGCTCAAGGATAAAAGGGAAAAATGGTTTGGAAATGTCCAAGGGAGTAAAGTCAGGGGCTGATAAGAGGACAGGAGAGGAGTAGCACTACTCCTGAAGTAAAAGCTGTGCGAGTTTGTGATAGAGTGTAAGGAAGTAAATTCTAGAATGATGTGGGTAAAACTAAAAGAGGATAGCGATAGATGGGTGATTGTTAGTGCCTATATACCTGGCCATGAGAAGAAAGTTTATGAGGCAAGTGTTTTTTAGGAGCAGCTGAGTGAGTGTGTCAGCAGTTTTGATGCACGAGACCGTGTTATAGTGATGGGTGAATTTAAATGGGAAGATAAGTATTGTGGCTGTTGAGGGCAAAATTGGTGTGCATAAGGCGTTCAGTATTAGGAATGGAAACGGTGAAGAGCTAGTGGAGTTGTGTGTTGAAAAAAGACTGGAGATTGGTAATACCTTTTTGAAGAGAGAGATATACACAAGTATATGCATGTGAGTAGGAGAGAAGGTCAACTAACATTACTAGATCACGTATTAATTGAAAGGCGTGTAAAGAGAGACTTTTGGATGTGAATGTGCTGAGAGAGGCAGCTGGCAGGATGTCTGATCAATATCTTTTGGCGACGATGGTGAAGAATTGCAGAAATTTTCGAAAAACATGAGACATTGTCGGGGAAAATAGAGTGGTTAGAGTTAGTTAGCTTGGAAAGGAAACTTATGTAAAGAGATACCTGGAAAGACTGAGTGCAAATTGGCAAAATATGAGAGCAAATGAAGCGAGTGGAGTGGGTGAGGACTGGGAGATATTTAGAGAATCAGTGATGACATGTGCAAGAGATGCATGTGACATGCGAAAGGTGGGAAGTGGGCAGATTGGAAAAGGTAGCGAGTAGTGGGATGAAAAAGCAAATTTGCTAATGAAAAAGAAAAGAGAGGCCTTTAGGTGGTGCTTGCAATGAATGAGTGCAAATAATTGGGAGATGTATAAGAGAAAGCGGCATGAGGTCGAGGGGAAGGTGCGGGGATTGAATAAAAGGGCAGATGAGAGTTGGAGTGAGAGAGTATCATTAAACTTTAAGGAGAATAAAAAGACGTTTTCGAAGGAGGTAAATTATGTGCAAAAGACCAGAGAACAAATTGAAACATTGGTGAAGGGGGCAAAGGGGAAAGTGATAACTGGTAGTGATGGACTGAAGACAGATGAGCGTTTTTAAAGACTATAGAATGTATTTGATGACAGAGTGGCAGATGTAGTATGTTTTGGTTGGGATGGTATGCAAAGTGAAAGAGCATTGGTGAAGAAATGAGGTGCTGAAAGCCTTGAGGAAGATGAAGTGCGGCAAGGCGACGGGAGTGGATGGTATTGCAGTTGAATTTATCAAGAAAGGGGTTACTGTGTTGTTGATTGGTTGGTAAGGATATTCAGTGTATGTATGGATCATGGTGCAGTGCCTGAGGGTTGGCGAAATACATGTATAATGCAACAGTATAAAGGCAAAGAGGTTAAAGGTGATTCTTGAAACTACACAGGTATATGTTCATTTCGCATACCTGGCAAATTCTATGGGAGGGTATTGATTGAGAGGGTAATGGCAGGTTTGACAATGAAATTGGGGAGGAGCAGTGTGGTTTCAGAAGCGGTAGACGATATATGGATTAGGCGTTTGCTTTGAAGAATATGTATGAGAATTACTTAGAAAAACAGATAGAATTGTACGAAGCATTTATGGATCTGGAGAATGCATATGATAGGGTTGATAGAAAGGCTTTGTGGAAGATCTTAAGTTGCCAAAAGATAAAGGGGAATTAAAGTTTTTATTAAGTGTGTAAGGCTTGTGTATGGGTAGGAAGAGAAGAAAGTGAATGATTCCCAGTGAAGGTTCGGTTTGCGGCAGGGGTGTGTGACATCACCATGGTTGCTTAATTTGCTTAAGGTTGGGAAGGTGAGGGAGGTAAATTCCTTGCCTATACAGAGTCACAGGCCTATCACTGCAACAAAATCCTCTTTATCAGACGCTTGATTGGCATAACTGTGGATAAAGGACGTATTGCTCCTATCTGTCGTATGATACAGAAGGTATTCCTATCGTATCCTTACATAATACAGTCGACTTGTCAAACAGCGTCCGTTATAATTTTATCACCACGTCATAGGGTCAGCTTACCCCATTAACTGAGGCGTGTTTTCCATAAAATTTATGATAGACGTCTCTCATTATCTCTTTCTTATACGTCTGACAGACTCTCACCATCAGTTTCTCATAGAAA
>NC_092243.1:13098483-13208483 GCF_036320965.1 Panulirus ornatus | reverse complement strand
TAATCATGTGACGCAGCAGCTTGCCGAGTATTGCCTGGTCTACCTAGAGGTGGGGGCACACAAGCAGCCAACTCTCGAAAGCAAAAACAAAACAAAGTAATACCCATAGAACCAACATTGTGGCGTAGGGGAAGAGCGTCTAGTCTAGCAGTTAGCATGGAAAGAGTTTACAAGTCGGACCGCTTTCGACTCAACTCTGTCGAGTAAGGATGCAGAGCTAGAACAATTCAAGATGTGAGAGCGGTGCTCCATACAAGGACTAATCAACCCTCTGCATAAACGGAGTAACTGTTCAGAAAAGAAGTTTCGACACCTAAACAGGACACCCAATATTCTTTTAGAGGCAGACTTAGCTATTTCTGGAATTTGGGGTTTCCTAGAAAGAGCAGATGTTACAGTAATGCCAAGTACGTGCCTTGGGTCAAGAGGTGGAATTACAGAACCGTCAAAAGAGAGAAGAGAGTTGTGAGGAGTTCTTGATGGAGAGATGGTTAGAAACTGGTTCTCAGAGACATTAAATTGAACAAGATTTCGTCTACCCCACTGAGATATCCAGTCCAAGACTGAGTTGTATTTCATTCCGTTAGGTGATGATGATAAAGCCTCTCCAAAGGTGAATATCCTCTCGCAGTGGAATCTTAATCAGGCAGAGTCTGGTAACACCACCTCAACTGGTTCACAGCAGCAAACAGACTTAAAGGAAAAAGATCCACCACTGTGAGGATACCTTCCTTATATGAACAAGAAATAGTGATCTATTACACTGCGCAATAGTCCAGTAGTGATCTATTACACTACGCAATAGTCCAGTTGTGATCTATTACACTGCATCAAAAGTTCCATCACACTATATCACTCTAAGTGATGTTGCAGTACAAAAGACCTGCCACACTTGATCACCACTGGTCATAGTGCAACAACAGATCAACCAGCTATCAGTGTCCCAGGTCACATTGCAAAGAATTGACCCATCAAATCCCAAGTCACACTGCAAAAGACAGGTGAACGAGTTTCCAGGTCAGAGTGCAAGGAACAAGAACCATCAGGTTATCAGGTCACATTGCAAAGAATTGACCCAGCAGATTCCCAGGTCACGCTGTTAAGAACTGCCCTATCAGGTCCCCAAGTCATTAAGTCAAGATTTGACCTATCAGGTTCCCTAGGTCACATTGCCAAGACCAGACCCATCAGATTCCCAGATCATAATGTGGGGAACAGACCCATCAGACATCTAGATCGCGCTCCTGAGAGCAGGACCCAACAGAACGCGAATAGAAAAGAGGTCAGACAGCGACAATGGGCTCGCCAAACCTGAACATTCTTGGTCACTCTCTCATCTTTCATCTTCCTGGCATCTCACGAACCCACATTCATGGCTCAGAAAAATGTAGTCTGTGCTCCAACAGTTCCATTGAAACCTTCGTTCTCCTGTTATATGGTTAGATATGGGGGGATCCTTAACAATTAGTCTCTACCTACGTAAGCCTCGCTCAGTTAACGCAAATGGGTGGAAGGGGATATGGAGGATAGACAGGGGAAAATGAAACAGGTGCAAAAATGAGACGAATGAATTAAGAGAGACGGCTAGATAGATAGAGAGAATGTTTGTGAGTGTGTGTGTGTGTGTGTGAGAGAGAGAGAGAGAGAGAGAGAGAGAGAGAGAGAGAGAGAGAGAGAGAGAGAGAGAGAGAGAGAGAGAGAGAGAGAGAGAGAGAGAGAGAGAGACAATATTACATCCACTTTGTATAGTGTTAATATATATATATATATATATATATATATATATATATATATATATATATATATATATATATATATATATATATATTACTTTGTCGCTGTCTCCTGGGTTAGCGAGATAGCGCAAGGAAACAGACGAAAGAATGGCCCTACCCACCCACATACACGTCCACACAAGCAAATATACATACCTATACATCTCAACGTATACATATATATACACACACAGACATATACATATATACACATGTACATAATTCATACTGTCTGCCTTTATTCGTTCCCATCGCCATCCCGCCGCACATGAAATAATAACCCCCTCCCCACTCATGTGTGCGAGGTAGAGCTAGGAAAAGACAACAAAGGCCACATTCGTTCACACTCAGTCTCTGCCGTTATGTAATAATGCACCGAAACCACAGCTCCCTTTTCACATCCAGGCCCAACAGAACTTTCCATGGTTTACCCCAGACGCTTCACATGCCCTGGTTCAACCATTGACAGCACGTCGACCCCGGTATACCACATCTTTCGAGTTCACTCTATTCCTTGCATGCCTTTCACCCTCCTGCATGTTCAGGCCCCGATAACCACTGGGTTACGCAAAGATACATTATAAAGATGACTGAAGTGTGGAACTCGAGGAAGCCAAGGAATTATCATGGAGTAAAAGAGATATAACAATAAAGAACTGTATTGCTCCTTCATGTATATTCATAGGGACTTCATAAGCAGACCCTAAAGGTAGGTACGACGCTACTGCAGAGATACGGAGCGATAACCGACCAAGCACTTAGAGAGAGAAAATGGCGTGTGGTAGCTTCGCTTTTGCTAGAATGAGGGTTATGGTAACAATGACGCCCACTGCCATCAGCAGACACAAAAGGTGTTCTGAACGGTGGGGTTGAATGCCCCTATTGTGCTACTTACCAAGAGGCTTTACCCCCCTGGTTATTTAGTACTACAAGTACGAGCAAGTCTTTTTCCATTTTCTCTCTGTTACTGTAGCTCTGTCCAAGTAGGCAGTACGCCTGACGACTTCTGCTCAAAGGAACTGGCTCTCAGATGGTTTGCAACGTTATATCGTTTGGTGCTCATTATAGATACAGTTGAAAAGGAAGACGTGTATGTTCAGACTACTCTTCCCAACTTGCCTCTATGTTTTTTCTGATATTCGCAATTCACACTTTTCCTTTCTATTTCTTGAGTCTTCCTTTTCTCTCGGCCTTCTTCTATCCTCTCCTTATTGTTTTCCCTTATGTACTCATATGCAGTCATTATCCATTTCTTCTACTTATCTCTATCACTTTTCCTCATAGTTTTTCCGACTGTCTCCTTCCCTTTACTATTTCATCTCCCTTATCTCCTTTTATCCCCTTCCTCGCTCTCAATCTCATTCCTGCTGTCCCATTCCTCTATCACTTTACCTCAAAAGATGATAAACATTGTCCTTTCAAATACTCATGTCCTCACTTCCAGCACTCATAATTCTGTCATTATTGTCACGAACAGTTTCATTTCCAGCTGTTAGTGATACCAGGTCCATTTTTCGCTTTACGGCCACTCCATATGACCAGAACAGAACCCAGGGGAAAAATGTATAGTAATTTCTATTCCTCTTCGCTGACCGTAACCCTTCACACCTGTGATGTTAGACATTTTGCTCCCATGGACTTAGAGACTAACATTTTCTTGTATCTTGCCCGAGTGCCTGTTGTTCATTGCTGAGCCAACGCATAATTGTGGCTTTAAAAATTATTTGTTGCTGGTAAGATATATTATCATATTGATAACCTTCGTGGTGTAGCGGTTAGCGTTACTGGCCGTCAAGCATTCAATGTCAGCACAGGTCGAGTGCATAGGTTCGAATCCTGGTTGTGGCAGTCGGTTCACAGTCATTCTAGCTGTATACATCCTCGCCTAGAGTTTGGAAGGGAAACTGGGTACCTAGTTTAGGAAAATATATATATATATATATATATATATATATATATATATATATATATATATATATATATATATATATATATATATATTCCTATGAGTCCACGGGGAAAATGAAGCACGATAAGTTCCCAAGTGCACTTTCGTGTAATAATCACATCATCTGGCAAGACACAAGAGAGAAATAAAAGTCAGTTGATATACATCGAAGAGACGAAGCTAGGACGCCATTTGGTAAACATGTGATTGTCCCAATCACATATTTACCAAATGGCGTCCTAGTTTACCAAATGGCGTTGATCACGCGAAAAATTGTGATCATTTCCAACATATATATATATATATATATATATATATATATATATATATATATATATATATATATATATATATATATATATATATATATATGGAAATCCTCCCCTCTCGTTTTTTTTTTTTTTATTTTCCAAAAGAAGGAACAGAGAAGGTGGCCAAGTGAGGATATTCCCTCAAAGGCCCAGTCCTCTGTTCTTAACGCTACCTCGCTAATGTGGGAAATGGCGAATAGTTTGAAAGAAAGAAATATATATATATATATATATATATATATATATATATATATATATATATATATATATATATATATATATATATATATAATTTTTCCTCCCAGGGCTGAGAGAACCTAATGAACCCAGACCATTCTTACAGGATCAGCTCCTTAGGAGTTTTATTTTTCTAATTCTTTACGAACTATATAGCGTTGATGAATATTTTTCTCCCCCAAAAAGGTTTTGTTTTTACCGTCACTCATTATCGCTGTTCTGACACAAAAAGACAAAAGACGTAGCATGGTCCCTTGGAGAGTCATGATCTTTGAAGAGCAGTTTATTAGGGAACATGAACCGGCGAGAAAGAATGGTGAAATATCATGAATGTATATTTTTTTTTCGGACGTTCGTGAAAATCAAGTTTACTGAGAAACTCTAAACACAAAGAAACTGGAGCTTGCACATATGTGTTCTACGTATATGCAAGTATTTTGCACTTATACTATGATCGTATACCCTCTGTGTTTTGCCACTGAACTCAGTATATCAAAAGCTATTACGAGGTTTGCTGCCTTGGTGGAACTGCTCCAGGAATATCTGCGATGCATCTCCTTTAATCGAATGGATGGGCAGTTAGGCAACTAGCTTGGTTGTTTTCTCGTATCTTGCGTGGCTGGGTCGACAACTCTCCCTTGCTTCGTGTTTTGTTGGACGCTGGTTAGAGGCTCGACACTCGTAGATATGTTGTGATCTGTGGCTATGTGGCTGTTATGTACCTTCACGTCCATATATATAGGTGAGCGCGCGCGCATGTGTGTGTGTGCGTGCGTGTGTGTGTGTGTGTGTGTGTGTGTGTGTGTGTGTATGTACATTTTTGCCTATCTATAATTACCCAAGGGTCATTTTCTTAGAGGGTCCTGGTGTTACTCAGGGCCCTCTTTCCAGGGGCTCCTGCATATCCAAAGCTGCGCTACACTCAGCAGCAGGTACAGTATCGCCTCACTTTCAAGCGAAAAGTTGTTTGACGAGATTGCTCTTGAACTGACGATGATACAGCCTTGCCAAAGATCTCACACGGCCACTCGCGGTATTATAACCCTGAAACAGGTGGAGTCCGGTAACACTTGCCTATAAGGAAAACCTTATTTCAACTGTAAGTCACCAGAGATTATGAAGTCTAGTTTAACTCAATTGCACGCCGCCATTTTGAACTCTAGCCTTTGAGACTCTACATGTTATTGAGTGGATTTAGCGCAAAATACTTTGACATATACCTTGACAAACAGCTTTCTTAGAATCAGTTATCCTAAACAACAAATACGTTTTGTTAAGAAAGCTCTCATGCATATCAGTATAACTTTGACCGTTCTCACTGAAAAAGATCATCGCAATCAAATAGTGATTTTCTACCCCCTATACAAGTTAGAGTTACATTTAAGCCTAGGTAGTATCATTAGTAGCTTCAAAGCTATTATTCTTACGGAGTGTAGTCTACAAATACCAGTGTCCCTGCTGTAATGCAGAGTATACCAGCAGAGCAAAATGCCAGATTATGGTGAGCATATTGGTATATAAAGAAGAGTCGATGAAGACTGACCAGCACTTCAGTAATCCATCGCATGCTTGTGTACAATGCCAACCACCCAGTACATCTGGCGACCACCCAGTACTACACCACCTGACGACCATCCAGTACTTCAGCTGACGAACATCCAGTACTACACCTGACGACCATCCAGTACCACACCTGACGACTATCCAGTACCACACCTGACGACTATCCAGTGCTACACCTGACGACCATCCAGTACTACACCTGACGACTATCCAGTACTACACCTGACGACCTATCCAGTACTACACCTGACCACTATCCAGTGCTACACCTGACGACCACCCAACATACCTGACTCATTCTCTGTCATCACCACCAGCTCCAACTGTACGGCGCTCTTGGTAATGGAGTCCCTGGTGACAGTTAGGTAAAAGCCCGCTTTAGTGGGGGATCGAGACACACATCAAGCCCCTGCATCTTTAAGTGAAGTGTCTTAATCCTGTTAGATCATGTACAAAGCGAGTTCTTTGTCATATAGAGATCTTATCACTGTACTTTTCCTCCTCAGTAATGCTACTCAGTTTTTATGTTCGATACAAGTATGAATTTCTGAGTTCGAGCATTGCATTGTATTATGATTTCAAACTGGCTGTGAGTCATTTCATGTACATAAAGTTCTTACACCAAGTATGGTTTTGTATTACAGTTTGCCTGATGATGGAGGAAGTATGCCTCGAAACTGCCTGCTCCATGAGTCCCCCTTCTATCTATATGAGGCTCCTGCAGCACTCAGGAAGCTGGGCACGTCCACCAGTCGGAACTACAGATCATAAAGTGCCGCGACGTTGTATGTGTGTCTATAAGTAGGGAGTGCAGGGCCATTAAGTGTCCTCGTTCTAGGAGTAGCATCGTGGACATGAAGGTCTTGGGACATGCTGAAACGGTGGATTTCAGTACTGTGCGGATGAGCGATGTTCAGAGCGTAGACTAGAGGGAGAGAAAGAGAGGCTTATGTTTGTCTGGAGAATTGAGACCCTGAAGGGTATGTATGCCTGTTGGAAAGGAGCTTAAGACTGAACTGAGAGCGGGTATAGTGTTTCTCGGGCTATTTCAGTGTGTATGTGTTTTGTGTATGTGTCTTGTCAGTGTTATAACTGTTGGCGATGGGGGGATCTGAGACTTGAAGAGCTGAACTGAGGTGTGAGGCATGGCGAAGCTTATTGGTGGTTAGTTACTGAGTGCAATGAACTGAGCGTCGAGTAAATTGAGGTGGAACTGTACTGGGAGATTCTTTGTTCCATTGTGAAGGTATTAAGTGTTTCTGGTTGCTCAGTAGCCAACGATTGTCGCGATTAAACTATTTTGTGTGGTTTGCAGCTATGTTATATTTGCTTTTGAGAGGATGGAATAAAAGGTAGGTGAAGCGTAGGTTAAAACGGAGCGGATGAATTGCTTGTACAGGATGTTGAAGGTCTATTTTTTCTTGTCCAAATCTACTGCCAATTAGTGTTCTGTTTTCGTGTGAATATCACTGGTGTGGGGAATCAATGCCACGCGTGTGTTGTTCGTAGTGCCTAGAATGGTTGGTGTCTTGTTCAGAGTGAATGCTTGTCCATTCAAGGGGACCTGGAGGATGTGAGTTGAATTCGCGTGTCTCTAAGGTAAAAAAGAGGGATTGAAGACTTGATCGGAAATGCAGACATAATTGTGTTTGGTGAGCTATTGTTCCACTTGTATAAAGGCAGTGCTGCATGTTTGATGTTGTTACTGTGGTGTTAGGGTGTTGTGATTGTCACTTTGGCTCAATATCAAATGGTCTTGTTTAAGTTTCTGTTTGCTTGAGGTAATGGTAAGACGTGTAGGAAGAATGTTTTGCCCTGTTGTGAGCTACAAAGTGCTATCTTGCAAGAGTCAAGTAACGCCACAACCAGCTATCGAATATTCTGTTGTGTCTGTCAATGTGATTCAAGCGATGTTTTACTCTGTTTGGCTGTAGATGTTTGTAAAACTTCTTTCGTATCATCGGATGTGAGATATGGAGTGTATGTATTCTTACTGTCGTCTTTAGCAACCTGCAGAAAGTCTTCAACATGTTTTTTTTTCCGCTTGCGAGTGTATTTCGAAGCTGATTTGCCTTACTGACACTAGCAATTGATAGGCTTAAATCGCACTTCACTAACCAAGCCACTATCATCAGATCTGGACCCCACTAGCATTCCTTAGATGTTGCTGCTCATATACTACACGTACGTTGTGTGAATAAACCAATTCTGAGGGGCGAATACGAACTGTGGATACTAACCCTAACAGGCAATTCCGTGCCATTAACCAGGCATATCCCCCGCGAACCCGGAATTATACCAACTAATTCCAGAGCAGCAGCAACGGTCCTGCTGTGTACTGAGATTCCAGACAATTTCAGTATGTTATCCACGAAAATTATTCTCACGAAATATCCTCCGTCTTCAACTTTCTCATTTCTTTCTTCTCTCACATTTCATTTCTTTCTTCCTTGTTTTTCTCACTTGTGAAACCACATTTTCTTTCTTGAAATGGAAACGGGGCTGGCTATTCTATTAAATGAGGCACCATTAATCGTATAGAGACTTCGCTTGCAATAGATTGCACTGTGAGTGAAAAGTCATCTTGAGCGAGGCTGTATCACTGGGAGTACAGACCGTCTCGTCAAAGAACTTATCACTTTCAAAGAGTCTATCATTGCCCTTCTCCTGGAGGTAGCGCGTCCTTAGAGCTGCTGGAGCTCCTGGAAAGCGCTCATCCTGGAGTAACTCCAGGAACTCTTTTAAGTAAGTATTACAGGAAAAACGTTCTGGTCTGTGGCTGGTCCAGATACGAAACTAGAAGCGAAGGAACTAATATGTCTACATATGTTCTTCAGTGACGAAATATTTCTCTTTTTCTTTTTCTTTTTATTCGTGTTTCAGTTTTGGTACGTTGTCGCTCGACGCAGACTTGATTTTAATCACTTGAGCCCGGATTTGATTGATGAGGCGAGGAGCGACTGATTAATCTAAAGTCTTGCCATATGTGAAAAGTTTCCCTCTCTGGAGTTTAGGAAAGTTGCTAATGAGACAAATCTATTCTTTTAGAAGCAACTTTTCTTTAAACTATTCTGTTTTCTGCTGTAGTGTTATGTTAACGTTTTCCCTTATTCATTTATCACTTCTCTACACTCTTACGTAACATAGTATTCTTGGGGGAGCACATATGATCGAATAAGTACAAGGATTCTGATTAAAGTCTTGAAAGATAAGAATCAAAGATACTTCTATTAGTACAACACAAGGAGTCATATGTGTTGTGGGAGTATGAATGGTTTTAGAATCATCCTGACCACTTGAAGCAAGTGTTCAAAAGTTTCCGATTGCTGGTTATGACTTCGCGTTATGATACTTTGATGGCTCTGGCGTTCGATGGACCTTTAGTTAAGATAACAAACCAATTATCTATCAGTATAATCGTCATTCGGTGAAATAATCTCACTCTAGTAAATGCCGCGGTAGGAATTCACTTTATTCACTTAAGTTATAAGTGAAAGGAAAGAGCTTTCACGTTAATAATCGATGTATTACTGATGAACGTATATGCAAGTGAGTCTTGTGGATAAGTTCCTGAGTGGGTGTTAAGGACAAAACAGATAGTGAAAGGGATACCAGAGTATACAAAAATCTTCTGAAGGAACAGTTTATTAATCTTACCACACTTTTGAAACGCTTCCTTCCTAAATGCACCTCTCCTTCCGACTGCTTCTTTCTAAACTCTAATATAGGCGCTTCATTAGAAATTAGTGTCCTAGGCTAAAAAAAAATTCTACCTCTTTTTTTTCGACTTTCTATTTGAGGATTGCTGCCTCGCCTCGGGCGATGCTTCTATCTCTGTTGAGTGCATAGCACAGGTATGAGGATTGTAACATGTATCCCCTTCTTCCTTTATGAGTATGTTTTCCTTTAGCTCGTGGTTCAGCCACTCCTGTTCTGAGACCACTCAATCAAGCAAAGGGTCTGGCATATCGGACCTGCAAAATATCTCCTGTCGTCAGACTCACATTCAGTTTACAACTGAGCCCGAATTCATTGCATGTAGGACATTATAAGTAGTGAGTTAAGCGTTTCTTCACTCAGACGAGATTCGATAGCCTCTCTTCTCCCACTGATGGGTCCTTTAGGTCCGAGGGATTTTAAGGAATCCTGAACAGTAGCCTTTGATATATCAAAATATTTTTAGCATGACATGGGAACGGGATTTGATCTCCAAACTACTTTCTGCTGGCCTTCCTCCGCTTTGCTCTCCTCATGTCTAGTTTCCTCACTGATTCATCTATTTCTATGATTGTTAATAGATCGTCCTCTCCCACTATATCAGCAGTGGTATGCCTTAGTCTTGACTCACACGCTGTTCCATTTCTCAAAGCTTTTGTTTCTTCACCGGATTTACAAATGCATCCATACACTGATGACTCAATGTTCTACTCCACTTCTTTCAGATCCGCTGAATCTTTTTCTGCTCGATCCATATCTCTTCACGTCAACAACTGATCTTATCAACTCAGATTTGGAGAGGATTTCCCTGTCAGGCAGACGAAGCTATTCAGTTTAATGCCTCTAAAACCCCCTTTCCTTGTTTCCCTTCCTAAATCTTCTCAAAAGCTTCCCTCTTTTTCCCTTTGGCAGCTATGGAATATCACCACTCACTATACTAACGTAAATGGTATTACCTCACAATCTAATCTATCTTGAGTAACCTACTTGAACAAATACGTAAGCATGCCTCTGAGAAACTGGAGATCAGTTTTCAGAAAGTAGAAGATTCCCTTTCTCATGAACATTTGCTAAGATTATAAAAAGAGGTAATTTGTTCCTGTATAGTTTACTAGTATCACATGTGGGAGACTCTTATTCTACACACTCACTGGAGAACGTCGAGTCCAAAGCAATCAGAAGCAATAGTTCAATAAGGCTGACTTTAGAGTTTGACCCAATTGCCCTGAGCAGCGTTGTTGATACTCTCGCCTTCCTGCTACGAATATTACTTTAGTTTCTGCAACTGTTTGTACCCCATCCCTCCGCCTTTAGCTAAACAAAGTAGCATTCGATAAGCCACCCGGCCCCATGATTACAGTATAGCTGTTGGTAGTATATAGGTGAGCTATTCTGGTGCCTGTTTCGTCTCACTGACTCCTATTTACGTTTTGGAACTCTTTGCCATCTCGTAACTTCCAAACCATCTACGCAGAGTTCGTATATCCACTAAAACTAAAAGATGATTTTTTTTCCTCTTATACCTTTACCTCTCTATTCATCGGACTTACTTATTTTCTTAGTCTGATTTAGGCTTGGCCTTGAAGAGGTCTTCTGTGACTTGGAACGAAGGGGTTATAACCAATGATACATTTTCTACATTTACGTTCGATGTCAGTCCTACCTCATTCTATTTTCATAACCTTACGATACCCTGAGCAACTGTCGAATGGTAATTGTCCCCCTGCGACAGATAATATGAACATTGCTGAATATCAGCGGGAACAGCACAAGTGTTAACCGATATATGATGGACACAGACATTTGAATCTCACTCGATGTCTTTATCCACTGTCCAACACATAACCAGAACTTTGAGAAAATAATGTTAAGAAATATAGTTTTTCCATAAATTTTACTTTTAACTCGACCGTATAGTACTTGACTTCAAGTAAAAGTCACTGAAGAATGTCAAAACATGCATCATTATCCTCACAGTATGTATATATTTCTAGACCTAGCTGGAAAATCAAACTGTATGAAAACAATGGACCATGTACGATTCTTTGGTGTACAGATTATGCAGAGTAAACATCTACTTCCCATATAATACCCAATGTACACCTAAAAACTGAGAAATTATTCTACACCGTAAAGAAAAATATCTTACAACTTTTTTCGTGTGAAACATATGACACCAAAAAAAGGATCTGGGTAGTCCTACTTTCATGATATTGTAATGTATCGACTGATAGCGAGAATTCATGTCATTTGCCACGAATATTTAATAGTGATTTCATATTTCAATGGAGATATGTAAATAGTTGGGTTACCATGCTCATTGTGAAAATTGTCTCACATTCACGCTCATCACTTCAAAATTCATCGGAGCCATCCGGGAAGATACTTTTTTGACCATGTGTACATATATAGTGAATAGAAAGACTCCCTCATGCATATCACGAATTGCGCCTTCAAGGTTAAGAGAATCAGATAAGTGTAGGAATGCATACAGCCTCAGAGGAACGTGCAGTGAGACCTTTCATACCCCCAGTAGTCCTTTGACTGGTCACCCAGGAAATGGTAGACACAGAGAAACGTAAGAACTTTCCGTTAGAGGGCAAGCGGTCTGTCACTTGAGGCGGATAATGTCCCGAAATGAAATAACTTTTATCCAACTCCTGCGGCGCCAGTCCCTCACGCAATCAAGTTGGAATATATGTATATATATATATATATATATATATATATATATATATATATATATATATATACAGAGAGAGAGAGAGAGAGAGAGAGAGAGAGAGAGAGAGAGAGAGAGAGAGAGAGAGAGAGAGAGAGAGAGAGAGAGAGAGAGATAAGTAGATAGATGAATAGATAGATAGATAGATAGAGAAACAGTAAAAATCTAAATCATCATCTATTTCTGGTCGTTCTATATATATAGTATATGATCAATAAGTTTCATGGCCTCCTGCGGTAGTGGTTGGTCCTGCTGACCATGAGTCACGCACGGGCCCGCCGGGGTGCAATTAACAAAATGTCAGTGACGGTATAAGATTCTACATAAGATCACCTGAACGTTTCTTGTTCACGCATATTTCTTTTATGGGGTCAAGGAGAGATTAAATTATAGATGCTTCGATTGATGATCTCGTCCTTCCGTGAAATGGAGGTCTAGTTTATAATGTAATTTGTGTCCCTAATTACAAGTGAGAAGGAATTAAACTATTCGCTCAAGGTGATGAGGAGACACGTGTAATCTAGTGTTTAATCATGTTAATCTTTAGCTATAATGTTTTGTCTCTTTCATGAGTGATTGTGATGGCTCGTCAGTAATATATGTAATGGATGAGGAGTGATACGTGATACATAATTTTCCACATCACATTTCTACACCACGCAGGGGAATTCGTGGGAAGAATTCTTTCTCCTCTATCCCCAGGGATGATATATATATATATATATATATATATATATATATATATATATATATATATATATATATATTTTTCTTTTTTTCTTTGAAACTATTCGCCATTTCCCGCGTTAGCGAGGTAGCGTTAAGAACAGAGGACGGGGACTTTTTTGGAATATCCTCACCTGGCCCCCTCTGTTCCTTTTTTTGGAAAATTAATATATATATATATATATATATATATATATATAAATATATATATATATATATATATATATATATATATATATATATATATATATATATATATATATATATATATATATATATATATATATATATATATATATATATATATATATACGGCATGTGTACGTGTAGGAAGAGAGGAAAGTGATTGGTTCTCAGTGAATGTAGGTTTGCGGCAGGGGTGTGTGATGTCTCCATGGTTGTTTAATTTGTTTATGGATGGGGTTGTTAGGGAGGTAAATGCAAGAGTTTTGGAAAGAGGGGCAAGTATGAAGTCTGTTGGGGATGAGAGAGCTTGGGAAGTGAGTCAGTTGTTGTTCGCTGATGATACAGCGCTGGTGGCTGATTCATGTGAGAAACTGCAGAAGCTGGTGACTGAGTTTGGTAAAGTGTGTGGAAGAAGAAAGTTAAGAGTAAATGTGAATAAGAGCAAGGTTATTAGGTACAGTAGGGTTGAGGGTCAAGTCAATTGGGAGGTGAGTTTGAATGGAGAAAAACTGGAGGAAGTGAAGTGTTTTAGATATCTGGGAGTGGATCTGGCAGCGGATGGAACCATGGAAGCGGAAGTGGATCATAGGGTGGGGGAGGGGGCGAAAATTCTGGGGGCCTTGAAGAATGTGTGGAAGTCGAGAACATTATCTCGGAAAGCAAAAATGGGTATGTTTGAAGGAATAGTGGTTCCAACAATGTTGTATGGTTGCGAGGCGTGGGCTATGGATAGAGTTGTGCGCAGGAGGATGGATGTGCTGGAAATGAGATGTTTGAGGACAATGTGTGGTGTGAGGTGGTTTGATCGAGTGAGTAACGTAAGGGTAAGAGAGATGTGTGGAAATAAAAAGAGCGTGGTTGAGAGAGCAGAAGAGGGTGTTTTGAAGTGGTTTGGGCACATGGAGAGAATGAGTGAGGAAAGATTGACCAAGAGGATATATGTGTCGGAGGTGGAGGGAACGAGGAGAAGAGGGAGACCAAATTGGAGGTGGAAAGATGGAGTGAAAAAGATTTTGTGTGATCGGGGCCTGAACATGCAGGAGGGTGAAAGGAGGGCAAGGAATAGAGTGAATTGGAGCGATGTGGTATACCGGGGTTGACGTGCTGTCAGTGGATTGAATCAAGGCATGTGAAGCGTCTGGGGTAAACCATGGAAAGCTGTGTAGGTATGTATATTTGCGTGTGTGGACGTATGTATATACATGTGTATGGGGGGGGGTTGGGCCATTTCTTTCGTCTGTTTCCTTGCGCTACCTCGCAAACGCGGGAGACAGCGACAAAGTATGAAAAAAAAAAAAAAAAAATATATATATATATATATATATATATATATACCCAGCCGAAGTTAGACACCCATTTCATCCACCATCCTCTAAAGGGAGGATGAGCAGTTGGGTTAACTGTGGACTGGGTGAATTATCTGAACCCTTCCCTTCCTCTCTTGCTCTTCCGTATTTGATCCTTCGTTCTTCTAGACGCCTGAAAGAACACATTTCGACCTATGTCTTCCAGGGTCTCACTGTCGTCTGGTATGCCACCTTCCTGGGCGATTTCTTCCAGTAGGCAGAAGCAAGAGGGGTCTTCAACACTCAAGGACAAAATGCACCTAACTCACCATCGTAACAATGCTCCGGAGCTGCGTGATCTCTACCATGTGGGTAGCTGCCGGAGAGAGAGAGAGAGAGAGAGAGAGAGAGAGAGAGAGAGAGAGAGAGAGAGAGAGAGAGAGAGAGAGAGAGGTATGCCATTGCATTTCCCCATGGTATTGTGTTTTCGAATGATGATAATGACGGTAATGATGCATTGCCGTGTCACTCTCTGGGCGATGACGTACCCGCTCAGTAAATGCGAGGAGCTTGGTCGACGTGGGGAGAGAGAGAGAGAGAGAGAGAGAGAGAGAGAGAGAGAGAGAGAGAGAGAGAGAGAGAGAGAGAGAGAGAGAGAGAGCCGAGGAGATAAATATTCTTGACATTTATGACCTCAACACACATTCGATTTTCTAGGAACTGTTCAGGGGTGAATATAAGCCGATGAAATATCGAGGGAATAAGGACAGAAATGAAAGTTCAGACGCTAAACGTCAGCATTTGTTTAAGGAAACGATACCAAGAAATGAAAAGAGCTGTTCTGTGATATTTTTGAGAACTGGCAAAAATGTGGAGGCTTGTGGGGAAAACTCGATGTGGCAAGGGAGGAGTTCTCGTTTTCAACACACACACACACACACACACACACACACACACACAAACAAACACATCGTATCCGTGACTTTGCACAAAGTAGCTAAGGGTTGGTTCTGACCAATGTCATGGGTTCGAATCTTGGGCATGGCAGTAAGCCTACACCAAACCCAAGTGTTCTTCCCTTCAGAGTTGGTTGATTGATGAGTACCGACATAGGTTGATGCGTGTGTGTGTGTGTGTGTGTGTGTGTGAGTGTGTTTACATCTGAGTAAACACACGGTACATGTATATGCTGTTAGGGAACAGGGCTACACGTGTATAAAATTCTTTCAGCGTAACACACAAACAATAATCACAAAGATTGAACAAATAGTAACCATACGTACACATATTGTTGTAGAAGAAAGTAGTAGTTGTAGTAACAGCATTAGTAGTAATAGTAGTAGTAGTGATACAATAGTCACAGAAGTTGTATTAATAGTGTAGTAGTGGTAGTAGTAGTAGTAGTAGTAGTAGTAGTAGTAGTAGTAGTAGTAGTAGTAGTAGTAGTAGTAGTAATAGTAGTAGAAGTAGTAGTACTAGTAGTAATAGTAGAAGTAGTAGTAGTAGTAGTAATAGTCGTAGTTGTAGTAGTAGTGGTAGTTGTAGTAATAGTAGTAGTAGTAGTAGTAGTAGTAGTAGTAGTAGTAGAAGTAGAAGTAGTAGTAGTAGTAGTAGTAATAGTAGTAGTAGTAGTAATAATAGTAGTAGTAATAGCAATAGCGAAAGGAGTGGCTTGGCCTGTGTTTAGCGAACGTGGTTTGGGAGATCCAGTCAGAAGACTGTGGTAGGGTGTGTCTAGGGCGTGGCTGAGGATGGGGCCAGGAGAGGGGAGAGCAGGCCTCATCAGGGGAGTGGCCAGGCGAGGCCGGAATTATCCAGATTTATGGCCGGACGGTCGTGTCGTAAACATGTGAAGTTCAGAGACGCTGGTGGTGCGCAAGTCTTCCACACTGACGTTCATGCTTCTTGCGTCTGGTGACCTCCCAGTACCGTTGTGTAAAGTCTCTATGGTGACCTCCCAGCACTACTGGGAACAGTCTCTGTGTTGACCTCCTAGCACCTTTGTGCAACATCTCCCTACTGACCTCCCAGGACCACTGAGTTCAGGCTTCTCTGGTGACCTCCAAAGAAAAGGTCTACCACACGACCTCCTCCCATCACTGCTGAGGAAGAGCTCTCTGGTGATCTCCCAGCGTCGCTGAGCAATACCTCCTTCTGGCGACCTCCCAGTATTACCGATAGTCTCTCTGCTGACCTGCTAACACTGCTGAGTAAGGTCTCCCTCTGGTGTCCTCTCAGCACTGCTGAGAAAAAAATTCTGTGATGACCTCCGTCTCTCTGACGACCTACCAACACTGCTGAGCAAAACCTCTCTAATGACCTCCCAGCTCTCCTGGTCGTGGTGTAGTTGGTAAACTTCCCCACACCTTTGATTGTTGTAGCAAGATCTCTGTGATGGCCTCCCATTATTGCCCTCACCTGTGAAGACTGTTGTCCTTGAGGTTCCTTGAAAGAGAATGGGAAACGTGTCCCGGTATCAAAGACGAGTCTTTCTCCTGAAGGATAGCGTCGTCTTAAGGGAAGGAGGTGAGTGTTCATCCATCCGTATTTCCACACTAAGGCGAGATATAAGGAGAGATAAGAGATTCTTGGTATCAAGGGGAGGTTTGGCTTTAACTCTATTAAATGACTTCTTTCCCAGCTTAATTAAGGGATTTACCAATGAAATATCTGGGATACTTTAACTTGAATCCAATTGAATATATCTTTTCAAACTTATTGATAGATTCCGGACTGCACATACGTAATGTCCTAAGGAACATCGACTGGAATGATGATAGTCTAAGTCTCCTTGATACCAAAAATCTTTTAGTTCTGCCTTTTAGTGAAAATTTAACATTACTCTCCAAGTTGTTTCCTTTAATGTAAATGTAACCTTCAGTAATAACAATAATATACAGAGTATCTGTCTCATTCTTGTATCACCCTTGACGATGTGATCATTACGCGAAAGTGAATAAATAGATAAATATATATAGGGGAGAAAGAATACTTCCCACGTATTCCCTGCATGTCGTAGAAGGCGACTAAAAGGGAAGGGAGCGGGGGGCTGGAAATCCTCCCCTCTCATTTTTTTTTTAAATTTTCCAAAAGAAGGAACAGAGAAGGGGGCCATATGAGGATATTCCCTCAAAGGCCCAGTCCTCTGTTCTTAACGCTACCTCGCTAATGCGGGAAATGGCGAATAGTATGAAAAAAAAAAAAAAAAAAAAAAAAAAAATATATATATATATATATATATATATATATATATATATATATATATATATATATATATATATATATATATATATATATATATATATATATATATATATATATATGCAATAAGAAGGAACCTTAAGGAACACCATCATTGACGGGATAAGATGTGGTAAGCGCTTCATCAACGACTGCAGCAATGGATTAGCCGAAGAGGAACTGAAGAAAGGAGAACAAAACAAAAGAAACACAATTAGAAAGCAAAGACTGATAGCCACACAGTATCAAATGTTTTGGAGATGTTGAAGCCCCGGGCATCATTTCTCTAAATGTCCGAGAGAATAAGACTAGAGATACAAGAGAAGATCACCAGGAGACCTAGCAATAAGAACCCCGTATTGGAGATGCGAATCAAAGAAATGGGATTTTTTTCTTTTTTTTTCTAACTGTTCAGGAAAGTGAGACTTTAGGAGAGTTTTAAAGACTTCGGAGATGGCAGAAGTTTGGAGAGCAATAGGTTTATAGCTGGAGGGGTTAGAGTGGTATACTTCCATAGCGGAGAGGGCTGGGTTCTTCGACAGAGGCTAGATGGGCGAACAAGGCACCACTTACATATGAGGGAAGGAGGTATGTTCGACTGGGCAATACTTTCAGCTAAGAAAGTGTGTGCGTATGTGTGTGGAGAGAGAGAGAGAGAGAGAGAGAGAGAGAGAGAGAGAGAGAGAGAGAGAGAGAGAGAGAGAGAGAGAGAGACTCCGGTATTTCCTTTCACAGGGATCCTACGTCCCGGGGTCAGCAGTTCTTTTATCAAGGCAGTGAACGTCTCTCTCTCTCTCTCTCTCTCTCTCTCTCTCTCTCTCTCTCTCTCTCTCTCTCTCTCTCTCTCTCTCTCTCTCCCTTTCTCTCTCCCTTAGGCTGGAGGAGGAGCATTCCAGTTCCGTTCGGTCCTGGTTCGTGCAGGGAGGACGCCCCTGGTGTGGGCGGTGTGCAACTTGTCTCGATGAATCTACCAGTGTCGACCATACCCACAAATCCTTTGGTCGTTGGTGTGTCATTGCACTGGCAGCGAGGGATGAACATCATCCATAAAATATAATCTTTTTTGCATTTGTAAACATGTATTTTAGTGTTTTTTTGTGCCTGTGCTTATGAATGTTTATATCTCGGTATCATAAGCATATAACAATAGCCTCTGTTCTTTTATAACACCACAGAAAACGAATAGAGAAAAAAAAACTGTCACATTTTTTTTTTTCGTATTCTAATCGTGCAATATCTCCTGACTTCCTAAATCCCGAATCTGACAGACCAGTCAAAGCCAGCGAGGCGACCCGGAGCCGAGCAGCACGAGATCAGAGGCTGTAATCTTCTGCCTGGGAGGAGAGACTCGCGATCGCCAATAAGAATTTATCAAGAGCGGGGTGTGTTTGCTCGAGCACCACACCTTTTCCCTTCACCCTCACCTCTCTCCTCCTCCTTCCCTCCCTCCCCTCATGCCGCCTCCCTTGGGGGGGGGGGGAACTCCCTCTCCCCCCCTCGCCCACGCCCACTACAAGAAGTTCAACTCTGAAGTTCAGGATAGAGATTATATTACGGGTGGAAGCCATTTAGAATTTCCTTCCGGGGTAAGAAACTGATTTTTAAGCTTCGTCTTTTTATATTCTGTTTGGTGTGTGTGTGTGTGTGTGTGTGTGTGTGTGTGTGTGTGTGTGTGTGTGTGTGTGTGTGTGTGTGTGTGTGTGTGTGTGTTTTCTGCCGGTCTGTATTCATTTATGTGCACATACTGAAAGAGGGAAAAAGAGATGAGAAGGACGAAAAAGAAAGAAAGAAGGAAGGAGAAGAAAGAAAAGGAGAGGGCATTACTCCTCCACACCGGGTCGGCTTTGAAATAATACGTAAGACAGAATTTCAAACGAGGTTTCAAAATCAATGAATATTTTCGCAGTCAGTCCACAAGGCAGACTTCTGTAAACACAGATGGTTCGTATCAGAAAAATGGTGACCAAACTATACGCGTTTTCTAATGTACGAGACGAGGAAGAAAACCAAATAACGGATGAGGTGAAGTTACAAGCAATCTGACTCGATTTATCTTCGTTAATTAACGATATCAGATGAGTTAAAAAGATTGGAAAACAGTTGAAACTCGAGGCCAATAGTTTGACTCTTTGAAACTCGCAGACGTTGGATCTTTCGTCAGTCCCTCTCGTCCCTGGCGAGCGGAGGGATTCCCCCAGCTAAACCCAGAACGTTTCTGGCCACATTCTACTCGCTTTCCTGATCGCCAAGCGTCAAGAGGGTGTTTGTATAACGCGATAGGGATCAGGGTGCTGCTTGCGTGCCTGTCAGTAGTGGTACATGGTGTAATGCCAACCGAGAAACGCTATCTAATGAGGGCCGAACTTTTGACACCATGAACCATCTCTCTCTCTCTCTCTCTCTCTCTCTCTCTCTCTCTCTCTCTCTCTCTCTCTCTCTCTCTCTCTCTCTCTCTCTCTCTCTCTCTCTCCAGCAAAACACGAGGAACAACTGACCACAGAGAGGGACTCACTTGTTCCCCTGTTCTAGCGAATGGTATCTGGGTCACACGGTAATGGGGGACACACAGACTATGGAGTGGAGTCTGTAATAACAAACATTACTCGTGTGTAATGCGAAGTGATTGACAGAATGTTTATCATAACCATTTTGTTAGCGAGACTGGTCTATCACATCGCCTGAATATAGAATCAGATTTCATATTTTCATATAAATCTCCTTTTTTTTTTAACTCTTGTTTTCCCCCTTTTATATTTTCATATAAATCTCATTTTTTTTTTTAACTCCTCCCCCGTTCTTTTTTTTTTTTCTGTTTTACGAGATGAAAGGCAGGAGTAGGTTCACTATGACCCAGCCTCCATAGCGAGTGAACCCCTGACACCATGCGTGAAATGTCTTCACGTCCAGTGAACCGCATGACTTGGGAGAGTCTCTCCGTCCCTGGCCCAGCAACACGCCGGGCGAGACAACCAGAAATGTCATAAAATGAACCAGGACGAAGTCCATAGCAGGTCTGTCTCACCATCCACCAGACCTAGAGTTAGATTTAAGAGAGTTTTTCTTTCCGAATCACTGTGAATGGCTTTCAACCCTCCATGAATCTGCCTATTTTCTGTACATATTTACATTCATAACCTCCCCATTATCAACTTTCGAATGTGTGATTACATGTAAATGCACACGAGAACAATGAACGCATTCATATCTCTGTGTTGTAGCGGTTAGCGTGACTGACCATGACGCATTCAAGGAGCTGTCCCGGGTCGACCTGGCAGAGGTTCGAATCCTGGTTCGTGGCAGTCAGTCTGCACTCAATCCAGACGTTCATCCCCCATTAATGGCTAATCGATAAATTAGGTACCTGGCTTACATTAGGATATATATATATATATATATATATATATATATATATATATATATATATATATATATATATATATATATATATATATATATATGGATAACGTAATAGATAAGGTTGATAGATATGCCTTGTGGAAGGTTCTAAAAACATACGGTGTAAAAGCAATACTGCTAGAAGCAGTGAAACGTTTATATCAAGGGTGTTAGGTAAGAATACGAGTAGGAAAAGAGGAGAGTGAATGTGTCCCAAGAGAAGGTTCGCCTGTGGTAGGATGAGAGGGTCTGGAAAGTCAGTCAATTGTATCCTGATGATACAGCATTAGTGACAGATTCGAGGGAGAAACTGTAGAAGGGGGTAACTGAATTTGAAAGTATTCAACTGCAGGAAGTTGAGAGTAAATGCGAATATCAGCAAGGTTATCAAGTTTAGTATGGTTGAGGGACACGCTAGTTGATGTGTGAGTGTTTGATACTATAACTGTTATTGTTAGGACTTCTATATCTTCAAAGATATCCATATTTGCCCACCCAAATAACATTGTCTCTTTCCACACATTCTTTAGCGCTCCCAGAACCTTGGCCCATTACCCACCTCTGGCTTACTTTCACTTCCATTCTTCCACTCGCTGCCACGTCCACTCCCAGGTATCTAAAACACTTCACTTCTTCCGAGTCATCTTCATTAAAACTCACGCCCCAAACAAACCTTTCTTCTCTACACTACTAAACTAACGACCCTTCTTTCAATCACATTTACTCTCAACTTTCTCAACTCCCAAACACTGAGATCAAATCCTGCAATTTTTCATCCACATCTGCCACCAACACCGTGTCAAAAGCAAACATTTAACGCATTTCACCCTCCCCCCCTCCTCTACAGAATACATACCTGCTCCTCGCTCCAAGACCCTTACATTTACCTCCCTCACCACCCTATCCATAAACAAATTAAACATTCATAGTGACATCGCAAATCTCTACCGCAGACCCACTTTCACCTGGAACCACTCACCATCTTCTCTACTTACTCGCACTCATGCTTCAATCTCTTGATAAAAGCTCTTCACTGCTTCTGGTAGCTTTCCTCCCACACCATATACTCGTAACACCTTCCACATCCACAAAGCACTTCTGCAAACCCCATCATATGTTTTCTCCATATATATATATATATATATATATATATATATATATATATATATATATATATATATATGCATACGTTGAGATGTATAGGTATGTATATGTGCGTGTGTGGACGTGTATGTGTATACATGTGTATGTGGGTGGGTTGGGCCATTCTTTTGTCCGTTCCCTTGCGCTACCTCGCTAACGCGGGAGACAGCGACAAAGTATGATGATAACAATAATGATAATATATATATATATATATATATATATATATATATATATATATATATATATATATATATATATATATATATATATATTTATATATATATATATATATATATATATATATATATATATATATATATATATATATATATATATATATATATATATATATATATATGTGTGTGTGTGTGTGTGTGTATGGAAAGGATCACAATTTTCCACGAGGAAAATGAAACATGATAAGTTCCCAAGTGCACTTTCGTGTAATGATCACATCATCACGGGAGACTCAAGAGAGAAATATAAGTCAGTTGATATACATCGAAGAGACGAAGCGAGGACGCCATTTGGTAAACATGCAATTATCAAAGACAGACAACAAGCTTGTTGCCTGTCTTTGACAATTACACGTGTTGTTCTGAGATTCAATTTGATGATGCCTCTCTCTCTCTCTCTCTCTCTCTCTCTCTCTCTCTCTCTCTCTCTCTCTCTCTCTCTCTCTCTCTCTCTCTCTCTCTCTCTCCCTCCAAGCGCGTGTACTCCTGGACAAAATCACCCTACAAGGTCCGAACTGGATATCTCCTTCCGTCGTGGTGTTCAGGTATAGCCAATTATCCTGATTGTTAGCCTCAACTAATTACCGAAGAGGATGCGTAGATCAAGTTTCCTTGCTACCCCCCTTCTCCAAACACACCCACCCTCCTCGGCAAGAATCAGGAATCACTCTTCACTTTTGAGGTTATTCCACAGTAACAAACAAGTCTAGATTTCGGTGTTTCTATGAAATATATTATTGATTAAAGATAATCATCATCGTTCTTTTTATGTTTGCTGGGACGGTATGGACAATTGAAAGCCCTAATCAACGCCCTCTCATTTTATATATATATATATATATATATATATATATATATATATATATATATATATATATATATATATATATATATATATATATATATATATATATATACATATATATATATATATATATATATATATATATATATATATATATATATATATATATATATATATATATATATATATATATACATATGTATATATATATATATATACATATATATATATATATATATATATATATATATATATATATATATATATATATATATATATATATATATATATATATATATATATATATATGTATATATATATATATATATATATATATATATATATATATATATATATACAAAACATGCCCTAAACACATGCTAAAGATGGTAACCGCCTCTGGACGCCGAAAGTTCGAAGCCCAGTCCTACCACGTAAAAACCTGGAACCAGTCGTTCGCCAGTCTATCGACCAACACCTCGGGGAGGATAAACAGCAGGGGTGAATGAGGACCGGTTGTCGCGACCGAGATTTGAACGCATGCGCTCGACCTACGGCGGCCTGAGAATGGATCACGTTAAGCGCTTCACTATCAAAAATGTTTTTGGCAGAGACCTTGAATGTCCTCAAAGACTTTCACCTTCAAAGAACGATTATACTGCAGATGGCATTTGCTCATTGCAATTCTAAAGACAATCTTTTTCTTCTTTTTATCAGGTACGACAACTTGGAAGTGGTGAGGTGGAGGAAGATGTGAGAAAACACCGATGTATGACGAGGAGGGAAAACGAACGTCAAGATGTGATAAGTTTAGAATGTCTCACGCACACACACACACACACACACACACACACACACACACTACGATCTGTGATCTCTTTCCCTCTAGAACCTCTTAGTATGGAGTGCCAACAGTGACCTCTCCCTGAAGCCACTCATTATGATCTCTCGTTTCAGTTAACTCTCTAATGGTAGATCCTCTTTAACTCCCCAGTGCCTCTTTCTTAGAAGATTTATGTAGGGCTCTCACTGTATCATTTACCTTGGGTCTATGATGGTGGTCTTCACCATGGCCTCTTATTATACCTCATCTCCACCCACCTTACCCTCGTGCCCTAAATAATTAGCCCTACATGTAACCTTTTTACTTTGACCTTCTTAATGTCTCTCACCGCTGTCTTTCATTTTCAAAGATTAATTAGTGGCCATTGATTTCTCGAGGCCCCTCTATATAGGCAAGGTAATGATCAGAAGGCAAGTGAGCGATGCCTAGGGAAGCGAAATAACTGGTTTAACGAGGCTGCGGTTGACGGGGCTAAGTAAGAAGGTGGATAAAAGGAGGTTATGAGGTGAGTGTGAGGACTTCGAACATAAAAATGAGGGGATGTGCGTCAGGTGGTAAAGCCCTTACAGTGAGTGCAGGGGTTCGTAAGTGTGGGTAGGAGGGATGTGTGGTTGAGCTTGTAAAGTGAGTGCAGGGGTTCGTAAATGTAGGTAGGAGGAATGTGTGGTTGAGCTCGTAAGGTGAGTGCAGGGGTTCGTAAATGTGGGTAGGAGGAATGTGTGGTTGAGCTCGTAAGGTGAGTGCAGAGGTTCGTAAATGTAGGTAGGAGGGATGTGTGGTTGAGCTCGTAGAGTGAGTGCAGGGGTTCGTAAAGGTAGGTAGGAGGGATGTGTGGTTGAGCTCGTAAAGTGAGTGCAGGGGTTCGTAAATGTAGGTAGGAGGGATGTGTGGTTGACCTCGTAAAGGTGAGTGCAGGGGTTCGTAAATGTGATTAGTGGGGAATGACAATGTCAGTGGGAGATCGCCTTACAGCAGGTGTGTGAGAATCAACAACAGAATGATAATCATACTGGGGTTCATTCAAGTGGGAGCCAGTTCAACGGTTTTGAACGTCTTTGTACTCACAAAAAGGGGATACAGATGCAAAAGCGAGTGATTTTCTAAAATTCAACAGAGATTTCATTTCATAAGAGCAAAGGGAATATATATTTTCTTTTGATGAAATACCAAACTGAACATTCTATCTGAAATATTTGGAGACGAGAGGGGCTGGGATTATCCACATAGCGGATACGAAGCTTCGGGAAGTTGATTAGAAAACAGTGAGGCGGTCGATTCGAACATCATTGCATACGAATCACACATCATTAGAAGGATTTCATGAACTGAAAAGCAACTTCGAGAAGACAATGGAAGATCGCTCCAAATAATTCAATAACAACAATCTGGTTTAGAATACGAACAGGTACAATACAATCATAAATGCTAAAAGAAAAAGCTATGACATATCGCCATGGGCTGGATGGCTCAGAGATGATTGTGAGAACGAGTCTCTCACTTCGATGTGGCTCTTATGGTGTTCACGGGTAACGGTGTGTGAGAACTCTGCTAACACACCTCGTCCGTCATTAGGTGGCTCCTACAGAGAGAGAGAGAGAGAGAGAGAGAGAGAGAGAGAGAGAGAGAGAGAGAGAGAGAGAGAGAGAGAGAGAGAGAGAGAGAGAGAGAGAGAATCATTTGGATCTGCTGATACCGTGTGATGAAAAGATGTGTGATGATCAAAGGTCCTAAAGAAACAGGAAGAAGTAATTCTTGTGTAATCTAAACCACCTGAGAAGACTGCTCTTTCATGACGTGAAACTGACGCCACCAGGTAAAACTGATGCTAATTGGTGAAACTGATGTAATCTGGTGAAACTGACCCAACCTGGTGAAACTGATACCACCAGGTGAAACTAACGCATCCTGGTGAAAGTAACACTACCTGGTGAAACTGGTACCATCTTGTGAAACTTGTGTAATCTAGCGAAACTGATGCTACTACCTGGTGTAGCTGAAGTCACTTGGTGAAACTGACATAACCTGGTGAAACTATTCCCATCTGGTGAAACTGATGTAACCAAGTCAAGAAGAGTGAAGGACACGCAGATTATATTTGACACACGTGATTTCAATTTAGCAACATCACCCCCCCCCCCCTCTCTCTCTCTCTCTCTCTCTCTCTCTCTCTCTCTCTCTCTCTCTCTCTCTCTCTCTCTCTCTCTCTCTCTCTCTCTCTCTCTCTCTCTCTCTCTCTTTCTTCTTCCTGAAGTTTACCCAATGAAGAGTTCAGTGCGCATCGTCGGGGAGAGATTCTGACAACAAAGGACAGTTTTGTAGGTGGTGGAAGGAGGGAATTCTAATTGTGAGTTATGCTGTTTTCCTGGTCCTGCCTTCACCTCGGGCATGCCCATGTCGCTCAGAGGTGAAGGAACAAAAGCTGCTAATGGCTATGCATGACTACACAGAAGACAAAGAAGCAATAGCCCCAGTAGTGTCTTGTACGTACAGACAAACACACAAGGCTCCAAAGAGCTTCATACGCTTCGTGTGTGGATTCCACACTAATTTTATCTTGAGACGTATATAAATGAAGGCAGTTATCGTTAGTACTGATGCCTAGATCAAGTCCTGCACCAGTCTAGAATACACTCAAATAAATATTACTTGTACCAAACCTCTATGAAACAAGTGCCACTGAAAAACCAGAAAAAGTTTTGTTGATATATGGCGAGATGCGTCTCAGTCATTTGCCTCCCTCTGGATAGTGTGTAAAGATGCACACGAGGAGGATCCGGTATCAAACACTCACCTGGAACAAATTTAGAGAAGGATTTCCAGGGTTGCCAAACCCGGATGGACATGGGTGGGTGAGGGGTGACGATGGGAGGGTAAATATTGACTGGGAGCTTGCTAACGACTCTTGTTCACTAGAAACTGTGAGTCTGTCTGGCCGACTCTCGTTCACATTGCAAAGTGAGTCTGTTGGTCATCACGCTCTAAGACCAGGGGTTCTGTAACCAAGGGGAGTTTTAAGGGGTAAGGGGATTGGGACCACAGGTTGATAAACGCAAACTGTTAGAATTTTTGGATCTTTTTACAAACTACAGTTCTACAAATTGTACATAATCTACAGGACATCATACTTTATTGAATATCACAGATTGAATTAAAAGTAAATATGAATATTTCACTTTTTCGTCTGTGAAAATATTCCATTTATAGTTATCCATGACTTTTTTTTATCAACATTATTTGGAATGCAACTTTTAAGTCGAACAATCCTGGAAAGGGGGTAATGACACGCTGACATATGGTGAAAAGGATGTATGGTGAAAAAATGGTTGAGTCACTGCTCCAGACGAGCCAAACTGGAAAATTAATCCATCCTCCTGAATCTTGATCCATGGAGGGTGTCAGCAGTATTGACAACGAATTATGTGATAGAGGCTTACAAGATGTTTCTTTTCATCTCAACTTGTTGATATATTCTTTTTTTTAACTATACCAACTCTGAAACATAGCAATTACAGTGGCAATTAATGAAAACATCAATATTCTTAAACTCTGTACCACAATAGATTCACATATGTTCCTGATTGTGAGTGGCTGCGCACAGAACACACAATGTTTGGCCATCACATCTCCCTCCAGGAACACAGTGGCAAAGTAAGGTAACCTTAGACGATTGAGGTCTAGGGATGCAATGCGAACAGGGGTGTAATACGACCTGAGAATACTCTATTGAATTAACCCACTTGATGTAGGTTCTTTGAGGGAGAAAAACCTGTTAGTGTGTAGCGCATTCACAACGTATTAGATGTCTTATTTCATAGCCTAGAGTCACTCTGTGTTCAAAATGTGGCATTTCACAGAAAAAAAAAACAAAGGTTCTCTTTTTCATTCACTGGCAATCGTAGATCATGATTAAGTAGTTGACGAACGTAATTTGCTACATTGTCTGTCTATATGTCTTTATGTCTGTCTATCTGTCTCTCTCTCTCTCTACCCTCATACTTTATCTTTAGCTCGCTTGTTGGTAAAGCACCTGCTGCGATTGCTCTTCGAGAGGAGAGCGAGGAAGCTCATTGTGATTCAAGTTGCGTGGACGATTGGTTTTCTTTTGAAAATGACAGTTTATGATAGAGATGTGCTCCCAGAGAGAGAGAGAGAGAGAGAGAGAGAGAGAGAGAGAGAGAGAGAGAGAGAGAGAGAGAGAGAGAGAGAGAGAGAGTGGCTTACTGATATTGATTAACTGATTTCACTGCAGTAAAATATATGCCAGCGGGGGAACTTAATTAAGCACCAACCAGCAACTCATCAAACACGGACAACTAATTACTCTTTAGTTCACTTCTTCCTATGTAAACATCGCTTGAAGGCCTCATCAATAGACCCGTGTGTAAACATTTATCCCCAAAAGTTCACCAATCGTTGCTACCACAGTATGACCAATAACTAATAGTCGAATTATTTGGAATTCTTTGAATAACAATGGATGTGGTTCAAAGTCTTGGTAGGATTTGAAACAAATGAAGCAATACTCTCTCTCTCTCTCTGTCTCTCTCTCTCTCTCTCTCTCTCTCTCTCTCTCTCTCTCTCTCTCTCTCTCTCTCTCTCTCTCTCTCTCTCTCTCTCTCTCTCTAGGCGTAAAAGATCCTAAATGGTGATAGCTATGATAAGAGAGAGATCTGTTATCTTTTCCAGTTCATGCATGGCGTAGATTCCAAACGCTCTTTATATACACAAAGGACCAAAAACCAGAAAACAATACACTGGTACTGTATGAAAATTATAGGATCATACAGGTACACCCGTCCCATCAGAATATCGCCAGTTTTCCAGTGAGTGGGGTAAAGGACACCAAGTGGTAACTCATGCGAAACCAAAGGTGTGGAAGGTCACTAAGAACACTGCACGACCTAGGCGTTCATCACCAATATTCAGCTGCTTAACATGTCCTACGCCACTTCATCAAAGCCCCATCATATACATGTATCAAAACGTATCACTGCATTCATCTTAGTTTTTCCAACGGGCTACTTTTACCCCCCGAAAAGGTCAGACACCTTTGATTCTCGGGGGTGAGGCAAGTTTCTTTTGTGTTTGCGTGCGTGTAAACCCTCGGTTATGATCTTGGTTAAAGTGGTGAACTGGATTGCAAGGCTTGAGTGAGAGACAAGGCTGGCATTAATGATCAGTTGGTTGGGGGTCCCCAAGCGTGAGCCAGGTCCCGGTGAATGATCGCATTAGTGTCACCTTGACACACTTGTTTCTGCCATCCTCAAAGAAAAAATGTTTTAAAAGAGCGTTCAGCCAGTGGCAGTGACACATAGAGGCATGGTTGGTGTCAATGACGTGGTGGGAGTGGTTATCTGCTGTCGTGGTGGTCAGGGAATGGTGGTAACACCTACTGGTGTGGGTAGTGTTCATCGAGTGGAAGGAATGGTACATGAAGTCGTCGTGTTCAGGCAGTGGTGATAACACATACTGGTTTGGTCGGGGTTGATGTAGTGGTGGGAGTGATATACTTGCAGGCGTGGTGACCAAGTAGTAGTGGTGGTAACACCTACATGTAGACTGATATGTATAAAATAGAAAGAGAAGGTGAAGCCAGAAGGCAACTCCTGTCTAACGAAGAGATAACCTCATCCCACACGCTAATAATTTCAAAATCTAAAATACTACGAAACGCAGCGTTGCCCTCTGAACCAGCATCGTCAATTCAAAATAGTGAAGTTTTCCAAAGGATTTTTTATGAATTATGTTAAATAGGATGGATTAGCTTTTCGCTTTATGCAAATGCGAAGGATTTTCTGGAATTTAATTAAGAGAGATATTTCAACTAATGAGCGAAAGGGATGTTGTTTTTTTTATAAAGTACCAAACTGAATATTTCATCTGAAATATTTGGAGACGAAAATCACACCTAGGAACAGAGAGGATAGTATATTATCATACACACACACACACACACACACACACACACACACACACACACACACACACACTCACACATGCACATGTAAACTATTATATTACTGCAACTGTTCATCGTTAATGTTAGAATAATCCTCACAAAGTGTATACTTTATATACCTTAGTATTCAGTGTGCAATAGTCCCGGCATATCTGCCACTCTGACTATGCAGATATACCTCACTCACGTGCATATCTACTATGCAGATATACCTCACTCACGTGCATATCTACTATGCAGATATACCTCACTCACGTGCATATCTACTATGCAGATATATCTCACTCACGTGCATATCTACTACGCAGATATACCTCACGTGCATATCTACTATGCAGATATACCTCACTCACGTGCATATCTACTATGCAGATATACCTCACGTGCATATCTACTATGCAGATATACCTCACTCACGTGCATATCTACTACGCAGATATACCTCACGTGCATATCTACTATGCAGATATACCTCACTCACGTGCATATCTACTATGCAGATATACCTCACTCACGTGCATATCTACTATGCAGATATATCTCACTCACGTGCATATCTACTATGCAGATATACCTCACTCACGTGCATATCTACTATGCAGATATACCTCACGTGCATATCTACTATGCAGATATACCTCACGTGCATATCTACTATGCAGATATACCTCACTCACGTGCATACCCAAAGCGTAGAGATATCCAGCCCCACCTTAATCCTAAGCTTTGTTACGATCACTTAACTAGGAACTATTATGACCTCCCAGTTCTGTGAGGCTTGCCATACCCTCATCTGTGAATTCTGACCCTAATGCTGTCAAAATAAATGAAAAACATCCTTTGTTACCGATATTCACTGTACACACAAACAAGGCCCGAGATACACACACACACACACACACACACACACACACACACACACACACACAGACGGAAGCTAAGACTAAATCAAATCACCACAAGGGAAAATCTGGTCCAAGAGTCTCTCAATAGCGCGGGGATCCAGCCAGCACTGGGTACAGTTTCTGGGGAAACTCTGTGTTTGGTACGGGCAACACAGTTCACAAGACTTCCCATTTCTCGCTCCAGTATTCAGAGGACTGAGCCACAGAGAGGCATGAGGATGTCGTCAGAGCCTGTAGAAAAAACGACCGTGATTATTCTCATTCTAGCCTGGGGATGTAGGCTATATCGGCGCGTCAGTGAATGAGAAAAGGTTGTCATTAAATCTTTTACGTTACTGATCGTAAATCATGATTGACCAACGTCCTGTCGCTAAAGACTCCCACGGACTTGCTCGCTTGTAAATGCTCCTGCGTATGCTCGCGTCTGTGTGTCAGCCCACTGTGCACAGTGGCCAAAATCTGCAGCTGAAACCTGCAAAATGATCTCTAGCAGAGATTCAGCTCCCACGTAAATTCCAGAAGTTGTTTATATCAGGATGAACAACTGGGGCTGGCAGCTAGCAAGCCACGTGCTAGGATAAAAAGTAAGATTGAGCCCCGACTGCCACACACGTAATAGGGAAGGGGCGCGGCGAATCGTTCAACAGTAAACAATCGGGAACTAGAGAGGCCAAGGGAAGGACCACTGCAGCTGCTGCTGCAGTCGATGAGAGTCGCTAGAATGACTTCGATGTTTGTGGTTGCTATTTGTGTGTTCCAGGGGGAGAATTTTACGCTAGCGTTCACTCCGTCTCTTAGCCTTGTGTGTATACATCATGTCCTTACTTCCATGTGTACATGTACACACACACACACGCACACACCAGGCTGATGTCCCCAACACCAGGCTGACGTCCCCTACGCCAGGCTGACGTCCCCTACATCAGGCTGACGTCCACAACACCAGGCTAACGTCCACAACACCAGGCTGACGAACCCTAGACCAGGCTGACGTCCCCTACACCAGGCTGATGTCCCCAACACCAGGCTGACGTCCCCCACACCAGGCTGACGTCCCCTACACCAGGCTGACGTCCCCTACACCAGGCTGACGAACCCTAGACCAGGCTGACGTCCCCTACACCAGGCTGATGTCCCCAACACCAGGCTGACGTCCCCCACACCAGGCTAACGTCCACAACACCAGGCTAACGTCCACAACACCAGGCTAACGTCCACAACACCAGGCTGACGTCCCCTACACCAGGCTGATGTCCCCAACACCAGGCTGACGTCCCCTACACCAGGCTGATGTCCCCAACACCAGGCTGACGTCCCCCACACCAGGCTGACGTCCCCCACACCAGGCTAACGTCCACAACACCAGGCTAACGTCCACAACACCAGGCTAACGTCCACAACACCAGGCTGACGTCCCCTACATCAGGCTGACGTCCACAACACCAGGCTGACGTCCCCTACACCAGGCTGACGTCCCCTACACCAGGCTGACGTCCCCTACACCAGCTGACGTCCCCTACGCCAGGCTGACGTCCTCTACACCAGGCTAACGTCCACAACACCAGGCTAACGTCCACAACACCAGGCTGACGTCCCCTACGCCAGGCTGACGTCCCCTACACCAGGCTGATGTCCCCAACACCAGGCTGACGTCCACAACACCAGGCTAACGTCCACAACACCAGGCTGACGTCCCCTACACCAGGCTGATGTCCCCAACACCAGGCTGACGTCCCCTACGCCAGGCTGACGTCCCCTACACCAGGCTGACGTCCCCCACACCAGGCTGACGTCCCCCACACCAGGCTGACGTCCACAACACCAGGCTGACGAACCCTAGACCAGGCTGACGTCCCCTACACCAGGCTGATGTCCCCAACACCAGGCTGACGAACCCTAGACCAGGCTGACGTCCCCTACACCAGGCTGATGTCCCCAACACCAGGCTGACGTCCCCTACACCAGGCTGATGTCCCCAACACCAGGCTGACGTCCCCCACACCAGGCTGACGTCCCCTACATCAGGCTGACGTCCACAACACCAGGCTAACGTCCACAACACCAGGCTGACGAACCCTAGACCAGGCTGACGTCCACAACACCAGGCTAACGTCCACAACACCAGGCTGACGAACCCTAGACCAGGCTGACGTCCCCTACACCAGGCTGATGTCCCCAACACCAGGCTGACGTCCCCTACGCCAGGCTGACGTCCCCTACATCAGGCTGACGTCCACAACACCAGGCTGACGTCCCCTACGCCAGGCTGACGTCCCCTACACCAGGCTGATGTCCCCAACACCAGGCTGACGTCCCCTACATCAGGCTGACGTCCACAACACCAGGCTGACGTCACCCACACCAGGCTGACGTCACCCACACCAGGCTGACGTCACCCACACCAGGCTGACGTCACCCACACCAGGCTGACGTCACCCACACCAGGCTGACGTCCACAACACCAGGCTAACGTCCACAACACCAGGCTGACGAACCCTAGACCAGGCTGACGTCCCCTACACCAGGCTGACGTCCCCTACATCAGGCTGACGTCCACAACACCAGGCTAACGTCCACAACACCAGGCTAACGTCCACAACACCAGGCTAACGTCCACAACACCAGGCTGACGTCCCCCACACCAGGCTGACGTCCACAACACCAGGCTAACGTCCACAACACCAGGCTGACGTCCCCTACATCAGGCTGACGTCCACAACACCAGGCTAACGTCCACAACACCAGGCTGACGAACCCTAGACCAGGCTGACGTCCACAACACCAGGCTGACGAACCCTAGACCAGGCTGACGTCCCCTACACCAGGCTGACGTCCCCTACACCAGGCTGACGTCCCCTACATCAGGCTGACGTCCACAACACCAGGCTAACGTCCACAACACCAGGCTGACGTCCCCCACACCAGGCTGACGTCCCCTACATCAGGCTGACGTCCACAACACCAGGCTGACGTCCCCTACATCAGGCTGACGTCCACAACACCAGGCTGACGTCCCCTACACCAGGCTGATGTCCCCAACACCAGGCTGACGAACCCTAGACCAGGCTGACGTCCCCTACATCAGGCTGACGTCCACAACACCAGGCTAACGTCCACAACACCAGGCTGACGTCCCCTACGCCAGGCTGACGTCCCCTACACCAGCTGACGTCCCCTACACCAGGCTGATGTCCCCAACACCAGGCTGACGTCCACAACACCAGGCTGACGTCCCCTACATCAGGCTGACGTCCACAACACCAGGCTGACGTCCCCCACACCAGGCTAACGTCCACAACACCAGGCTGACGTCCCCTACACCAGGCTGATGTCCCCAACACCAGGCTGACGAACCCTAGACCAGGCTGACGTCCCCTACATCAGGCTGACGTCCACAACACCAGGCTGACGTCCACAACACCAGGCTGACGTCCCCTACATCAGGCTGACGTCCACAACACCAGGCTAACGTCCACAACACCAGGCTAACGTCCACAACACCAGGCTAACGTCCACAACACCAGGCTGACGTCCTTTACATCAGGCTGACGTCCACAACACCAGGCTGACGTCCCCCACACCAGCTGACGTCCCCTACGCCAGGCTGACGTCCCCTACACCAGGCTGATGTCCCCAACACCAGGCTGACGTCCCCCACACCAGGCTGACGTCCCCTACACCAGGCTGATGTCCCCAACACCAGGCTGACGTCACCCACACCAGGCTGACGTCCCCTACACCAGGCTGATGTCCCCAACACCAGGCTGACGTCCCCTACACCAGGCTGATGTCCCCAACACCAGGCTGACGTCCCCTACGCCAGGCTGACGTCCCCTACACCAGGCTGACGAACCCTAGACCAGGCTGACGTCCACAACACCAGGCTGACGTCCCCTACACCAGGCTGATGTCCCCAACACCAGGCTGACGTCCCCTACATCAGGCTGACGTCCACAACACCAGGCTAACGTCCACAACACCAGGCTAACGTCCACAACACCAGGCTGACGAACCCTAGACCAGGCTGACGTCCCCTACATCAGGCTGACGTCCACAACACCAGGCTAACGTCCACAACACCAGGCTGACGTCCCCCACACCAGGCTGACGTCCTTTACATCAGGCTGACGTCCACAACACCAGGCTAACGTCCACAACACCAGGCTGACGTCCCCTACATCAGGCTGACGTCCACAACACCAGGCTAACGTCCACAACACCAGGCTAACGTCCACAACACCAGGCTGACGTCCCCTACGCCAGGCTGACGTCCCCTACACCAGGCTGACGTCCCCCACACCAGGCTAACGTCCACAACACCAGGCTAACGTCCACAACACCAGGCTAACGTCCACAACACCAGGCTAACGTCCACAACACCAGGCTAACGTCCACAACACCAGGCTGACGTCCCCCACACCAGGCTGACGTCCCCCACACCAGGCTGACGTCCACAACACCAGGCTGACGAACCCTAGACCAGGCTGACGTCCCCTACACCAGGCTGATGTCCCCAACACCAGGCTGACGAACCCTAGACCAGGCTGACGTCCCCTACACCAGGCTGATGTCCCCAACACCAGGCTGACGTCCCCTACACCAGGCTGATGTCCCCAACACCAGGCTGACGTCCACAACACCAGGCTAACGTCCACAACACCAGGCTAACGTCCACAACACCAGGCTAACGTCCACAACACCAGGCTAACGTCCACAACACCAGGCTAACGTCCACAACACCAGGCTAACGTCCACAACACCAGGCTAACGTCCACAACACCAGGCTAACGTCCACAACACCAGGCTAACGTCCACAACACCAGGCTAACGTCCACAACACCAGGCTGACGAACCCTAGACCAGGCTGACGTCCCCTACACCAGGCTGATGTCCCCAACACCAGGCTGACGTCCCCTACACCAGGCTGATGTCCCCAACACCAGGCTGACGTCCCCTACACCAGGCTGACGAACCCTAGACCAGGCTGACGTCCACAACACCAGGCTGACGTCCACAACACCAGGCTAACGTCCACAACACCAGGCTAACGTCCACAACACCAGGCTAACGTCCACAACACCAGGCTAACGTCCACAACACCAGGCTAACGTCCACAACACCAGGCTAACGTCCACAACACCAGGCTAACGTCCACAACACCAGGCTAACGTCCACAACACCAGGCTGACGAACCCTAGACCAGGCTGACGTCCCCTACATCAGGCTGACGTCCACAACACCAGGCTAACGTCCACAACACCAGGCTAACGTCCACAACACCAGGCTAACGTCCACAACACCAGGCTAACGTCCACAACACCAGGCTAACGTCCACAACACCAGGCTAACGTCCACAACACCAGGCTAACGTCCACAACACCAGGCTAACGTCCACAACACCAGGCTAACGTCCACAACACCAGGCTAACGTCCACAACACCAGGCTGACGTCCCCTACACCAGGCTGACGAACCCTAGACCAGGCTGACGTCCCCTACACCAGGCTGACGTCCCCTACACCAGCTGACGTCCCCTACACCAGCTGACGTCCCCTACGCCAGGCTGACGTCCCCTACACCAGGCTGACGTCCCCTACATCAGGCTGACGTCCACAACACCAGGCTAACGTCCACAACACCAGGCTAACGTCCACAACACCAGGCTGACGAACCCTAGACCAGGCTGACGTCCCCTACATCAGGCTGACGTCCACAACACCAGGCTGACGTCCCCTACATCAGGCTGACGTCCACAACACCAGGCTGACGTCCCCTACACCAGGCTGATGTCCCCAACACCAGGCTGACGTCCCCTACACCAGCTGACGTCCCCTACATCAGGCTGACGTCCACAACACCAGGCTGACGTCCCCTACACCAGGCTGATGTCCCCAACACCAGGCTGACGTCCCCTACACCAGCTGACGTCCCCTACACCAGGCTGATGTCCCCAACACCAGGCTGACGTCCCCTACACCAGGCTGACGTCCCCTACATCAGGCTGACGTCCACAACACCAGGCTGACGTTCCCCCACACCAGGCTGACGTCCCCCACACCAGGCTGACGTCCCCCACACCAGGCTGACGTCCCCCACACCAGGCTGACGAACCCTAGACCAGGCTGACGTCCCCTACACCAGGCTGACGTCCCCCACACCAGGCTGACGTCCCCTACACCAGGCTGACGTCACCCACACCAGGCTGACGTTCCCTACACCAGGCTGACGTCCCCTACACCAGGCTGACGTCCCCTACACCAGGCTGACGTCCCCCACACCAGGCTGACGTCCCCTACACCAGGCTGATGTCCCCAACACCAGGCTGACGTCCCCTACACCAGGATTGCGTCCCCCACACCAGGCTGACGTCCATAACACCAGGCTGACGTCCCCCACACTAGGCTGACGTCCCCCACACCAGGCTAACGTCCACAACACCAGGCTGACGAACCCTAGACCAGACTAACGTCCCCTACGCCAGGCTGACGTCCTTTACATCAGGCTGACGTCCACAACACCAGGCTAACGTCCCCCACACCAGGCTGACGTCCCCCACACCAGGCTGACGTCCCCTACACCAGGCTGACGTCCTCTACACCAGGCTAACGTCCACAACACCAGGCTGACGAACCCTAGACCAGGCTGACGTCCCCTACGCCAGGCTGACGTCCCCTACACCAGGCTGACGTCCCCCACACCAGGCTGACGTCCCCTACGCCAGGCTGACGTCCCCTACATCAGGCTGACGTCCACAACACCAGGCTGACGTCCCCTACGCCAGGATGACGTCCCCTACACCAGGCTGACGTCCCCCACCCGAGGCTGAAGGTCCCCACTTTAGGCTGACGTTCGACTCCAACGTCTCTGGGGCATACGTCATCTTGTACTCCACCTATCTCGCTGAATGAGATTATATCTTTGATAAGAAGACTTACATATATCTCCAGGATACAACCTTTATCTCTGGGTTATGTACGCTGGAGGGTATTTAAGTGTACATATGTAGATAAATCACGAAAGAATATGAGATTCGAGAATATCCCTGCAATCCCAGATGTAAATTCTCAAAACAGGAGTTGTACAGGTGAGAAAAAAAAGAGTCATTGGTGTGATAAGGAAGTTAAGCTGTTAGTAAAAGAGATAAGAGGGGTGTATGGGCGTTGTTCGCTAGGAAGGACGGCAATTCATTGGGAGATATACAAGGGATAGAGGCAGGAGGCCAAGGTGAAGGCGCAGGGGCTGAAAAAGAGGGCAGATGAGAGTTGGTGAGAGATTATCAGCAAGCTTCAGGAAGAGTAAGATAATGTATTGAAAAGAGGGTTAATAGTGCTAGAAAAATAAGAAAATAAAATGGGAAGATCGATAAAGGGCGCATATGGAGAAATGATAACTGGCAGAGCTGAAGTGAAGAGATGGAGTGAACATTATGTGGGACTGTTGAATGTATTCAGTGATAGGATGACACATGCTGGATGTTTTAGACATGGAGTTATGTGAAATGAAAGACTCAAGAGAAGTGGTTTTAAGAAAATGAAATGGTGAGATCATCACACAAAATAAAGTGCGGCAAAGCGGCTTATGTGGATGGTTTCGCAGGCACATTTCTTAAAAATGGGGTTGATTATGTTGTTGACTGGCTAGTTAGGATCTTCAGAGTAAGCATGGATCACAGTCAGGTGCTTGAGAATTGGCTTCATGTCTGTATAATGCCACTGTATAATATCAAGGAGAAAAAATGTGAATGTCCGTATCATTGAGGTATGAGTTTGATGAGTACACCTAAAGGCTAGTGACTGAGTGTGTGGTGTAATGCAAAGTGCGTTAGACTGGAGAATAACGAGGTTTCAGGAGGTATATAAGTTGTGTGGATCAGGTGTTTTCTAGTAAGCATTTGTGTGAAATATAAGGAGAGAAATAGAGAGATTTGTACGTGGCACTCATGGGTCTGGAGAAAGTATATGGTAGGGTTGATAGAGATGCTATGTGGAAGGTGTTACGAATGTATACCGTGGGAGGAAAGCTACCAGAAGTAGTAAGGAATTTTTACGAAGAGAGTAAGGCGTGTGTGCAGGTAAGGAAAGGAGATTCAGTGCTTTAAGGTGCAGGTAGGTCTGCTGCAGGAGTTTCTAATGTCTTCAGGGCGGTTTAATCTGTTGAAGGTGAAGAATATAAGACTCTTGGAGACAGGGGTAGGTCTGCAGTCTGTTGGGGTTGAAAGGGCCTGGGAGATGAGCCAGTTGCTGTTTACTGGTGAGACGGTCCTGATGAGAAACTGGATTTAGAAAGGTTATATGAAAGGAGAGATTTGGCAGTGCATGTAAATAAAACCAATGTGATCGTGTGGCAGTGAAAAAAAGACTGGTTATTTGAAGTGTGAGCTTGAATGGAGAGAACATGGAGGAGGAGGAGGAGTGTTTTAGATACCTGGAGTGGGTATGGAAGAGAATGGAACAGCTGAAACTGAAGTGAGCCATAGCCACGATTGTATAGGAAAAAGAAGGCAAATTGCCGTTTTTCGATGTGTTGATAGCTAGGGAATCTGATCACTTGTTCTTTAAGATCTTCAGGAAACCTACCAACTCTGAGAGCTACATTCATTACTTTTCAGTACATGATTCTTCTGTAAAAATGTCCACGTTTTTATGAGCATTACGAATAAGTGATCCCATAGTCTGGTACACTAATGTAGGCATACGTGAGTGTCGTTAGGCAGCTATGTTAACCTATGTGGTTTGTGAATAAGGCTTACTGGAAAGCTAAGGAGACATTTTATGCATATAGCGACAGAAAGGGGAAAATGATGATTGGTTTAAATGTTTCGTGTTGCCCTATTCTCCTAATTTAGCTAATGTAATACAGGTACTAAAAAACAGTGCTTTAAATGTTGCTTTCAAGTATAGTAACACTATCATTAAGACCTTGATTAAAAGTAGGCTAAATTTTCAGGAAATTGGGAGTGTTTACCCCGTCGAATGTAGGTAATTTAAAGTTGTATACGTTGGCCAAACCGGTAGCGCACTGAGAGATGCTATTGGTACAGCTATTTAGCGCGCAGGGATGACCATAAAAATGCGATCGCTAAACACTGTAATGAAAATGAACACCCTGTACACCTTAACAACCCAGTCACATTGTACCTCTCTTCTGATTTTGCGACACGTAGCGTCATTGAATGTCTTCATTGCTAATATCAATAACTTTAATTTGACCCTAGGTAACTTTGAAGCGGATCCTATTATCAACCAAATCATTATGAAAGAATTATCAAGGAACGAAAAAATAAGGAACACACACACACACACACACACACACACACACACACACACAACCACCCGTCACCACAAGGCACCCCCCACTTTCCCTTTAACGGTCTGGACAGTGTGTAGTCGAGAGTGGCAGAGGAAAGATGGACTTGTGTGTTGGTGTTGGGACTTAAAAAACTTTATGAATTGCTTGCACCAGATGAGGCGATTGTCTCCGTGAAACATGTATAGAAAAATTACATAAGTAGAATTGTCTGGCCTCCTACTTAATTGCAATTTCACCTCATATATATATATATATATATATATATATATATATATATATATATATATATATATATATATATATATATATATATATATATATATATATATATATATATATATATATATATATATATATATATATATATCTATCTATCTATCTATCTATCTATCTATCTATCTATCTATCTATATATATATATATATATATATATATATATATATATATATATATATATATATATATATATCCACCCATTTTCTATTCCCTACCCCATTCACCGCTGACCATTTCCCCTCCCCCTACCCACTCACCCATTCCTCTTCTCCCCTTACCAACGTCCGTTTCTCCTCCATCACTGTGATAATGGAGACCAAACACAAGATGGGAGCGGTGGGGCGTCGAGTGTCGCCGGTATGACGCCCTCAATCGATACCGAGCACTCGATCCAATGTTGAGAGAATGTAGGGGAAGGTGGGGCGGGGCTTGAAATCACAGAGAGAGAGAGAGAGAGAGAGAGAGAGAGAGAGAGAGAGAGAGAGAGAGAGAGAGAGAGAGAGAGAGAGAGAGAGAGAGAGAGCCATGGTAAAGGCAGACAACAGAATGGCCCGTTGGTCCTCATGCCTGAGACGTTTGTCTAAGTCTAAAATGTATAAATCTATTTCTTTTTTTTTTATCTAAGTCTAAAACGTATATAATGGATGAGGTCAAGATAGAATATTTCTGGGAATCTAACGTCTTGAAGACGAATGAGAGAGAGAAAGAGAGAGAGAGAGAAAGAGAGAGAGAGAGAGAGAGAGAGAGAGAGAGAGAGAGAGAGAGAGAGAATATAAGAAGGACAGACAACAAACAGAGAGGCCCGCTGGCCCCCATGTCTACACTGACGGGTTTTTCATTGAAATCTGAAACATATAAATGGATGACGTAATGTGAGAAGAGTTCAAGGAACTTACGTTATCAAAAAGAGATGGAGAGGGATAGAGGAAAATACAATTACATCAGGAGAAAGGTGGAATTGATAAGCAAAACAGACCAAAGAAAATGTATATAGATGTAGTAAGAGGGGGAAGGGAAGGTGATGAGAGAAGATGGGAAGAAGAAACAACATGGAACAGGAGGAAGAAGAAGAAGAAAATGAAGAAGAGGTGAAGATGAGAGAACTCAACAATTAGAGGGAGGGCGAGACAGAAGGCAAAGGAGAAGAACTGATGAAAAATATCTTAAATAGAACGAAAAATAAGAAAGAAATGAAAAACAACTTAGAGAAAAATAAAGAATCAAAAAGAAAAGAAAGAAATGAAATAGAAATGAAATACAAAGAGGAAGAAATGTAAAAAATGGTTGTATGGAAGGAGTAATTCTATAGAAGGAAGACTGAAATCATAGGGATAGCTTATATAAAGCAAAATACGAAAAGAAAACAAGTGTTATTAGCAATATCATAAGAACATCTAGAAGACATAGTAACAGAATAGTGTTTGTTAGATCTAAATCAGACTTGGAAATAAGTTCAGGAAGCTCAAGTGTTGATGTTATGGTGAATAGATCCCACTCTGTGTGTTGTGTGGTCAACACACAACACTACGTGAATGGGAAATAAGGGTTTGGGTCACGTGGTTGTGTGACCTATGTTAAACATCAATAAAACTCGTTACAAAAAGCGAAGAATAACATTGGTTTTATCATCTAAAACATACACACACACACACACACACACACACACACACACACACACACAACAAGTACCTTGTTTGTCCCTGGAAAGCGAGACCTTAAATGTCGCGGAAATGCAGAATCCCTTATTACTTAGGTCCCCTCACCCTGAATAACAAGGTGAGGGGAGAGGAGAATGCCTCACTCTCCTCTCCCCTCACCTCACCTCTCACCCGTCCACCGATAAAACACCCGTGGGGGGGGGGGAGGTTAAATCAATTTACATAATAAATGATACAAACAAATCCTTCAGGGAGAAGCTGTTAATGAGGTGGAGATTAAAGGTAGGTGATAACACTCTTAGGTAATGGGAAGAGAGGGTCGATAATGGCCTCCTTGATACTGTGGTTTAGATTGGCTTAAGTATCCGCGGGTTTCATTTTCTATCTGTATTATATCTGTAATTTGATAATTTCAAGAGTTCGTAGAAGAATCTAGGTTTTGATACTCTTTGAAAACCACACACACACACACACCCACACACACACACACACACACACACACACACACAGTAGAATGACTGAGGACATGGTTCATGCAGGGAGTTGTAGAAGAGTAAAGAATGTTCACAGATGGGGACCTCATTAGTCTAAAGCTCCCTCACATACAGTAGAAAAAGGTGATAACACACACACACACATACACACACACACACACACACACACACACACACACACACACACACACACACACACACACACACACATATACACACAAACACATACACACACACACACACACATAAAAGATGGAGCCCCACGAGTGTGAAACTCTCTCCCTGTAATGCAAAAATATGTAATTACACACGGGTTTGCGTGGCGTTCGGGTCAGCGTCGCTGACCATGATTCACGCAAGGGCTCACACGAGTTCGAATCAAAATATTTTCGTTGTATCCAACGAATCATTTTGAGTCTACGAAATAAAAGGCTTGAACGAGAGCGCTTTCCTTAAAACTATCGACCAAGAGGATACTAAATAAATAGAAGTTTGATCTTTCATCTAGGTTATTTCGAAGGTCATCTTCACTACCAGGTTGGCCCTAAACCCCCTTCCCTGCCCATGTGCGTAGCATAACCCTCTCACTAACCTTTGTTATGCTTTCCACATCGTAATGGATGGAGACACAGGGTTATGTCAGCGGCGTGTGTGTGTGTGTGTGTGTGTGTGTGTGTGTGGAGACACAGGGTTATGTCAGCGGCTTGTGTGTGTGTGTGTGTGTGTGTGTGTGTGTGTGTAGGATGAGACTCTGATATAAGGCAAGGCTAGTCTATGTAGCACTCATCACGTATTCCGTTTATTTCATATACATATATCCTTTTTTTTTTTTTTTTTACGTGCCACTCACATCGCACTGAGTTCATCCGCACGGTGTTGAGCCGTCTCTGGGAGAGAGAGAGAGAGAGAGAGAGAGAGAGAGAAGAGAGAGAGAGGAGAGAGAGAGAGAGAGAGAGAGAGAGAGAGAGAGAGAGAGAGAGAGACAGACAGACAGACAGAGAGCGATCACACGTGTGGGTGTGTTTGCTCTTATGTTTACATAAACACCTGTATGCCATGGGTGCATAGGTGTGACATCTCGTGGATATGAGAGGCACAAACGAAGAGCTGAAGGTAAACCAATTCAGAACAAGGCTATCTAGCCTCTGTATAATAAGGGGGAAATCGGCTTTCTAGCGTCTGTATAATAAGGGAGAAATCGGCTATCTAGCCCTTGTATAATAAGGGAGAAATCGGCAAGCTAGCCCTTGTATAATAAGGGAGAAATCGGCAAGCTAGCCTTTATATAATAAGGAGGAAATCGGCTATCTAGCCTTTTTTAATCAGGAGAAATCGGCAAGCTAGCCTTTATATAATAAGGAGGAAATCGGCTATCTAGCCTCTGTATAATAAGGGAGAAATCGGCAAGCTAGCCCTTGTATAATAAGGGAGAAATCGGCAAGCTAGCCCTTGTATAATAAGGGAGAAATCGGCAAGCTAGCCCTTGTATAATAAGGGAGAAATCGGCAAGCTAGCCCTTGTATAATAAGGGAGAAATCGGCAAGCTAGCCCTTGTATAATAAGGGAGAAATCGGCAAGCTAGCCCTTGTATAATAAGGGAGAAATCGGCAAGCTAGCCCTTGTATAATAAGGGAGAAATCGGCAAGCTAGCCCTTGTATAATAAGGGAGAAATCGGCAAGCTAGCCCTTGTATAATAAGGGAGAAATCGGCAAGCTAGCCCTTGTATAATAAGGGAGAAATCGGCTATCTAGCCTCTGTATAATAAGGGAGAAATCGGCAAGCTAGCCCTTGTATAATAAGGGAGAAATCGGCAAGCTAGCCCTTGTATAATAAGGGAGAAATCGGCAAGCTAGCCCTTGTATAATAAGGGAGAAATCGGCAAGCTAGCCCTTGTATAATAAGGGAGAAATCGGCAAGCTAGCCCTTGTATAATAAGGGAGAAATCGGCAAGCTAGCCCTTGTATAATAAGGGAGAAATCGGCAAGCTAGCCCTTGTATAATAAGGGAGAAATCGGCAAGCTAGCCCTTGTATAATAAGGGAGAAATCGGCAAGCTAGCCCTTGTATAATAAGGGAGAAATCGGCAAGCTAGCCCTTGTATAATAAGGGAGAAATCGGCAAGCTAGCCCTTGTATAATAAGGGAGAAATCGGCAAGCTAGCCCTTGTATAATAAGGGAGAAATCGGCAAGCTAGCCCTTGTATAATAAGGGAGAAATCGGCAAGCTAGCCCTTGTATAATAAGGGAGAAATCGGCAAGCTAGCCCTTGTATAATAAGGGAGAAATCGGCAAGCTAGCCCTTGTATAATAAGGGAGAAATCGGCAAGCTAGCCCTTGTATAATAAGGGAGAAATCGGCAAGCTAGCCCTTGTATAATAAGGGAGAAATCGGCTATCTAGCCTCTGTATAATAAGGGAGAAATCGGCTATCTAGCCTTTTTTAATCAGGAGAAATCGGCAAGCTAGCCCTTGTATAATAAGGGAGAAATCGGCAAGCTAGCCCTTGTATAATAAGGGAGAAATCGGCAAGCTAGCCCTTGTATAATAAGGGAGAAATCGGCAAGCTAGCCCTTGTATAATAAGGGAGAAATCGGCAAGCTAGCCCTTGTATAATAAGGGAGAAATCGGCAAGCTAGCCCTTGTATAATAAGGGAGAAATCGGCAAGCTAGCCCTTGTATAATAAGGGAGAAATCGGCAAGCTAGCCCTTGTATAATAAGGGAGAAATCGGCAAGCTAGCCCTTGTATAATAAGGGAGAAATCGGCAAGCTAGCCCTTGTATAATAAGGGAGAAATCGGCAAGCTAGCCCTTGTATAATAAGGGAGAAATCGGCAAGCTAGCCCTTGTATAATAAGGGAGAAATCGGCAAGCTAGCCCTTGTATAATAAGGGAGAAATCGGCAAGCTAGCCCTTGTATAATAAGGGAGAAATCGGCAAGCTAGCCCTTGTATAATAAGGGAGAAATCGGCAAGCTAGCCCTTGTATAATAAGGGAGAAATCGGCAAGCTAGCCCTTGTATAATAAGGGAGAAATCGGCAAGCTAGCCCTTGTATAATAAGGGAGAAATCGGCAAGCTAGCCCTTGTATAATAAGGGAGAAATCGGCAAGCTAGCCCTTGTATAATAAGGGAGAAATCGGCAAGCTAGCCCTTGTATAATAAGGGAGAAATCGGCAAGCTAGCCCTTGTATAATAAGGGAGAAATCGGCAAGCTAGCCCTTGTATAATAAGGGAGAAATCGGCAAGCTAGCCCTTGTATAATAAGGGAGAAATCGGCAAGCTAGCCCTTGTATAATAAGGGAGAAATCGGCAAGCTAGCCCTTGTATAATAAGGGAGAAATCGGCAAGCTAGCCCTTGTATAATAAGGGAGAAATCGGCAAGCTAGCCCTTGTATAATAAGGGAGAAATCGGCAAGCTAGCCCTTGTATAATAAGGGAGAAATCGGCAAGCTAGCCCTTGTATAATAAGGGAGAAATCGGCAAGCTAGCCCTTGTATAATAAGGGAGAAATCGGCAAGCTAGCCCTTGTATAATAAGGGAGAAATCGGCTATCTAGCCTTTGTATAATAAGGGAGAAATCGGCTATCTAGCCTCTGTATAATAAGACGAAAATCGGCAAGCTAGCCCTTGTATAATAAGGGAGAAATCGGCAAGCTAGCCTTTATATAATAAGGAGGAAATCGGCTATCTAGCCTTTTTTAATCAGGGAGAAATCGGCAAGCTAGCCTTATATATCATAACGAGGAAATCGGCTATCTAGATTTTGTATAATAAGGAGGAAATCGGCTGTCTACAATTCCGTCTTTGTTTAGTAAGAGGGAAGCGGATAACCCATCATATTCTTGTATGTATAAAACCTGGATTCTACGTCAACCTATTACTTTAACATGACCTCCAACCTCAACTCTCTGACCTTGATCTCTTAAAAGTCATATTCTGAAATATGGTTCTGATGCGGGAGCCATTATACACACGCATGATGATGAACGCCAGGGAAAGGGAGGGCTGAGTCCATGAATAAACCCCGTTGCCTCACATGACAAAATCAAGGAGCATCTGCATGATGATGCACCACTCAAGTTTGCTTCATCGCATCATCTGTTATGTAATAACCACTCCCCCTTTTGCTCCAGCCTCACCTCCCTTCTCCTTCCCTCCTCCTCCTCCTCCTCCATGCCGTCTTTAGCTCATCTAAGCCATATATTTCCCGTTGTTCACAAAAAAAGCCACGTCTGGCGCATGATGCATGAAGGTCGTGGTTGGATTTCTTACCTGTGCGGACCCAAAGAGCTGTGTGTTAGTGTGTGTGTGTGTGTGTGTGTGTGTGTGTGTGTGTGTGTGTGTGTGTGTACATCAATTCGTATGAAGATAAATCGGGATACAACAGATTTATGGGCTTAAGAAGACAAGAATATTCGGTTCCTGATATTATGGTAGAGTGACGGATGGAGAAACTGTCATACGCAGGTAGCGGAGATGGATGGGACAAGGTGAACCACACAGGTATTCACCCCTGGTAAAGGGGAGAAATTTTTATCGGCTTTAGAACACTGGTTTGTGGTCCTCTGAAACATGAGGTCAAGAAGGCTGTTGTAGCGGTTTTTGTTAACCTTATGAGGGTCATAGTCATGTTGCATGAGGAGGGAATGGGGACGTGGCATGAGGATATGCAAACGTGGCATGAGGAGGATATGCAGCCGTGGCATGAGGAGGGTATGCAGACGTGGCATGAGGGAGCTATGAGGACGTGGCATGAGGGGGCTATGAGGACTGCAGTCATGCACAAGTGTAAGACGAATGTACGTTAATCACGGTCATGCGTAGATGGCAGGGGAAAGATGACAGACTCAGAGTCATGTTCAGGTGGCAGGAGAAGATGAATGAACCAGAATCTTGTTCAGGAGGCAAGGGAAGATGAATAAACTAGAGTCATGTTCAGGTGGTAGGGGAAGATGAATGAACCAGAGTCATGTTCAGGTGGTAGGGGAAGATGCATGAACCAGAGTCATGTTCAGGTGGCAGGGGAAGATGAATGAACCAGAGTCATGTTCAGGTGGCGGGGGAAGATGCATGAACCAGAGTCATGTTCAAGTGCTAAGGGAAGATGAATGAACCAGAGTCATGTTCAGGTGGCAGGAGCAGGTGAATGAACCAGAGTCATGTTCAGGTGGCAGGGGAAGATGAATGAACCAGAGTCATGTTCAGGTGGCAGGGGAAGATGCATGAACCAGAGTCATGTTCAGGTGGCAGGGGAAGAAGGCTTGTGGACCACAGTCATGCACAGCTGACAGCAGCACACCAAAATGAAGATAAGGCATGACACCGACTAGATGAGGTTCGGTCATGCGAGCTACACACGGGAATCAATAGCCCACACATTGTTCAGCCAAGGCACTTGTCATGCGGGACTGCTGTGAACTGCAGAATTTCTCCCCTGGGGCAGTTAGCAGAGAGTTATCACCACACCTGCAAGGTCAACGTATGTGTTTCTTGGTACGAGAGGGAACGTAAAAGAAAGATGGCTCTACAAATGATCTTGTCTCTTTACCTTTAAATACTTACAGTCATGGAATGTTAAATGTCAGTATTGGTCGACAGAGAGTAAAGTTGATGAGTTTTGTCCATGAGTTGTATATCCTGTTGATACTTTGGTCATGAGTTGTATATCCTGTTGATACTTTGGTCATGAGTCGTATATCATGTTGATACTTTGGCCATGAGTTGTATATCCTGTTGATACTTTGGCCATGAGTTGTATATTCTGTTGATACTTTGGTCATGAGTTGTATATCCTGTTGATACTTTGGTCATAAGTTGTATATCCTGTTGATACTTTGTCCATAAGTTGTATACCATGTTGATACTTTGTCCATGAGTCGTATATCCTGCTGATACTTTGGTTATGAGTTGTATATCCTTTTGATACTTTGGTCATGAGTTGTATATCCCGTTGACTCACTTTTCACTCTATATCTCTGGTACGCTTGCTTCTTTTTCTTACAATTCTTTGATAAACAGACGAGTTTTTTGTAGACTGGCAGACACGACAAGGGAAAGAACATGCAGCAGTCAAGGTAATCTCGGACAAAAGTAAGTAAGTAAATAAGTAAGTAAGTAAGTAAGTAAGAGTAAGAGTAGAAAAAATATAGAAATTTATATAAGCTTCTCCAGTGTTTGGAGAGCTGAATCCTACAGATGGGAAAGGAGGAGAGGAGATATAACAGTCTATCCTCGTGTGGCAGATCAAAAGAACTCCCACTGGCAAAGGTGTACGAAATAAACAGATGTAAGGAAATGGAAGGCAGGCACTTTTTACGACAGATACAAGCGTGTTGTTTCTGGTGTTAGAAAGGTTTTATTTACAGACTAGTGGCACGGCGTTCCTAATAGTACGTTGATGGCAGAAGAACAAAGTTAGTAAACCAGAGCCCCATTCTTCTAATTTTCCCCTGATGTTATCTCTAAGACACAAGTGTCTAAGGCTTCATAACCTCTACAGTATCAGATATCTATGTTCAGTCTTTCCCGCATCAAGGATGGCATTCGCTTATTTTTGTTGGATATTGAGTCTCCTAACTCTGATGCCACCTGCCTAAGAATTTATTTGCTGGTACTTTTGCTGTTATGTTTAGTGTAAACCTTACCCAACCCCCACTCCCTTAAGTTCCTGACACTATCTATAACCCTTCTGCAGTTTGTTTTCTTACAACTAAGTATTGCTTCCTTTATAGCCATAAGCTAGATTCCTCTGAACTGGGAATATAATTGTACAAAATGATGATTAATTAGATTCAACCCGAGATGATCCCATTGGAGCACAGATCTTTTCCCTTTTTCCTCCTTTAACTATATAGAATAGATAGGGATTTGACAGAGTAGGACGCAATATCAGTTTTCGAGACTTCTCTTTTCCTTTGGTTTTTCTGCTACCCTCTGTTGCCTGGTCGCTGGTGGAGCAAGTTCTGTATCCTCCTCTACTGCCACTGCTGTACCTCGGGATTCTGTCGAATCGGCGACCCTCCTCCTCCTCCTTCTTCTGCTCATCATAAAAGAACTTCTTTCGTCGAACTCGGTCTCTATGTGATCCTACGCCCACGACTTAACTTTACGTCCCTCAACTCATTTTCCTTCCCCGTTCCTCATCCCAGTACCCGCCTCTCTCTCTCTCTCTCTCTCTCTCTCTCTCTCTCTCTCTCTCTCTCTCTCTCTCTCTCTCTCTCTCTCTCTCTCTCTCTCTCTCTCTCTCTCTCTCTCTCTCTCTCTCACCCCCGAAACATCATATTCCCTCACTCAATTTGGTGCCCAGCAACACCTCAAAATGGGGAAGAAGTAACCCAGTCATTAGATTCAACGAGGTTAAAAACCGCAGTGTCATCCAATATCTCTTTCAAACCCACACTTGTTTCCGTCTACAAAAGTTGACACCACCACAGTTCAGCCGTGCAATAACATGACCATGTTGAAAGAGCCATATCCTCCACTCTCTCCCGTTCATCTCCATGTCATGAATGTCGCACAATCAACTCCCAAAAAACAACCCTGTTTCTTTTTGTGTGTGAGCAACTGTTCTGTATCTGCGTTCGCACACACACAGACACACACACACACACACACACACACACACACACACACACGTATATATCGTTCTTTCTTTCAAACTATTCGCCATTTCCCGCGCTAGCGAGGTAGCGTTAAGAACAGAGGACTAGGCCTTTGAGGGAATATCCTCACAAGCCCCCTCTCTGTTCCCTCTTTTGGAAAATCAAAAAAAAAAAACGAGAGAGGAGGATTTCCAGCCCCCGCTCCCTCCCCTTTTATTCGCCTTCTACGACACGCAGGGAATACGTGGGAAATATTCCTTCTCCCCGATCCCCAGGATATATATATATACATATATATATATATATATATATATATATATATATATATATATATATATATATATATATATATATATATATGTATGAATTCTTAACCGTAAAAGACTAGCGTCAGATACTGTAATATAAAATCAATCTGAGCATTACACCGGTGAGTTCTGGCTTAAGGCCATTTTAATTAATCAAAAGGAGACTATGTTCTGTTGAACAGTCATTGATTTACATGACCCCATCCCAGACACCCAACCTCAGCTGCCACTCCATCCACGTGCCCCTTAAGTGTCCACTAGTGTATACCTACACAACCAGTCTTTGATCTATATCCCCTACCACACGCTGTACCATACTGCTAGTCCCAGCCATATGTAGCTTTCCTCTCTCTCTCTCTGTATTCAGTATATCTAACTGCTCTCATAACAAAATACAGGGAACCTGCTTACGGTTTGATGTGCCTAACAATTCCATAATGCAATATCGTGTGTACCCGGCCTTACCCTCGCTTGTGCCTTGCCACACTTGTGACCAGCGATGTACTCATTCTACTCGAAGCTCAACATCTCATTGTGTACTCCAGCTCCCGGTCGAGATAAGCCAAATTTTCCTATCACCAATTTCCTGTATACTATTTCCACATCAGGTTCTACCTATCGTCGCGTATGACAATACTTTATACGTTCTAAAGGAGACGTATGATATAACGTTGTAGTCTTCTAAGTAAATTCTTGTAAGACGTCGTTTGATACTCAGTTAACTACAGTAGCTTATGGAACTGTCACTTACTCTAGTTTGATGAATAGTTAAGCATGACACACACACACACACACACACATACACACACACTCATATATATATATATATATATATATATATATATATATATATATATATATATATATATATATATATATATATATATATATATATATATATATATAGGGGATATGAGATAAAGAATATTTCCCACGTATTCCCTGCGTGTCGTAGAAGGCTACTAAAAGGGGAGGGAGTGGGGGGGGCTGGAAATCGTCCCCTCTCGTTTTTTTTTTTTCAATTTTCCAAAAAAAAGGAACAGAGAAGGGGGCCAGGTGAGGATATTCCCTCAAAGGCCCAGTCATCTGTTCTTAACGCAACCTCGCTAACGCGGGAAATGGCGAATAGTTTGAAAAAGAAAAACAAAAAAATTTATATATATATATATATATATATATATATATATATATATATATATATATATATATATATATATATATATATATATATATATCGAAAAATACCTGCAATAACCCGTGGATAAAGAAATTTCAATAAGTAGTAATTAAAACTAAATCGGTAAATTGTTTCCCTCTGAAACTCAGAAAGGTTTGGGAAGGCGATGGCGTCATCCACCAAATTTCAACGAGAATTTACACTCCGACGCCGACCTACACCTGGGCGGGGTCCATTTAGCTCAGTAGTAATTAGAAGCGATAATCGCTCAGCAAGCCTCTCTAATCTTAACGATTTTTAGATGCAGTGGTGACAGACGTCGCTGTGTTTCGAGGTCGTTTCTCAAGTGGAGCTTCCTTCGACTGCAGGTCGGAGCAGAGAAAAAAGCTTAACCTTTGGATTTTATGAATGATGAGCTATTAGAAAGATTAAGTAAGTATGTTTGTTCAGAAGGTAATCCATGTTCGCTCTGTTAATCCTGGGATAAAACAAATGAGAAATGACTTTTTTGCTCAGCGATCTCTATCATTATTATTATCATTATTGTTACTATTGTCATTATCATTATTATTATTATTATTATCATTAATATTATTATTATTATCATTATTATTTTTATCATTATTATTATTGTTATTATTATTATTATTATTATTATTATTATTATTATTATTATCATTATTATCGTTATTATTATTATTTTTATTATTATTATTATTATTATTATTATTATTATTATTATTATTATTATTATTAATATTATTATCATTATTATTATAATTATTATTATTTCTATCATTATCATTATTATCATTATGATTACTATTATGTTAGCTGAAACGGCATTAGCGACTGAATGCCCTAATCAAGCGCACCTCATTAACAGTATATATATATATATATATATATATATATATATATATATATATATATATATATATATATATATATATATATATATTCAGAGCCGGCACAAAAAAACTGACGTGATAAGGTGTGCGGCAGTATTTTTCGCTCGTTTGTATCATACTCCCCAAAGTATGACTCTGAACTGACGGCTAACATCCTTACATTTAATATCTAATTCCAAAAACAACGGTAGAAATAGAGTGGCACGCATCCTAGCACTCCTGCATATTATGACGAAAACACCCACATTCACAACTATAAGAGAAGGTTTAGCAACTGCACTTAAAGTTCACCTCATACGAGCTATACACTGTGATCCTTGCCGCACAACATAGGTCAAACAAACGGCTCTGCTCAGTCTCTGGGGTTAATAGTTCACTTAAGGGAGCATCAACTGGCTACATATCTTTGAAATATGATCTAAGCTGCCTGGGCGACTGAGTTGCACGGGAGTTCAAGCTTACGGGAATCCTTGCTCAGCGACGGGCCATGTCCTTCCGGTCAGGTTGGTCTGTACGTGCACAGAGATCCAAGCGTGCGGCAGTCTTTGCTCAGTGACAGCCCACGTTCCCCAGGCCCCGTTCCCCAGGTCAAGTCGGCCTGTACGTATAGTATTCACGTGCGGCGCGGCGCTCACAGTTTCCGTCCGCACATTGTGGACATTCAGTGACGGCACATGATGGCGCTTGGCTCCTACAGTTGAATCTCCGCCCCCTACTGTTGCCCCGTAGGAATGGAAGGGATCATTGTCTTTTGCAGACATCTTATTGACTCGTTGCCCTTACAAGGGAGGAGTCTTGAATGCTTTATAAAGACATCCTGTATAACAGAGTGAGGTATGGCTTACCGGGATTGTGGTAGATGTTAGTGCTATTGCCCTTGACTGGGCAAACTGTCTCCCTGGTGGCCGAATACTCACTCACCCTCTCACCTCTGTTCTGTGTGATGTACGATGCCATTTGTCGTATTACCAAGGCAATTACTTCAGTTCTCTTGTTTAATTACTCCACTAATTTACTTTTTCACTTTTTTACACTCGATGCATTGTTGGTGTCACATTAATTGTCACTTTCAGCATCCTGACAACCTGAAGGTTTATTCACCAATAACTAAACAATTTTACAAGAATATCCTTGATCTGTGATCTCTCAATATGTGCGTGAGGCTTGGGATGACCACGAGCTATCGTGGTTCATAACCCTGGTGACAGGCCACGCTGGGATCAACCTAATGTTTAACCACCGTATAGACACACATACACACAAGTTCTTATGCCGGGTACCTTAGTTACCGACCTGCCCTTTGGGCGGATGAACAGCTAGGGAGACTGTGGACCGAAAGCCGTGATGAAGACAACATCCGAAATGATATGGGTTCGAACCCTGGTGGTTCTTGAATGATTCACGGTCAGCAACGCTAACCCCCACACCACAGTTGACTTTCTTACTCTCTGAGTCGGTAGAGGCTATTTTCTTTCTAATATAGAAGCATTAGTCGTCCCTAAAGTCTATAGAGGTGGTAATTATTGCTACCATCTGCACAGGTGTAGGCTATTCCCATCGTCCATGACACCATAAGCTGTTCCTACCGTCTATACTGGAGCCAACTGTTCCAACCTTCTACACCAACAAGGTGCCATTCATACTGTCTACAACAGTACCAGCTGCCCTTACTGTCTATAACCATTACCAACTGTCCGTATTCTTCATATCAACAGTAATCATCCCTCCTGTCTTTACCAGCACCAGCTGTCCCTTCTCCCGTCTAGAGCAGCACCAGCTCTCCCAACCCTCCACACCAGGACCATCTCACGTCGTTCCCTTGGCCACATAGATCCCACCCTCCACCGCAGTGCCATCCGCTCCTTGATCTCTCTAATCCTTGACTTCCTGTTCTTCTCCCGAAGGAGGTTCAGACCAGAGCTGGAACTTTTACATCACATTGTTGCTTATGAAGAAAGAAAGGGAAATATACGTGTGATGGCCACTGGCGAGATTCTGAGGATTTCTAAAACCTATACATGGGTAGCCATTAGCGATGTTTATTACAGTATTACCAAGATGATTTCGAAGATCTTATGATCAAGAGATCTGTGTTGCCAGAAGGAAGCCGAGTGTGTGCGATTAACTGATACTAAGAGAAGGTATTCATCTGTATGAGTTTTTAAAGTATACATATTCCTTTTGGTGCCATTATAGACTGGTATTGGCAGAGGCTGAGGGTTTGTGAGTGATAGGTGAACACATGCTTCATCATCTTATAGTCCCGACGTTTGCAAGGCAGCCTGCAGCCAACGTGAGTTTCGCTCGGATATGCGTGCGCTCTGTGTTGCATCCCTTCCTACTGATGGTGGAAGTTTATCTGTTTTGATGACTCGTCTGTGTCGTCCTGATGGCAGAACCCATCATCCGTCTTCCTGGTGACAAAACCCTTTGTCCCCCCCTGATGAAGGGACACATCTGCCCTTCTGATGACTTGATTCGCCTGTCCACCTAATGACAGACGAGTCATTAGGATGCCAAAACACATATCTGTCAAGCTTGGGATATGACGTGCTAAGGCCATACGTCCAGCTTCAGCAGCTCCATACGATGAAAATAAAAATGATGGCTTGTTATTCTTACAGCAAGAACATTAAGAAGCGCGAATATGAAAGCACCGTTCCAATTTACTCTATTCCTTGCACGCCTTTCACCCTCTTGCAAGTTCAGGTCCCGATTGCTCAAAATCTTTTTCACTCCATCCTTCCACCTCCAATTTGGTCTCCTACTTCTCGTTCGCTCCACCTCTGACACACATATCCCCTTTGTCAATCTTTCTCACTCATTCATGTGATCAAATTATTTTACTACACTCTCTTCTGCTCTCTCAACCACACTCTTTTTATTACCACACATCTCTCTTACCCTTTCATTACTTACTCGATCAAATCGCCTTACTCGGTCGAACCACCTCGCACCACATATTGTTCTCATACATTTCATTTCCAACACATCCCCACTCCTCCGCACAACCCTATCTATCTATCTATCTATCTATCTATCTATTTATCTATCTATCTATCTATCTGTCTACATATATATACAAAGATGAGCGCTCAAAGAATTAATCAAAGTTACCTAAGATGAATGGTCTGGAAAGTGTCTGGTTGGATCATGTAATTATTTCATATCAAGTTACTGTTGTTTGTGATTTCTTATTAAGTATATTGTCCATGAAATCTTTGCCGTCTACTCAATGCAAAAGCAACTTATAAAATGGAAGCAGCAATATAACCTGTAGTATGCCTGTCTTTATGCATATTACATTAAAAACTGGTAAAATTATTCTTCGAAATGTTGCGAGAGCAATACCACTGATAATGAAGACTTCGTATAACAAGCTAAAAAACTCTATCACTCACGATGCATATAACGCATAGGACAGGAAAGCTTCTGTAATTCACTGTTGTCCGCATATAATACTCGAAGGCATTTTTTTTTTTCGTAGCGAAAAAAAAATGAAAGCTGTCATTGTGCGCAATTTTTTACCGTTAGATTCATAAAGCCGCAATATTGTTTCTCTATTAGGGAATACCAGTCATTAACCCCATCTCTAGATGAGGATTTTGGGAAGAGTTTATAGGCAAAATATCAAACACATTCTTTTAGTTGAAGAGTACTATAATGACCGTTCCTGAGTGTATTTTTCCCCTTTAAATATCGATGAATAGACAGTTTTAACAATATTTCCTTCTTCTAAATTCCCTTCTATTCATCAAGTGGAACTTACATATCTTGACAGTGAGAGACCATTCTGTATTCAGTACGGAGCATCGTCTTTACTCTTGACTCTCCAGAGTCCAGCGTCATTGCATAGTGTGTGTGTGTGTGTGTGTGTGTGTGTATGTGGTCTTAGAATTATCTTTAACACATGAAGAAAGTGTTCAAGATTTTTGGGTTAGTGGATGTAGCTTTAACATTGACGGCCTTAACGACCCTGCCAGTTGATAGGCCTAAAGACCAAACAACCAACCAGCGCCATTGGACCTCGCGAACCAGTGGTCTCAAACACTGATTCGAGGCTCCAAAGCTTATCCTCAGGTGTAGATATGATATTCATAAATCTGATCCTTTCTAGTAGGCGAGGCAGTCTTGTGGTTGCTACGGCTCTGCCTGACTCTTGAATATAAGCTTCCCATTTCCTGAAACATTTGATATATATATATATATATATATATATATATATATATATATATATATATATATATATATATATATATATATATATGTATATATTTTTTTTTTTTTTCATACTATTTGCTATTTCCCGCGCTAGCGTGGTAGCGTTAAGAACAGAGAACTGGGCCTTAGAGGGAATATCCTCAACTGACCCCCTTCTCCGTTCCTTCTTTTGGAAAATAAAAAAAAAAAACAAGAAAGGGGAGGATTTCCAGCCACCCGCTCCCTCCCCTTTTAGTCGCCTTCTACGAGACGCAGGGAATACGTGGGAAGTATTCTTTCTCCCCTATCCCCAGGGATATGATATATATATATATATATATATATATATATATATATATATATATATATATATATTTTTTTTTTTTTTTTTTTTTTTATACTTTGTCGCTGTCTCCCGCGTTTGCGAGGTAGCGCAAGGAAACAGACGAAAGAAATGGCCCAACCCCCCCCATACACATGTATATACATACGTCCACACACGCAAATATACATACCTACACAGCTTTCCATGGTTTACCCCAGACGCTTCACATGCCTTGATTCAATCCACTGACAGCACGTCAACCCCGGTATACCACATCGCTCCAATTCACTCTATTCCTTGCCCTCCTTTCACCCTCCTGCATGTTCAGGCCCCGATCACACAAAATCTTTTTCACTCCATCTTTCCACCTCCAATTTGGTCTCCCTCTTCTCCTTGCTCCCTCCACCTCCGACACATATATTCTCTTGGTCAATCTTTCCTCACTCATCCTCTCCATGTGTCCAAACCACTTCAAAACACCCTCTTCTGCTCTCTCAACTACGCTCTTTTTATTTCCACACATCTCTCTTACCCTTACGTTACTCACTCGATCAAACCACCTCACACCACACATTGTCCTCAAACATCTCATTTCCAGCACATCCATCCTCCTGCGCACAACTCTATCCATAGCCCACGCCTCGCAACCATACAACATTGTTGGAACCACTATTCCTTCAAACATACCCATTTTTGCTTTCCGAGATAATGTTCTCGACTTCCACACATTCTTCAAGGCCCCCAGAATTTTCGCCCCCTCCCCCACCCTATGATCCACTTCCGCTTCCATGGTTCCATCCGCTGCCAGATCCACTCCCAGATATCTCAAACACTTCACTTCCTCCAGTTTTTCTCCATTCAAACTCACCTCCCAATTGACTTGACCCTCAACCCTACTGTACCTAATAACCTTGCTCTTATTCACATTTACTCTTAACTTTCTTCTTCCACACACTTTACCAAACTCAGTCACCAGCTTCTGCAGTTTCTCACATGAATCAGCCACCAGCGCTGTATCATCAGCGAACAACAACTGACTCACTTCCCAAGCTCTCTCATCCCCAACAGACTTCATACTTGCCCCTCTTTCCAAGACTCTTGCATTTACCTCCCTAACAACCCCATCCATAAACAAATTAAACAACCATGGAGACATCACACACCCCTGCCGCAAACCTACATTCACTGAGAACCAATCACTTTCCTCTCTTCCTACACGTACACATGCCTTACATCCTCGATAAAAACTTTTAACTGCTTCTAACAACTTTCCTCCCACACCATATATTCTCAATACCTTCCACAGGGCATCTCTATCAACTCTATCATATGCCTTCTCCAGATCCATAAATGCTACATACAAATCCATTTGCTTTTCTAAGTATTTCTCACATACATTCTTCAAAGCAAACACCTGATCCACACATCCTCTACCACTTCTGAAACCACACTGCTCTTCCCCAATCTGATATATATATATATATATATATATATATATATATATATATATATATATATATATATATATATATATATATATATATATATATATATATATATATATATATCAGATATATATATATATATATATATATATATATATATATATATATATATATATATATATATATATATATATATATATATATATATATATATATATATCAAGTCAGAACGAAAATTTCCGAGGATTCTTTTCTACATATCTCATATGTGTACCAGCCTGTTTTAACAGTCTCAAAAAGCCCTTTGTTTCTCTTACTGTTTCTCACCCTCTCTTAATAAATGACACCTTATTAACGACTCCTGCAGAATGAGACCCGAAGCTGCAGGGAAATTGTCTACACCCTGAATCCGGCATTCTGTTCTTATGATGACATGACAACATTCCTCATAACAATAGAACTCATATCTCTATTCACCATGAAAAAAAAATCCTTTTACTTCACGATAAAATTCATCTGGTATCCTTATGAGTGAATTCATCTGCCTTCATGACAGACTCCATCTTTTCTCCTTACGGTAGAATTCATCTACACTGTGGATGATAGTGTTCACCTCTTCTCTTCATAGAACTGAACTCTCCTCTTGATAATATCAGATCTCATTTGAGCTTGGAGCGATGGAGTTCATCCTGATGAGACAATTCGTCATTCCTCGTTCAAGACAAAATTATTCAAGTGTCTGGTAACAGAGCTCATCTCTCCCTCTTAACATTGAAGATTTTTCAATCATTATCATTACATAATTCATCTGTCTACATGTCGAGACAAACTTAGTCTCTTATCTCAGTGATAGACATCTGTTGTGTTCTTGCTGACAGAACTCATCTCTCACACTGATGGCGGAACCCATCTGTTCTTCTTTCGATATCATTTGCTCAACAGCGAATCTCTATCGGTCTAGCTCAGCGAGACATGGACTGCATGACAAACAATGACCTCCTGATTCGCTATCGTGAAACTTTTTTTTTTTCCCCCAACCACGAAGCGTCGACGAATGCCTTCACTAAACTTACATAAATCTTGGGATAAAAAGAAAAATGCTAGAGGCATTGCTCCTTAGGAGATCTTGTTCAGCATTTGCATAGAGCAACAAAGTCCAGAGGGAGCGGAGCAAAAGGCTTTTAGTTTTGGCATAATCCCCCTTGGCCTTCCCTTGCTACCACCTCTCTGATGTTCTCTCCTGCCAAATGTTACAAGTACAACATCTCCACCACTTTTTTCCCTCACAGTGTTCCTGTATTTCTCTTCCTTCAAGCCACACACAACTACATCAGCAACAACTGAAGGCTCCTCTCGTTCTCTTTACCGGATCCAAACGAATAAAGGAAAAGATACTCATCCGAAAGGCCCTTTTCACTTACTTCCCTGAAGCCATGCGAACAAAGCAACACACTCCCTAGCACCTCAAAAGCTTCAGTATCTACACACAAACACAACAACACAATCCCCAGCAACTCTAAGCTACAGTCTCTTCACATAAACATAACAACACAATCCCCTTCAGCCAGAGCTAAAGTCAACCATAAGACACATACACGAACACAACAGTACTATCCTCTAGAACTCAAAGCTTCACACACTCTATAGACACACAGTGACCTCCCTCTTTAGTGGTGTCATCTATTCACACCAGCAGACAGGCAAGAATACTACAGTAACACGGTCCCCTTCCAGGGCCTGCTTCATCTCCCTCCTCAGACACAAATATAGCAACACCGTCGCCTGCAAATCTCCACCAATCCCTTCCACCAGTCATATACACACGCGCCAACTGCAGCCACAAAGTCCCCCACACCAATGCTCTGAGCTGAGGATAGAAACATCAAGCGGGAGATTTCTCAGAAAAGGAGTATTTCATGTTTACCAGAATTCTATTGTAGAAATAAGTTTTGTAAGCATACTTAAGAGCGTCATTTCAGTCTGACATGAAGTGGAGAGGTGGAATTCTCCACTTGCTATTCGTACATACAAAAAGGATTTTGTCACATTAAGGAGAGTACGTATCATAGTGAAGTTGAAAGATATATAAATGAAGTGTCCGGAAATCGATACTCCTTTACATGATCTGTATTGTGTAAATTCTTAAGTAATTTCCTGAAGTATTCAGCGGGTAGAAATGTCCTTTGTAATACTCATATAAAAACATCGCACTCCCTTGACGGGGAACAATGTGTTGCTACTTTGCGCTGTGATGCAGATCATGTCTTGAATATGAAGTGTTTGTCGAGCTTCCTGAAGTTCCCACTGTCATCCGTGGTCATATAAGTAAATCTTTACCAAACCAACTACACTTAAAGGGTTTTAATACCCCCAGCTATACCTAGAAGTCTTTGATGTACCGTGGTATACCTTTCTGCTCTTACTACAATAAGCAATGAGGTTTTTGATCCCTTTCAGGACCACAAACACATTCGAGAGAACTCAGGGGACTGTTGTTGTTTCAGTTCTTTTGAATGCCTTTGTATTATGTTTTTTGACGGGTGGATTGTACTAATGAGGTTTTAATTCACCCTTCACAATTGCCAGAGTCGTTTATATAATATTTACACTCGTAAGACTCTCTTACACTACCTATATCAAAAAGGATTCATAGACAATTTACATATATTTGTAAGGCTTCAATACGCCATCTATAATGACATGGTTACATCATATAAACCTATAAGGCTTTTATCCACCATTTGTGTTTATAAGGCTTTGAGGATCTATTCAGTGCTACATAGCTTTCATTTCTATCAATATCTATGAGGCGTTAATACACCATTGATACTGATAAGGTCTTAACATACCATTTCCCCCATTCACAAGGCTTTCACTAACTTCATATCCTCTTCCGTCCAGATCTCGAAAATCCTTTTGCCAGTTGGAAAATAGTTAAAAGGAATTAGTGAAACAATTAACTCTCACAAGAGTATTAAGATAATTCCTGTAACGTCATTAAGGTAATTCCCAGATCATTATCTTTATCACCATGATGAAATTTTATAAAGTTATTCTAGCCTTTCATTTCGAAAAATAGTCCCCTTTTGTCTAATATCACGTTTGCTATATCAGAGACTGAGCTTCATCTGCAAACACAGTAATAGTTAGTGAGTTACAAATTAAAGAGCACGCCACCACTAGGTGAACTGCCCAGAACAAAAATGCCAAAGCATTTTCTGTTAGAGTAATATGCGCGAAAAAACACCGAATAAATCAATGAATGGGCAACAGAAAGATTTTTGAAAATCAATTGAAAATAAAGATATATATATATATATATATATATATATATATATATATATATATATATATATATATATATATATATATATATATATATATATATATATATATATATATATATATATATAATCACATGTTTGGTAAACATGTGATTGTCCAAAACGTGTTTTGGACAATCACATGTTTACCAAATGGCGTCCTAGCTTCGTCTCTTTGATGTATATCAACGGACTGTTATATTTCTCCCTTGTGTCTCCCCTGATGATGTGATTATTACACGAAAGTGCACTTGGGAACTTTTCGTGTTTCATTTCCCCGTGGACTCATAGGAATATATATATATATATATATATATATATATATATATATTGGAAAATCAAATGTGTGCCCGACCGTACACGCCTAGGATCAGTGACAAATGAATTAGTCATTTCTCGCAGCTCGGTCGCAGGTGTCAGTATTATTTACAGTTTACTTAATCATTTGTCTCTTGAGTCAGTCATCACTTCATAGTACCAATTTTTCTCAAAACAAAGGAATAATGTTGTGGCGTCTAGGCATTGTGGTGACTTGGTGAGCATGTCAGGTAGGATTGTGCCAAGTTGGCAACTATGTAAATAGGGATCAAACGCAGTGTTACATCAGTGTCACGATGAATTATGTACAATTAACGATGCATGCGTAAGATTAACGATACCTACGTACGATTACAATAAGACTCACGATAGCCTTCGATTTATTCGTCTCCAGGAGAAAGGATATGAAATGATGACACCAGTGCACTTGGTTACTTTTCATATCCTATTTTCCTTGGTAATCTCTGGAAAGAAAACGAAATCATATTTCATTTAAATCTATACATCTACATTTGGTAACATCCCTCCAAAAATGATTATATTTCCAGTGCCCGAGATAATAAGGCATTTCTGACAGGGAATAGTATTAAAACAGTTTATATATGGCGATTCTCACGGATTTATACACCCTTGTACACGGAGTCTGTATCATTACACTGTAATGTTCTGCGCCGCCGGACACTCTTTTTACGGAGCGTCAAATCCATCACGTGAATTTCATGCCACGATTTCAACTGCATGACATCCAGTGTCTCTGTAGTTATTCTATTTTTAGTTGACCCCCAGTATGATATACAGTCGCCTGACCTTCTAACACCGGTCAAGTTGCTTCAATATATATATATATATATATATATATATATATATATATATATATATATATATATATATATATATATATATATATATATACATATACATATATATATATTTCATGCTTTGTCACTGTCTCCCGCGCTAGCGAGGTAGCGCAAGAAAACACGAAAGAAATGGCCCAACCCCATCCACATACACATGTATATACATACACGCTCACACACGCACATATACATACCTATACATTTCAACGTATACATATATATAAATACATAGACATACATATACACACATGTACATAATTCATACTTGCTGCCTTTATTCATTCCAGTCGCCACCCCGCCACACATGAAATGACAACCCCCTCCCTCCGCACACGCGCGAGGTAGCGCTAGGAAAAGACAACAAAGGCCACATTCGTTCGCACTCAGTCTCTAGCTGTCATGTATAATGCACCGAAATCACAGCGCCCTTTCCACATCCAGGCCCAACAGAACTTTCCATGGTTTACCCCAAACGCTTGACATGCCCTGGTTCAATCCATTGACAGCAGGTCGACCCCACTATATAAATATATAGACATATATATATATATATATTTATATATATATATATATATATATATATATATATATATATATATATATATATATATATATATATATATATATATATATATATATATATATAAGGAAAATGTAAGACCTCACACTCGTCATATCTTGGAGAAACCGAAAAGGTAAATTATCGTGAGGCTTAAATGGCACTGTCATCATATGGAGCCTTTTGACTAAAGTCTTTGTATTCCAAGAAGGTCAAGGACACGTGGTGTTTGGCCCGAGGGAAGAAACGTATCCTATTCATCAACAGAAGTTATAGTCGAGCTGTGGTTCCTATAGATTATAAGGAACAGAAGTAACTTTGACGATAGGGAGCCTGGTTGAAAATTAGATATTGCTGAAATCAAGGATTTTATGACGACAGCAAGGTTCACGCACGGGAGAGTTCGATACAACTTATATTTTGTTTCTTTTGATTGATTCAGTCGAAAGAAGAAAGAGGATTTCAACTTCTCTCATCATCTGTGCGGGTTTTTCTCCTGTTCTGTAGGTGTATTTCGTCCCTTAATCATTCAGAATATCAGCTTATCAATCTTTACGTGTGAGTTGATGGGTGAGTCACCAAAATTATAGATGAATTTTCCTTTTGTTAAATCAAATTTAGTGTACATTATCTTTCTGAAGTTTTCTTTTTTTTTTTCGTAGGACGAACCTTCTCTTTTCATAAGACCTAACAATAACATGAAGTCACCTTTCTCATAAGCCTTTCTGGAAGTGGAGGGAAGTTAGGTGACGACCCGGACGGGGCAATCAAAGTAATGGCAGAGGTTTGGCAAACAATATTGCCACTTTTATCGGCGTTGCAGCTGATTAGTATCTATTCTTTTTTATCAGTCATATATATATATATATATATATATATATATATATATATATATATATATATATATATATATATATATATATATATACGAATAAAGTGTATATGAACGCGCACCTTGCACAAGGGGTTCCAAGTTTGATCCTGGCTGTTGGAGGTTTGTATGTTCTATGAAGGTGCGCGTTCATATACACTTTATTCGTATTCATATAACTCCGCGTTGTACACTCAGGTTCGGTAAAACGCTATCAGCTGGTTATGTGTTCTGTTCGGAAACAACCGATAGACCCCGGCTCACCATTGTGGGACAAAGGGTAGTTGAGTACTTAGTATTTCGAATAGTTGTTTCCTATAATACAGTCCCTTAGCCTAGCGGTTAGCATGCCTGCCTCTTGCACAAGGGGTCCCAGGTTCGATCCTGGCTGTTGGAGGTTTGTATGATATATGTATATATATATATGTATATATGTATATACATATATATATATATATATATATATATATATATATATATATATATATTCCTATGAGTCCACTGTGAAAATGAAACACGAAAAGTTCCCAAGTGCACTTTCGTGTAATAATCACATCATCAGGGGAGACACAAGAGAGATATATAACAGTCAGTTGATATACATCGAAGAGACGAAGCTAGGACGCCATCATGTTTACCAAATGGCGTCCTAGTATATGGCATGACGTGCGCATAGGAGTCTTAAACGTATGGCAAAACAAGCTTTTGTTATTGGATCATTTGATTCCATTCTAAAGTCATTGCCAGCTCACGCAAGCCTACCCTCCCTCCAGATCAGCAAGTGCGTTCATCCCAACGAAGATGAGAGTCCTTTTTCTCTCGTCTTGTAAATAAGGAGGGTAAAGGACTCTTGGCCTTTTCCTATCATTGCGGTCCTCTTCATTCTAAATGTCTTTCGACTTCAGAGGAATTAAAATGCATCCAAAACTACAACAGACCGCTGGTGTACAACCGATTCTCTAAAGAGAGGAGGTTAGAAGCAGACGGGACATACCTCGAAAATTGTCATATCTCCGGAGGCGCAAATAAAACATTCGTGCGACGTGAAGTTAACTAGCTGTCAAGCCTTCTTCTCTGAGGTATCGATCCTGTTGCATCTTACTGCGCTCACTCGTAACTCATTCCTTAAGTAACAGAAAGGAGGACAGCGATAAGTGCCGAATTCTGGACCCATACTTCTCTCTCCTCCTCATATGGGATGGGACAGTCTTGGTAGATTACAAGGGCAATGGTGCATTGTATGGTGTTGAGTCAAAATTCTTAGGGAGACTCTGGGAACAGCCAGAGGATCGTTCGACAGCTGGGTCTGCGGCCCTTTCCTGGTTCGGGAAATTGGAAGTTGAAGGTGGAAATAGAACTCGCTGAAGCTCGATGTTTCTTTCTTTTTTCTTTCTTTCTTTCTCGTAAGTAATAACTATACTGAGGTCCAAAAAAGTTATTGGGGAAGAGATATCACACTTATATTTCTGTTGTAAGGGAATATTCGATTGTCATTTATCACCATTGAAATGAACCTGGACAGATTCAGCGTGAACAGTATATCTTTTTCATCCAATACGATTAAACCAATTTCCTTCTTTCCTTCACGAAAGCTGGAAAGGTATAGTTTTTTCTCTCCTCTCTTTTTTCATCTCTTTCCAACGAAGATTTTTGTTCCAGCTTTTTTCTTTGTGTCTCTTCACGGTAGTGAAGTTCACCTGAATCTGTCGTACATCTTTCTATGATTCAAAGCATCGAAGCCTCGAGTCACTGCAGGACGAAGCCCCACTCACCTAGAATACAGGTATCAAAACTTAGAACCAAACCATCAGACATTTCAAAGCTCACAGAAAATTTCATGTTACCTTTATGACTACGTCGAAGAAATGACTGAATATCCACCTACATATGTGGAGCAATGTAGATATCCCCGCTCTTATCATATCAACATGGACCACATGCATAATGAGGACGTATGTGGCCCCACAATTATCTATAAAACCTGAAGAAATTATTACTAGATTTTCGTGCTAGTGGCTGTACCTTGATGTTGATGTCTTTAAAGACCCTGGCAGCTGGTGCGCTTGCAAGCCCGGGCACCCAGCCAATCATCATCACTAACCCATCATGGCCAGCGTCAAGTCTAAGGCTTTTAGCATTCCTGCATTTCGCGTCTTCATCATAAGAAAAAAACAGGGCCGGTCCGGGGATTAAAGAAAATGAATTTGTCTCGCAAGAAAACTTACGATGCTTCCGAGAGTTTCCATTTTATATATATATATATATATATATATATATATATATATATATATATATATATATATATATATATATATATATATATATATATATATATATATATATATATATATATATATATATATATATATAATATATATATATATATATATATATATATATATATATATATATATATATATATATATATATATATATATATATATATATATATATATGTATGTGTGTGTGTGTGTATATATTTCAAAACACCCTCTTCTGCTCTCTCAACCACGTTCTTTTTATTTCCACACATCTCTCTTACCCTCACGTTACTTACTCGATCAAACAACCTCACACCACACATTGTCCTCAAACATCTCATTTCCAGCACATCCATCCTCCTGCGCACAACTCTATCCATAGTCCACGCCTCGCAACCATACAACATTGTTGGAACCACTATTCCTTCAAACATACCCATATTTGCTTTCCGAGATAATGTTCTCGACTTCCACACATTCTTCAAGGCTCCCAGAATTTTCGCCCCCTCCCCCACCCTATGATCCACTTCCGCTTCCATGGTTCCATCCGCTGCCAGATCCACTCCCAGATATCTAAAACACTTCACTTCCTCCAGTTTTTCTCCATTCAAACTCACCTCCCAATTGACTTGACCCTCAACCCTACTGTACCTAATAACCTTGCTCTTATTCACATTTACTCTTAACTTTCTTCTTTCACACACTTTACCAAACTCAGTCACCAGCTTCTGCAGTTTCTCACATGAATCAGCCACCAGCGCTGTATCATCAGCGAACAACAACTGACTCACTTCCCAAGCTCTCTCATCCCCAACAGACTTCATACTTTCCCCTCTTTCCAAAACTCTTGCATTCACCTCCCTAACAACCCCATCCATAAACAAATTAAACAACCATGGAGACATCACACACCCCTACCGCAAACCTACATTCACTGAGAACCAATCACTTTCCTCTCTTCCTACACGTACACATGCTTTACATCCTCGATAAAAACTTTTCACTGCTTCTAACAACTTGCCTCCCACACCATATATTCTTAATACCTTCCACAGAGCATCTCTATCAACTCTATCATATGCCTTCTCCAGATCCATAAATGCTACATACAAATCCATTTGCTTTTCTAAGTATTTCTCACATACATTCTTCAAAGCAAACACCTGATCCACACATCCTCTACCACTTCTGAAACCACACTGCTCTTCCCCAATCTGATGCTCTGTACATGCCTTCACCCTCTCAATCAATACCCTCCCATATAATTTGCCATATATATATATATATATATATATATATATATATATATATATATATATATATATATATATATATATATATATATATATATATATATCAATAAACAGATAATTTCTACAGGACTATTGCTTGATGAAAGACTGCTAATCAAACTCTTCTACTTTCCTCTGGTAAAACTAATATGATTAATAAGTTTCTTCTATAGACGGGAATGTACTTTAACGAATTCAACATGTATGATAGAAATATTACCGCTTTGAATAATACCTTGTATACAACAGAGGGGAAAATAACAATGTTTGCAAACAGAATGTCAGGCGTGTACAACTGGGTCACCCTGATGGGTTCGACTGAGATAATCGCACCAGCGATGAAGGTAATGACGGGATGGACAAAACATTCCATGGTGTCGTGGTGAACGCTGGTGACAATGAATCAACCACCCTCCCTCAGAGGTGAGGGCGCTATACTTTGAGAAAAAAAAAGATTTTTAAGAGTCGTGAAAAAAAAAAATAATGCCTTGTTTTAGCTTAAAGCTAAGGAGGACCAACACACAGACTAGAACAGTGTGTGTCACATTCATAACACAGATATGCCCCAAGGCGACTTTCACAGTGATCTGGCAATATTAGATTCGGTATTTAAAAGGTTGTTTTTTGCCCAGTTGATCTCTTATAACCTTACGTGTCGCTCATGTATGTAAAACGTTCCTGCCCAGATGACCTCTCGTGAGCTAACTTGTCGATCATGCTGACTGACTTAAGTTGCCCCTGTGTATATATTACGTGTTGTGAGTTTGCCTAACGATGCGCTAAACGAAAGATCTTGCTGTTACACTTTCATTTCTCTTGTGGTTTTATCTGGATATATATTTTTTTTCCATACTATTCGCCATTTCCCGCATTAGCGAGGTAGCGTTGAGAACAGAGGACTGGGCCTTTGAGGGAATATCCTCACCTGGCCCCCTTCTCTGTTCCCTCTTTTGGAAAATTAAAAAAAAAAAGCGAGAGGGGAGGATTTCCAGCCACCCGCTCCCTCCCCTTTTAGTCGCCTTCTACGACATGCAGGGAATACGTGGGAAGTATATATATATATATATATATATATATATATATATATATATATATATATATATATATATATATATATATATATATATATATATATATATATATATATATATATATATGTATATATATATATATATCTTTCTTGGCAGTGCTTGGCTGAGAAAGATTGGTGTTGTACGGCGGGATCCAAGTGTGATGCTGGGATTTAAATATGTTAAGTACTGGCACCTGATGAGGTGGGTTGTCTCCACGAAAACATGTCCTGCCACATGTATAGAAAATTTACATATTAAATGAAATAATATGAACTCCTACCGAAGTGCGATTTCACCTTCATACTATCGTCACGGACAAGTGCGATCATATATATATATATATATATATATATATATATATATATATATATATATATTTTTTTTTTTTTTTTTTTCATACTATCCGCCATTTCCCGCGACAGCGAGGTAGCGTTAAGAACAGAGGACTGGGCCTTTGAGGAAATATCCTCACCTGGCCCGCTTCTCTGTTCCTTCTTTTGGAAAAAAAAAAAAAAAAAAGAACGAGAGGGGAGGATTTCCAGCCCCCCGCTCCCTTCCCTTTTAGTCGCCTTCTACGACACGCAGGGAATACGTGGGAAGTATTCTTTCTCCCCTATCCCCAGGGATAATATATATATATATATATATATGAACTGGCTATCACTGCTATCATCTAAGAGAATACGGTAGAGAATATATTTTCATAAATGAAAATAATGTTTTTTGAAGTTCATGAAAGTGTCCCTTGGAATTTATCTAAAGGCTCGGCACGCTCAGCAGCACTTTGTCTAAATCAAAACATACAGAAGATAAAAGAACGTTTCCATTGTTTTTCTTTTTATCTCTCTTGTTTTTTGAATGATTAGAGAAAAAAACGAATTAAGATAAAAAAAAAAAAGAAAACGAAATACCACGAACACAAGCAACCGCAATAGTCACCACGAAAGAAAATCAATTGAAGTTGGACTCTGAACAGTTTTGAGTCACAGGATAAACTAATTTCAGTCTCTTTTTTTTCTCTCTCTATCTTTTTTGTCCCCTTGCGCCAGCCATCCCGGCGAGGCACACATGAACGCACCCAATTCAAGGATTCAATTTAACTGCTCAGCGCTTGGGAAATTTTCACCTCTCTCTGTTCCTTAATAGTCTTCTTTGTTCCTTCACCCATGGCCTTTTTTTTTTTCTTTTTTCTTCTCTAGTCATTTATGCCTCTCTCCCTTTCGTAGGTTCGTCAGTCTTTGCCTGTCTCATTGGCGCTCTCTCTCTCTCTCTCTCTCTCTCTCTCTCTCTCTCTCTCTCTCTCTCTCTCTCTCTCTCTCATACACGCAGTTGGCTGTTCCAGTCGCCGTCGTTGTCTCCTCTCATTCTTGGTTCATTAAGTTATCTTCTCACATATGCGTTTCTCACTGGCCATCTCTTGACTCTGTATTTACATCCGTTTTCTGTGGTTCTTGGCCGCCGCACCAACCACAGTCTCGAGTTATTTGCCTGAAATTTCTTGAACCTTTCGTTCACCGATTGATGACTTCTACTACACCTCCTACTTGCCTCATGGGAGGGCAAAATCTCTCACATGGTCGTCCCTAATTCTCCTCTCGTATCTCTCTCTAGTCCCCAGTGATGAAGAAGTTTCTCCGAGTGAGTCTTTCCCGTGACTCGTATCTTAATTGCTCACTCCACTCTCACGACGCATAACTTTCACTTGTCCTGTGCTTCCCTTGGACTCCTTCCTTCCTCCTCCATGAATTTCTTAGCAACGTTATCTATCTATCTATCTACCTATCTATCTATCTATTTTAAATGTTTCAGTCTACTACGTCTCATTGCAGGTGTGTTTGTTGTAGGTCTGCCTGGTTCAGGTGCGGCGATAGAGAGGCGAAAAGAAATACATTTATGTTACAGGGGTGGTAGGCGAGCGGAATAAACCGAGTTATGAGAGCGAATGTGGGCAGCATACAGATGTTTAAAAAGTTATATGATGGAGAAAGATCAAGAGATGAGGCCTTACGAGTGTGATACTACCTTCCTGTGTTCATATGGACGGAAAGAATGTTAGGGAAAACAGATGTAGCATCAATGTCAATATCAATTTCAATGTCAATGTCAATATGGCTCTAATTACAACTTGTGTCTCTTGTTTGTGATTACTATTTGTGTTACGGGGAAAGAGTTTTGATGGTCATGTTGCCTCATGTCCTACTTTACTGTATATGTACCTAGTCTTTTGTCCTACGTGTGTGTGTGTGTATATATATATATATATATATATATATATATATATATATATATATATATATATATATATATATATATATATATATATATATATATATATATATATATATATATATATATATATATATATATATATATATATATATATATATATATATATATATATATATATATATATATATATATATATACACACACACATGCTCGCAGACCCCATTCAAAGTCAGGTACCCACTTATCTGCCAGGTCCTAAGGGAGGATGAACACCTTAGTTAGAATGCAAGCCGACTGCCACTCTGATGATTCGAACCCACGAGGGCCTGACCCTGGACGGGTCCACGGTCAGTTTTGACGAGTAGGTCATTAGGGAGAGTACGATAATGAACATATAGATGTCTTTCTCCGCATGAGCCACTTGCTCTTGCCTCTACCCCTTAGATGAGAGAAATAAGATTAAAAGGAATTAAAAAATTTATGAATGAGAATGATTGAGAAATGAATTGATAGAGAGATAGATAGGAAGGTAGATATAGGGATATGTAGGTGGACAGATATATGGAGAGAGAGAGAGAGAGAGAGAGAGAGAGAGAGAGAGAGAGAGAGAGAGAGAGAGAGAGAGAGAGAGAGAGAGAGAGAGAGAGAGAGAGAGAGAGAGAGAGAGAGAGAGAGAGAGAGAGAGAGAGAGTTGCATATATATGCACTTACCATAGAGGCCCAAAGTCCAAGCGAGATGGTCTGGCCTTAACACTGCTTAAGACAAAATATGTTCCCTTGAAAGCTGTAGAGGAAACGGATATCAAAGCAAAAGGCTCATTATATACAAGCTGGAAGGAAAACTGGTAGAAAAAATACCTTGTAGGATTGATATGCCTGAAGGAAATTTCTATAGAAAGCTAGAAAGAGGAATAAACGTAAATATGGCATGCATCCCATCGCTGTTGATAGGCATCCATTCACATTTTCTCATAGAGACGATAGTAAGAATAAGCTTATGCTCCAGCACCTCGACTTACTATGCCTATATTATTCCTGATGATGAAGAGTGATATTATAATCATTACATACTCTCTCAAAGTAGGTAACAGGGCTTATCAGTGTTACTATGTTACCGTAGCATGTCTAGAGAGAGATCAGTGGTTGACAAAGTAGTATGATGACTGATTTGATGAATGATTCAATGCCGGAAAGTGACAAGTGATGATCAAGCCTTATGTTGAAGATATTAAGGATGTTGCTCTAAACATTTCCTGGGAGCTTATTCCCGGTATCAGTAATGTTGGTAAACAAATATTTCATAGGGTCCAGATTATCTAGGAGTTTATTCCACGTATCAATAATGTCGTTGGTAAACAAATATTTCATAGGGTCCAGATTAACTCGGTGACCTCTTAAGTTTTAATTCATTTCATCTCGTCGGTAATGTTGGCGCTACCGTAATGCAATTTTAGACATCGACGTTGTTAAATCATTTCTGTTAATTTGATCCGGAGGCGCCTGTTGCTTAGGTAGAACAAGTCTAATACTCCTCGACGTCTTCGTGTGGTTCGTTATGCAAGGAAAGAATCAGTTTAGTTCCTCTTCACTGCACTGTTTCCAGTTTAAGAATCAATTCAGTTCCTCTTCACTGCACTGTTTCCACTTTAAGAATCAATTCAGTTCCTCTTCACTGCACTGTTTCCACTTTAAGAATATCGTTGCTTAAATTGGGAGGTCCAAAACTGTACTGCATATTTGAGGTGTGGTCAAACTAGACTTAGGTATAGCGGCAATATCACATCTTTGCTTTTGTATGTAAAGTGTCGGTTAACAGATCCTAACATTATGTCTACTTCCTGGGTAGCTTCATTACAGCGTTAGGAGACTTTATAAAGTTGGTGGACAGAGTTACCCCTAGATATCTCACACTAGGGATGTCCTTTATCTTGTGGCCCATCAGTTCATAATCATACTTTTTCTAGATTTCCTCGTTGTAACAAATGAGATTTATTGACGTTTAATGGCATTTGCCATTCACTAGACCATTCAGCGGTTTTAGGAAGATCCTCTAGTAATCTTAGTCTAATTTCTTCAGTTAATTTGTTCAGTTTATTCAGTTTATTTATTGAGTCAACTGCAGTTTTGGACTCTACGTTACTCCGCCATACGCCGGTATCGTTGAAATGAATGGTGAAAAGTCCTGGCCTAAGCTCTGATCTCTGAGGAACTCCATTAGTAGCGGTTGACTTCGGTGATGATTCCCTATCCATTACGACCTCGGCTTCCTATCACGTCACCAGGCTTCTGTCCCAGTTTCCTATGCAACCAGTAATCCCCAAGTGCCAGACTCTATGTATTCATTTAACGTGGGGAACTTTTTTTTTTTTTGAATGCTTTCTGTAAGTCCAGAGATATGATATCTATTACTCTTGTCTTGTCGTGGTCACTGATTAATCTATGACAAAATTCAAGTAGGTTTGTGAGGCATGATCTGAGCCTTCTAAAACCATGGTGTGTATTTTTCATCAGACTGTGTTGTTCCAGGTGGGCTAAGATTTTATATCTAACAATCGACTCCAGAAGTTTACATCTAATTGATGTGAGGCGAACATTGGGAGGTAATTGCCAAGCAATTCGTAGCTTCCCTTTTTTTTGTATTTAGGAGTGACGTCCACCAGTCTCGTCTATTCCTTCCTGGAGAAACTTATTGAAAATATAGGTTGACGGCTCGGCAATAACGTGTCTGATGTTTTTAATTACTCGTAGATAGAAGCGATTAGGACCCGGGCTTTTATTAGTCTTTATCAATCTTTGTTAGTACTTCTCTATGACGGTAAATTCTGGTATTGTGTGAGTGTCATTGCTCACTGTCTCACTAGTCGTGTCGCTGCTTTGTAGCGTAAAATAGAACTGAAAAAAAAAATTGTTCATGTTTGTTGCTATGTTCTTATCTTCCACAGTGGGTTCCTACTATCGTTCACTGAGGGTGTATCTCACTCCTTAGATATATTTCTTATCATTCATATATCGATGAGATCTTTTAAGATCTTTATTACTATCTCTTGCAACGCTCACTTCGTTTTCTCTCTTGGCTTGTTTGATAAGACTTTTTACGTGTCATCAAATTGTGATATCATATTGTGATGCAATACCTAGGTCATTGTATGATTTCTTAAGCATGTAGAGTTTACTTTTGCATTATATAGCTCTTGCAATATCTTGGAAGTACCCAAATAGGCTCGTTATTGGTTTCATTGCTTCTGTCGTACATGGGAATGAATATGCTTGATTGTGTTAAATTGTTGTGTTAAAACTGACCTGTAATTTCCTTGGGAATGAACCAACCTACAAGGGTGAGATTCTTTAAGACGGAGCACAACCCACAAACATCCACCCTTTTAAAGTTAAGGGTAATAATACTGGTTTTAGGCAAGTCGTTTCTTTTTATATCTACGTCGAACCTAACCATGTTAAGATCACAAGTGCCTTGATGTTCACCAATATGGATACTAATTACTAAGAATTCTTGGGATGCAAGACCTAAATCAAGTGTATTAGCTCCCTTCTTCGGCCCGTTTGGTAGAGAAAATTGTCTCGGACAAAGTTAACAAGTGTAGCAGATTCACTTTCTACACCAGAGATAATTTGCCAGTTGATTTCTGGAAGATTAAGATCCCAAGAACGAGCGATCTTTATCCTATATTGTTCGTTGTAAACACTCGTACATGACAGTGTCAATGTCTGCTGGTTGACTAGGTCGTTTATAAACAACGTTCATGTGTAAAGATTACAAAATTCTGTGCTAGTCTGAACAAACAAGTGTTCTATAGCAGAAGAATGTTGGAGTATGAATTTCGATGGGGTTTAAGGTAAGATTCTATATACAGTGCGGTGCGTCCTCCTCTGCCGCTTCTGTCTCTTAAAAATCATCTGTTGTCTGTTAGACTGTACTCGTTAATCGCATCGTGGCTTTCCGTGTTCAGATATATTTCTGTTAAACCAATGATATCAACGTGTTCACCGTTTACCCAGCAATGCAATTCAGCTATTCTGTTAGGGATGGATCTCGTATTCATGTGAAGTCCAATTCATTTCTTCGAGTGATTTCTGCACGAGACTGGTGGCATGATTTGGTGACCAGCTATTTCTAAACCGAGGTGTGACAAGCCCCCATGACCAACCCTTGCCATCACTGGTCTGGTGGGGTGGGAAGGGGATTTGGTCACACTTCCCTCATGTGACATGTAATATGACGTGACCTCTATGACAACCGCCCGTTTAATGTGGTCAACACACCGACCTCTACCGGACCTAAAAAAAAAAGAATTTCCCATGTAGTTGTAAGATAATTTGATCATTGAGTCTTACAGTTCAGAATTCTACCCCTTTATTGTTGAGGTGAATGCTGTCTCTGTTGTATAATCCTTTATCTTTGATGAAATCGAGACTTGGGTTACAAAGCCGATGTTTGAGTTCCTCATCGACACCTAGCGCTCTGCTTAGGGCGTAGCTACCTACACTATGTTGCGGGAGAGCGCCAGCTATGATCATGTTATCCAAGTCTATCTTTCAGGATGCCAATCAGCTCGTTGCATTCTTCCGTGATAACTTCTAAATTTGAATTCCTGTGGTAAACGTCGTTGCTCCCACCCTTCAACGATGAACATGACATTCAAACTAGTACTATAATGTCTTTAACCCTTTTTGTTTAATGTGGGGAAATTCTGGCACGTAACAGGGGGTAGACGTGGACTGTTCTCTTAGCTTTCGAGTCTCCCACCAAGTGTCAACCCAGATTTCTGACCAGCGAATCTCCTATAATCACTGAACACTCGTCGTCGCTCTTTCCTTGCAAGTGACTGAGTACTACAACTCGATCGCTCGTGAGTAGGGCTGACAGGGGTGGAAGACGGGGGAAAGTAGTCCCATTAGGGAGGAGGAGTGTGGGAAAGGCTGGATGGATGGTTGAGATGTGACGTAAACGTGGAGGAGTTTATGGAATTTGGGGCGAGGGAGGGACTTAATGGAGGGACGTGACGGGGAGTTCGTGGTGGAGGGTGGGAGGAGTCTAGTGGGCGTTGAGAGGAGGAAATAGGATGAGAGGTTGAGGGGTAGGGTGAACGCGATGAGGTATAGGAGGGGCTGTGAGGGTGTAGGCTGTGGGAGGAGGATACCACCGGGGTGGGTAGTGGGCGGCAGTGGACGGGTATGGAAGAGGAGGTTGTGTGGGGAGTGTGTGAGCGAGGATGGATCAGGATGGAGGTGGAGGAGTAGGCGCAAGGAGGGAGGTAGTGAGGCTAAGGTCACAGTGCACCATTTTCAGACTCTGTATCTCTTCCTTTTGGATTGAATCTTCCGCAGTTAACGCTTTGTGCTCTGCCTTGATTTCTACTCAAATTTCTTTGTCTATACTTCTCTTCCAGATCAATACAGGATACGCAGAACTTGTCTTCTAGGTCATTACAGGTTACGCAGAACTTGTCTTCCAGGTCATTACAGGTTACTCAGAAATTCTCTTCCAGGTCAATACAAGTTACTCAGAACTTCTCTTCCAGGTCACTAGAGGTTACGCAGAACTTCTCTTCCAGGTCACTACAGGTTACTCAGAACTTCTCTTCCAGGTCACTAGAGGTTACGCAGAACTTCTCTTCCAGGTTACTACAGGTTACGCAGAAATTCCCAGTCCCATTGCAATGAGAAAATAAATTTCATAGATGTAAACGGATGGGCTAATAAGTGTAATTCAAAGTGAAGGAAGACAACGATGGAGAAGCACTTATTGATAGTGACCCACGGTAGTGCACTGTGGTCTTGGTGGACGGTAACCTCGCTTGATCTGACAGCTGGGGGGCACAGAGCGACACGTCCCGCCAGAGCGAGCTCCCGAGGGAGAGAGAGAGGGAGAGAGAGAGAGAGAGAGAGAGAGAGAGAGAGAGAGAGAGAGAGAGAGAGAGAGAGAGAGAGAGAGAGAGAGAGAGAGAGAGAGAGCGTGCAAAATGTGAATACTGTTAAGGCCAAAGTGAAGGTAAGACAGTAATTGACAGGGCGAAACAGGGACCCCCATGAGGAGATTAAAGCCGGCCATTGGTTCGCCCAACCTTGTTCCTTAACTGCCTGACTTGTGTTCCCTGCTCGGCTGCCTCTCGCACTTAAACGAAAAACTTGTGTAGTGGATGGACCATGACATGGACGGGTCCAGCCTCGACCCCAACCTCTTATTATTTTTCTTACCCTCCTGGACATTCTTTGGGTCTGTATATCTCAATCATGTTCTTCATGTCCTCTTTGTCTGTCTCTGTCTCAGATAATCTATTTGTCCGTTTGTCTTTCTAGCTCCTTGTCTTTCTGCCCGTCGACCTCTATATGTATTATGTATCTCTGTATCTATCTGTCCGTATGTATGTTTCCTTATCTATTTATTCATCTGCAAATTGTCTGTCTAGCTATCCATCCATTTGCTTTTCTGTCTCTCGCATGCCCGTATACTTAGCTAAGTATACGATTTAATTTACTGACTCTCTCTCTCTCTCTCTCTCTCTCTCTCTCTCTCTCTCTCTCTCTCTCTCTCTCTCTCTCTCTCTCTCTCTCTCTCTCTCTCTCTCTCTCTCTCTCTCTCTCACACACACACACACACAAAGAAAAAAAAAAGCATGACAAAATCCCAACGCTTCCATAAAAACCATCAGGAGTAAATTGTCAGTTAAAGAGCAGCTAATCAGGCAAAGGGATTTAGAGGGAAGAGCTATAGAGGATGATGTAAGAATGTGTCGCTGAAGATAGGCTAAGGACCAAGTGTGTGGCAAAGGACAATCGATGTACTTGCCTATGTAAAAGAAGCTCTGGTAGAGGCTCTATGACGAATGTGGTCTGTAAGGTACTGGAAAAAATAATCAGAAACCAAATGGATGACTTCTTGCGGAGAAAATAACTACTGTACTTTTGCGAGAGAAAATGTGGCTTCAGGGAAAGGAGGTCATATGTAGCGAACCTCTTCGATTTCTATAAGAGTGAGCTTTGCCTTCGGTAGAAGTGAACGCTGTGGTTGTGTCTGTATTTACACTGCCAGAAAGCATTTGACACTTCCACATAGGAAGCTGATTAAACTAAGAAGTTAAGTCACCAGACGGGAATAAGGCGAAACTTATTAAATAGACAGATTACATCAGTGGTAAGGAAACAGAGGACGCATGTCAAAAGGACCTTCTCCAAATGGGTGGGACTCACCAGTGGAGTGCAATAGGGTTCTGTTCTGGGACCGTTACTCTTCTGGAGTTGTGTATACAAGACCTGCCAGAAGTTATGGATTCGTACTCGACTGCATCGGCAAATCACACCAAGGACATGAGGGGAAGTGGGAAGTGGGGATCATTGCATCAACTTTTAATTGTCTGAAATTCAACCGAGTAAATGTATGGGTGAAAAGTTGAGAAGAATTTTGGTCTCAGCATGAATGCTCTTAAGCAGGATATAAGGTGCAGGGATGTGTATGTGCGACGGACTTAGCACTTAAGTTCGTCTCGAACCAGTCACCAGAATTCTATATCAGAAGAATAGCTAAAGAGACAAATATTAGAACAACATTCAAGTGTATAGATAAGGAAATATTCATTAAGCTGTTCACAACCTACATAATGCCAAAGCAAGGATATGTTTCTCATGCTTGGTCATCGAACCTGCAGGAGCAAGAAGGACTAATAGAGAAGATCTAGAGGAGGGCAACAAAGATCGTTTCAGAATTAAGTGGGATGAGGTACAGGAAAAGACTTGAGGTTTTAAATCTGCCGACTATGGAGGAGTGAGGAGTGAGGGGTATGCTGATCACAGCCTTTAAGTTTCTAAACCAGCTTGTTGATGTAGAGAGTGAACAAAAGATGTAGGGATGGAACCTATCAGACGACACAACATGAAACTAAGCACGAAACTTTAGAAAATATACGTATAGTAGTACTCTCAGTCTTTAGAGTGGTGGACAAAGGGAAGAAGCTTAAAGAGGATCTAGTCGATGCAGATATCATGAAGTTTTAAAGATTTTGTAATAGTAACAGTTGCTCTGTTTATACACATGATTGATTCGTTCTTGTATGGAGGACTGATCTCATATCTGAGGTGGGACAGAGTTTAGTCGACTTAGTGTTACTTTGGATTTTGATCGCAAGAGCTGGCTGCTTGTGTGCCCCACCACTATCAAGACCCTGTAATACTCAGCAAGCTGCTGCATCACATCTTTACTGACTGGCCAACGGGCAGCTCATGGTCGCGGAGTTTTGACAACTGTTTCTTTCCCTACATCTCGAAGCTTTGGAACTCTTTACCCGTTTCATGTCTTTCCCAATAACCATAACCCGGTATATTTTGAAAGATCGGTTTTTCACTTCCTCCAAAATTCGTATATACTTTCCCTTGTCTCTTCTTTTCTCCTTTTTAACAACTTTATATTTCAATAAAGTCTTTTCCTTGATGCGGACATTTGTCCATGACTGGAACCTCCAACGTGACATATTTCTTTTTTCCCAAGAGCTGCTACCCATTGGTTCTCTGGCAACCTGAACGGTATCCAAAGAGGAGTGATGCTGCAATGGCCCTCCGGAAGCCTGAACAGTGTCCCCAGCGGCATTGTGTCACCCTCGGCCATCACCATAAAGTCTTTCAAAGTCGATGCAGCGTCCGGTTTCATAAACCTCCCGACCTCATAGTATTGGAACCTAAACGTGACGCGCTAGCCAGACCGTGTAATGGGTTTCTATCTCAGGCGTCACAGAGAGCAAGTGTGGAAAAGGACAAATTGAAAGAATGACAGAGATTGAAATATGGATCCTTATATATATATATATATATATATATATATATATATATATATATATATATATATATATATATATATATATATATATATATATATATATATATATATATATATATATATATATATATATATATATATATTGGTAACTTTTACGTTCTGGCTTAGTATTTTGACCACTATAGAAACGTTCCCTTGCTGTATTCTAACACTGGTTGAGTATATCTATCGGGTCAGTGCCAGTATACAGCAATGTACTAACGACTGACTTACAAACATGATTCTAATGAGACTCAAACGAGAGTCAAGTACAACATGGACGCTGGATTTATCTGTATGTGAGCTGTTGAATGATATGAGTAGTCAGGGAGGAGGAGGAGGGGAGATCAATTCATTGGAGGGAAAAGCCATCGATACCACCTCCTGTTACAGCGAACACGAGCCTTTCACTATAACTGACACCCGTCACAATGAACAACGCTTGCATGGAATACCAACCGTCACAGTAAGCAATATGCGTCACACAAGACACCATTAAGCTGCAGGGAGCTCCATCCGTCACAATGAACAATGCTGTGTCCCCAGACGTGCATAATGCTCTGGCAGCCTGAGCAGTGTTTCCAAGGGAGAAATGATACTCAGCCACCCCAGGGGCTGCCAGAGAGCCACTGGTTAACATCATTGCATCTGGAGACACCGCTTTGTCTTCGGTCCAAATAGCGGTCGCTGTGACCAGAAAGGGATGTATCGTTCATGGTATATGAACGATGGATGACGGTGTTCCCAGCTGTGCTAATGCTTTACTGACGAGGAAAAAAATGAGGGTATCATTAAGTTTCTAATGGAAATGACTATTGTTTTCTCATCTCTTTCAACTGATATTCATTACCCTTTAAATGTCAGGTCATATCATGGTCGGGAAGTGTAAAAAGATAAGTACTGGAACACAAAAAAAGTCGTTTGACGTTTAAAGTTTATCAGCTTTTTTCTTTTTTTCTTTTCAAGCGTATCAAGTTTTACGACGGTATTATGGCCTCTATAAGACACGGAAAGACTGTGATATTTAAATATCAGATGACACCAGGGGGTCTGACGGCGGGGAGGTGGTATGTGGATGGCCGTGGTGTCGAAGCGAAGGAAGGCCGAGAACTGTCAATTGTGCTCACGTTTCTATGAGCACGGAGGTGGAAGGAACAAATGGAACGAACGAGGTGGACAAAACGATACATCAAAGTGAAAGGGGAGGAAAAAAAGTGAAGCTGAACGGTGGAAAAGCTCTCTCTCTCTCTCTCTCTCTCTCTCTCTCTCTCCCTCTCTGGGGAAGGCGGCTGTGATCGATGACGCGATAGACTGTTGACTACACAGTGACGATGGAGTGGAGAGCTCCCTCAGCTGAGGGACTGATGGACGTGCTGAGGAAGGGTGAGGGAGAGACGAAGGACAAATAGGCATCCCTGAGATGACTGATGGCGATAGTGGACGGATGTCCGCTAAGGAGAGAGATTAAAGTGCGTCGGTGGTATGGATATATAATATATATATATATATATATATATATATATATATATATATATATATATATATATATATATATATATATATCCATACTCTATCCATAGCCCACGCCTCGCAACCATACAACATTGTTGGAACCACTATTCCTTCAAACATACCCATTTTTGCTTCCGAGATAATGTTCTCGACTTCCACACATTCTTCAAGGCTCCCAGGATTTTCGCCCCCTCCCCCACCCTATGATCTACTTCCGCTTCCATGGTTCCATCCGCTGCCAGATCCACTCCCAGATATCTAAAACACTTTACTTCCTCCAGTTTTTCTCCATTCAAACTTACCTCCCAGTTAACTTGACCCTTAACCCTACTGTACCTAATAACCTTGCTCTTATTCACATTTACTCTTAACTTTCTTCTTTCACACACTTTACCAAACTCAGTCACCAGCTTCTGCAGTTTCTCACATGAATCAGCCACCAGCGCTGTATCATCAGCGAACAACAACTGACTCACTTCCCAAGCTCTCTCATCCACAATAGACTTCATACTTGCCCCTCTTTCCAAAACTCTTGCATTCACCTCCCTAACAACCCAATCCATAAACAAATTAAACAACCATGGAGACATCACACACCCCTGCCGCAAACCTACATTCACCGAGAACCAATATATATTATTTTTTTCATATTTGATAGCCATTTTCCGCGTCAGCGAGGTAGCACCAGGAAACAGACGAAGAATGGCCCATCCACTCATATGCACACATATATATACATAAACGCCCATACACCCACTTCCTGGCGCTACCCCGCCCCACAGGAAACAGCATCGCTACACTCTGCCTCAGCGAGGTAGCGCCAGGAAGACAGATAAGAAAGGCCACATTCGTTCACACACAGTCTCTCGCTATCATGTGTAATGCACCGAAACCACAGCTTCCTATCCACATCCAGGCCACATAGACCTTTCTATGGTTTAACCAAGACGTTTCACATGCCTTAGTTCAGTCCATTGACAGCACGTTGTCCCCGATATACCACATCGTTCTATAGGAAGATATATAGACAGATAGATAGAGATAGATAGATAGGTAGAATATGTATATATATATATATATATATATATATTTTTTTTTTTCTTTTTTTCTTTTTCTTTTAAACTATTTGCCATTTCCCGCGTTAGCGAGGTAGCGTTAAGAACAGAGGACTGGGCCTTTTTTGGAATATCCTCACCTGGCCCCCTCTGTTCCTTCTTTTAGAAAATTAAAAAAAAAAAAACGAGAGGGGAGGATTTCCAGCCCCCCGCTCCCTCCCCTTTTAGTCGCCTTCTACGACACGCAGGGAATACGTGGGAAGTATTCTTAATCCCCTATCCCAGGGATAATATATATATATATATATATATATATATATATATATATATATATATATATATATATATATATATATATATATATATATATATATATATATATATATATATATATATATATATATATATATATATACATATATATATATATATATATATATATATATATATATATATATATATATATATATATATATATATATATATTTGTGTGTGTGTGTGTGTGTGTGTGTGTGTGTGTGTGTGTGCAGCCATAGTGGTATCACTGCTATATGATATGCTGGGGTATGATAGCATTCAGTATTGTATATTCACCAGGGGGCTTGAGGCTGGCCACCATATATATTCATGTCCAACAGAAACCAGGGGCGAAATCTGATATCTGGCTGTTGTAGGTGGGCTCCTCCACCTCTTGTGGTTCCTCCCACCCACATCTTCGCCAGACAGCTCCTGGTAAAGCACCTCTAGGGAGATCTCGACCGGCGTAGAAGCGCCCCTTCCCAGGCAATCACAGGACGGGGTAACTTGATAAGAGAGGCAGCCGGGGGTTGATAAGGCGAGCATATCGGAGAAGATCAGAAATTAGGATTTCAGCAGACGGGTTTAGTAACACCTGGTGGGCTATGAAGAGATTCAAAGGTCAGAGATATGTCAGGGTGGTGGAGAGATCCTCTTCTCAAGGCCTAAAGGAAAGGTCATGGGAGACCTTGGGAAGGTGCATGATCTCCTGTCGTCGGACCTCGGAGAAACTGAGGACGTTCAAGGTAAGGAAAGTGAAGGACATAATTCAACGTGAAGACATAGTCTCCCGTGAAGAATATAACACCATGAATAACACATGGTCAATACGTTGCCATAAGGAACAATGGGGAAAAAACAAAGACTATGTCAGTGTCTAGAAAGAGATTGTGAGATCGGTCTCCTTGTAAAGGAAATAGATATGAATATCTACCCAGTTCATCACAGACGTGATATCCGAATCTCCTGCTACCACTCACATAACATATTGTTCTCCAGCCACCGGACACACACACACACACACACACACACACACACACACAATAGAAATGTCCCTCGTCACCAATAACACAGACAGGGATGTCACTCCATTAGCGACAACTGCAGATGAAAAGCCACAGAAGAAAGGATGTATAAAAGTACAGAGAGAAGCAGAAAAACCAAAGAGAGTTTGTAAAGGAAATTACTATAGACACACTTTATCCGAGTCTTTTGTTAGCCAATCATACGAAAGATCTTCCTTTTGCCCGAGACAGACGCTATACCTGTCTTTTATCATCTCTGACGCGAGAGGTATTCCCCCTCGTCCCGCAGACAGACGCCATATCCTATTTTTTACCGTCTCATATCATGGGACGCCATGGTTCCAGTCTCTTACCTCAACTGCCGCGTCTCTTACAATCACGTCAGTGAGACCAAAAGAAAAAACAGAGAGGACGCTCTTCTACCTTTTATCCGGGGTGTCCTGGCTCCCTCTTCTGTCGTACTTAGCGTAAAAAAAAGACGGTAAAACACAACAAACCCTTATTTACAGTTATGTAAGATACACTGAATCAGTTTCAGAGGTAAATGACAAAGAGCCACCTTCCCTCTTTTATTTTGTCGTTCCTTTGAATGAATTTGATTTAGATAAATATGTACCTTAGATTTTCATTCCCATCCTTCTTGGCAAAAAATAGCTTTCGTTACTCGTATCGAAACGAAAAAAAAAATCTGTTTAGAAACGAAAAGAAAATATTACTAAACTTGGCGAGGGGACTTTCAGTGACAATCTGTTCACTTAAGCAAATTCCACTCACATAAAAATACAGAGCTGTAATGATACCAGCTCAGAATTTCCATTATTGGATCTGTTCCACAGACAAGGGAGTTCTGTCTCTCGAGCTAAAATTCCTACTTCAACTATACGATCAGAATCTATCTAGATATAGTCTTTAGTTTCTGATGGGATACCCACTTAGTTTCTGATGGGACACGTATACATATTGAACGACAGCACATAACAGTAAAGAGGGTTGCAGGCCTAATGAGCTTCCTTATTGCTCGCTGGTTCTTCAAACCCAATTAGCCTCAGGAGCAGTCATCTAAAGATGGATGAAGTTGCAACTTCACTAAAGGGAAGAGAATGAGTTATATGGCTACTGCTGCAGTTCCCCATGTGATGAGCGTATCAATGCGAGAGACATAAAATGCTGCCTATCATCCCTGCGTCATGAAGTAGTCCCTCCTTGTCCAGGTAGAGGCAATGGAGTTTGGATGTGACTTCCATGTAAAATGGCTCCTTAAAATCCGGTATGTGACGGATGCGATGCAGTCCATTTTTTTCTCTCTCTCGGGAGCTAGACAACATTTCCCAGTGGTGTTCATTAAACGAAAACATAATCACCATATCCGTATTGATCCTAATCCATGTCCATTCTACTGAGCGAGAATTTGAAGATTTTTGACAAAAGCGGGTCAGTGAGGGGGTTTGAAAAGGAGACAGATAATCAAACGTAAAGAAAAAAGTTTGTCTTTGTCTGATATGTTGTGCTGGTATATGATGAGCCACTTGCAACCCTTCGCCATGGCATATGTTGGCTGCCGTAGGAATATTCATGAATAACAATTTATTTCCTGGAAGATATATATACATAACCCTGACTGTTCATGATGACCCCGACGGGTTGAACGGACGATTGAGTTTTGCCTATTCACTGAATTAATATTTACACGCTAGATACTCTTTTAACAAACGTCAAACGAAGCAAATAATGCACACACACACACACACAAAAAAAAAAATAAAAGTATATATTCTTTTTTTTTTCATACTTGTTCGCTGTTTCGTGCCTTAGCCAATTAGCGCCAGCAGTAGACGAAGAAATGGCCACATTCGCTCATATTCATTATCTAGCAGTCATGTAAAATGCACACACACACACACACACAAACACACACACACACACACACAAACACACACACACACACACACACACATGAATAAAGACAGACTATGAATTATGTACATGTGTATATATGTATATGTCTGTGTGTTTATATATATGTATACTTTGAGATGTATAGGTATGTATATTGGCGTGTGTGGACATGTATGTATAAACATGTGCATGTGGGTGGGTTGGGCCATTCTTTCGTCTGTTTCCTTGCGCTAGCTCGCTAACGCGGGAGACAGTGACAAAGCAAAATAAATAAATAAATGAATAAATATATATATATATATATATATACATATATATATATATATATATATATATATATATATATATATATATATATATATATATATATATATATATATATATATATATATATATATATATATATATATTCCTATGAGTCCACGGGGAAAATGAAACACGAAAAGTTCCCAAGTGCACTTTCGTGTAATAATCACATCATCAGGGGAGACACAAGAGAGGAATATAACAGTCAGTTGATATACATCGAAGAGACGAAGCTAGTTTCACTGAAAATATATCAGACCAACTTTGGAACCTGTGTAGATTCCTTTGTAAGCTGCAGGTTGCTGCAAACCTCCTCACTTCTCACTTGACGCATCACCTGTGCATCATCTGCAAACATACAAGATCGGAGTCAATGCCATCTGGCGAGTCATTTACGCAGACCAAAAAAAGTAATAGTCTCAGATCAGAACCTTTTGGCACTCGGCTGGTGACCTCCACTTGTTTCGGAAAGACGTCTCTGACATAGGTCCTGTGTTTCCTTCCACTAAAACAATCATGAATTATTCAAGGGTGTCTCCCTTCCATTCCTGCTTAGTGATCCGGGTTTGCCCTCAGTCTTCCATGGGGTCATAGCGTCAAAGGCTTTCTGCTAGTCCAGGTACAAACACCCTTGAGAGGTTCTCTATACTTGACCTCCGGTCCCTAAAACTAAGTCGACCACCTAAGCAATTTCTCGTCTGCAAGAAGTTTCCTATCTGCTTTGTTTTTGTCTTTTCACTACCTTACACACCACACTTCAAACGTTTCTCTCCCATCTACTTTCTTATAGAGTGGTATGATGTCTCCCGTTTTCCACTCCCCTCGGCGGCTTATCAAGAGGTTTTTCAAAAGCATATGCACCCACTTCCAGCAAATATGGTGAGATTACATCAGGGCCATGATACCCTTGCCTAAGGCAAGACTCGTTAGTATTACGTTAATGTCTTTTCTCGGTATTTCAGTGTTCTCTAAGACCTCCTCTCCGATCTACTTTATAAATGCTGGGGTTGTAGTGTCTTCCATTGTAAAAACACTTTGAAATTGTCATTTAGTTTCTCATATTTCCTTACATCACCTTACAAAAAAATTCGATATCACTCTATAAAATCCTTTTACATCACTCTACAAAATTCTTTCCTCTGAATTCCTTGGCTTGATCAGGCTTTTTTTAACTAACAATTCATCCCTGGTGTATTTATGGAAAAGTTTTGGATCTTCTCCTACCCTGAGCACAAGTTTCCTTTTCAACTTCTCTTTGTTCCTCCTTTTTTTCTAGCAATTATCGTCCTTTACTCTCTTATTATCCTGCAAATGTGGTCTGGCTGAAATGTTGCATATATCTTCGCCACTGCACATTTCGAAGCTCCTTTGTTTTATGACATCTTTCGCTGAACCGATCCTCGCTCTTTCTTAAACATCCTTTCCTATTTCCTACTCCACTGTGAACTTCCTAGTTTATGTTACTTAATTACTTGTTGAGTCCTATGTGGTTCCCACAATTGTATCTGCTCTTTAAATCCCATTTCATCCCTTCTCTTTTTACCCCACTGATTTGCCACGTAATCAAGCCTGAACATTATATGATTATTATTCTAAACTGTGCGTCATATACAGTATTCTCAATATCCCTGCTAGTATATGTGAAGATATGATTCAGTAATGCTGTCTTATATGATATTCTCAATATCCATGCTAGTGTATGTGAAGATGTGCACTCGTCTCCCACATGGGCCACATGCACGGTGAGAGTGTATGTGATCTTTGCTTTATCCTCATCACCTGATGAAGGAGTTAAGTGTTTTACGGATGATGGACCTAGCTTGATCATGACGGCCGAGACCGTAAACTACAAACCTAACAGCCATCTCTCCCATGACTACTCTACCAGTTATATACAGTGTGAGTGAGCCAACCTCTGCTATAATCTGAAACTCGAGGCTCACTCTTATTAACATAAGGCTCACCTGAACCTAATACTCTCTCTCTCTCTCTATCTCCTCTCTTCCTTTGTTCACTCGTTCCCATCCTGCTATCACGTATCCCCTCTGGGCAGAACAGGTGAGATCATTTCATTTTAAATGACTTAGTTTCCACAACTTTAATAGAACCGTGTGTGTTTTACTTTTGTACGACCCCCGGATATCAACCTTTTACCATGTGGATGAGTGTGTGATGAGTGTGTGTGTGTGTGTGTGTGTGTGTGTGTGTGTGTGTGTGTGTGTGTGTGTGTGTGTGTGTGTGTGTGTGTGTGTGTGTGTGTGTGTGTTTACCTGATTGTATAGCACTAGCAGATGTGGGTCCCGCGGACCTTCGTCTGCTCACTCCTGCATGATGCTGCCAAAACTCTCCTTCTCACCACCACCACCACACGCCCTTGGCCACCACCTTCTTCCTTGCTATCACCAAACCCTCCCTCCTTCCCTTCCTGGCAACCAGAACCTCAATCTTCACTACCAAGCCCTCCCTTCCTGTCTACCACGCCATAGCCCATCACCACCATTCCTTCCTTCCTCGCCAACACTCCCTCCTTCACCACCACCGCTCCCTCTTTCCTTGGCCAAGACAATCTCAACTGCTGAGAGCATTGTCCAGTGGTTCCATGCATCCACCACGCCATTTTCCCCTCTCCATTCTTCCATATTACTGCCTCAACCTTCTCACTCAACACTGAATTATTTTCCAGAACTAAGTCATGCCGGGAACCAGCGATACCTAACCTGCCAAAGAAATGAATGCATGATCAACAACTGTGTGTGAGGGTTATTGGCAACTTTCTCGCATTGTCTGCAGGAGACTGAGAGACGAAGAGAGAGACAGGAGCACCTATTTTTATCACATGGTTGGGGAAAAGAGTTCTGCACTTGTTGGGTTCCATCTCTTGAATTTTCTTTAAATATGACCAGATCTTATCAGGGATAGCGGGTAACGCTCAATGCAGGAGAGCTTAGAGCTAAGAAAAAAGGGTTATGTGAATTACATGTTGTCGAGAGGTATGTGTGAGATGGAGAAAAATGAGTATGCTTGTGGAAAAATGCCAGCATGTAACTGAGACAGGAAGAAAAGACAGTAACCTAAGCTTGGGAGGTGAACTTGATAGCCACTGCAGTGACAGGAAGAAAAGACAGTAACCTAAGCTTGGGAGGTGAACTTGATAGCTACTGCAGTGCAAGCTCACTGCGCCTCCGTCACTAATCCTCCCAATACATAGACGATAATGTCAGCCATGTCAGTGGCTGCTCACTGTCTAATACATGTGTGTGTTTACCATGTGTGGGTGTGTGTTAAAGGGAAAGAACTTTGAACATGAGTCGACCCGTCTCTTAACTTTGTGTACGCATACAGTGTCTTTGTCCCTATGTGACACACACATACACACACATACACACACACACACACACACACACACACACACACACACACACACACATACCTCAGCCCAAGCTAAGTAACCATCTGCTGACAAGCCACGAAGGGAAGGACGAACAGCAACTTCTCCTCTGAGATTTGGACTTACTCCACCTTCAGCAATGACGATGGAAGTGTTGACGAGCAACACCTTGAGGACACACGAAGAGGATTCGAGTGTGGTCTCCACCTCACTCCAGACGGGGCCCTCCTTCAATAGCGCCTCCAAACTCTTGTAGTGTTCAGTGTCTCTGGTGTTCCATGATGAAGAAACAAAAAAAGGTACCTTTCTGCTTCACAAATTAACATCTCAATTAATTAATTACCGACCGAGAACTTGGATATAAGACGGAGAGTGGATGACAAAATCTGCATGTACCTTAAGCTTGAATTATTTCCTAAGGCGAAGCCAACGTTAGAATGCCCTTCAAACACCTTGGTTAACACGCCTGGATATTCCCTGATATAATGCAATCTGGTCCAGCGCTGTGTTAATTGCGTGTCAATTTTTGCTGGAGCAAGACGAGTACGTTCGTTACAGCGGCTGCATCATGCATGCAATTAGTTCAAAGTTATTACTGTTATAAGCAGTAATGAGAATGATTCTCTCCAAGCCCGTGCAGAAAACGCTGTATACACCGACTCAGTACTTATTAATAAAGACTGTGTGACCCACTTGTGGAATAAGTGAGAAAGGACTTTACACGAAGACGCACGACCTCACAAAGATGTGTGCCACAGACCAAATGTTATTGAAGACACGAAAGTGCAAACAAGTTTTTGACCCAGTCGGCAATATGAATTTTACCGTAATACGAGGCCTTGTGTGTGTGTGTGTGTGTGTGTGTGTGTGTGTGTGTGTGTGTGTGTGTGTGTGTGTGTGTTGTGTGTGTGTGTGTGTGTGTGTGTAAAGCGTGCTAAGAATATGTTACACATTAAAACACACACGGCAAAGACATAAGCAAAAATACTACTGACCTCTCATTAATTAGAGGTGATTAGATATTGCCTAAGGTCCTCATTGCCAATAGCATGTAGACATAAGCCGTCCAGGGATGCACTACCGCCCTCTCTCTCTCTCTCTCTCTCTCTCTCTCTCTCTCTTAGGAGTGTTCAAGTGACGTCCGGAACCACCACCTTACACCCTCTGTGTCACTAGGCTGTAGACAGCAGCCATCCAGAGAAGTACTACCCTCCTGACTTGGGAGGGTTGAAGTGATAGTCGGAATTCGTGTCAGTGGGTTGTGGACAGCACCCGCTTTAGGGAAGGACTACCTTCCTTACTGTTCTGATCATCATTCAGTTATCAGTTTTCGTCTGTATATTTTTCATAGCCAGCAAGGTACGATTTCAGTTCATGTATTTAAACCACGTCTTCACTTCGCCTTCACTGTTTTACGTATACTCTTTGTATTTTCATTTTCCTTCCTCTTTTTTGCCCTCATTATTCTTACAGTCGCAATCAGAAATACAATGATCCATCAATGGCTTTTACTCGTGGATTTCCATGAGCTGATTTAATGGCTGGTAATCTCTCACATAGTGAGTGCAGTTAAGAGGATACATACGTTGGCCAACATCCCGGTTCATTTGCTGGTTAAACATGTTTTTTGACAAAAGACAACACCTCGTACTACGGGTACTATGAGGCAGCAAGGCTTTGGTCAGGCAATGAGCTCGATGTTACACTGAGTTCGACGTTAACAAGACGGGAAAAGACTTCGATCTATGGTATACGCTGGTTCGTTGTTACCTCTGGCTGGTTAGTTCGCTTATTTAGCTCGAGTTTTAGACAACTGGAAGACAGCCATACCTTGCCTGATTTTCTTTTATAATAGATGTTCCAATGACGGAAGGAAGTCGTCATCGAGACCTGACCTTGAAAAAAAAGAAAGAGCAAACGAAGTAGAAAAATGGTAAATAAGAAACAATGTCTAATGGACAAAGGAGGGGGGTACCAGTTTGATCATAGAATGATGAAACACTTAATGGAATTACGAAGTAGACAAATAATTGATGATCTGGATTATGAAAGTTTCGAACGTGGTATCATCCTTCCCCAACAAACATCGTTGAGTTCCAACTTAAAAAAGAGATAAGACTAATTCAACTGATGCAGGATCAGAGTCTCCACTCCCAGCTAGATATATCACATACTTCAGTCACATTGAGACCCTAGTTCTCCCACATAGATTCTCCACGTAATCTGGTGACACTGTGATGTATGTACATTTACATCTTTATGTATAAATAAGCTAGAGGCATTTAACCGTCCCTACGCAATGACTTAATGAAATAAGACCCAGTCATTATGCAAATCGGTGTTTTATTCATACCCTAACATTCGTCACGCCAACTCGCTAATGTTTCATTTGAATGTAGTTACGGTTCCTAAAGTATTAATCAACGCAGCTGGTGTAGAGACAAAGCATAAATATATACAGATGAGAGCAGGAAGCAGCACACACCATGTTTGCAAGATGCACAAATGCCTGGCACAAGGATCTTTCCCAAATCAAATTAACAACATCAAACCCCCTTCATCAAGTGTACGATTGAATAGGAACAAGAAGGCAAATGATACCATTCCTTGATCTGATGATGATTAAGGAATCTGATCATTTTTCCTCTAAAATCTACAGGAAACTTATCAATGCATAGAGTTATGTTCGTTATTTTCCACTCCGTAATCATTTCTGTAAAAATGTCTGTAGTTACGTCCTTGTTTTTTGAAAGGGTTGCGCTCATGCGATCCCACAGACCTAGAAGACAAACATAACTGTATAAAATGTACTTTCAGGAATTCAAGTTAGCTCTGAATGGTTTGTGACCAAGGCCTAATGACAAGCTAAGATAACATTTCATACATCATACACAACCATGTGAATTTACAACCAATCTTTTCATAATCAAGTTTTTCACTGTACTGCAGGTCTTATTGCCCGGTCTCTGGCCCAGCTAGAAATTGTATTCCAAAGCTACTACTGCCGCTGTGCCCACACACTGAGAGCCAGGCACGGTAGGACAGCTCGTCACCATCAGAACCCCGACAAAACTGTAGGTCGACTCACAAGCACTTCCGTGATGTCTGTATGTCCCATGAAAATTAATCTAAACAATTGAACCTCAGCGCGACCGAGAACCTATCCTGGGCCACCAAGCAAGTCAGGATGACAGCGATCTTTTGAAACAGCGATGAGATGAAAGCGCCCTTCATAAGCTACTGTTGTAGCTTCAGGTACCTGTGACCACTCACTGTGGGCCAAATAGAATACGACTGCTCGCTCATACTCGAGTTCTAAAAAAAAAGTTGGAAATCGACTAACGAGCGTTCCGGCGCAGGGTTATACATCATACCGTGTTTACATGTAATGTTCACACGCAAAACATTCTGAACAATTTCACCTCCTGATACATATACATATACATGTGGGTATATTCATATGTACAACCAGTGATAACATGTGAAAATGATGTAACTGATCTCAACAGGTTCGAACACGGTGGAAGGTATTAAGAATATATGGTGTGGGAGGCAAGTTGTTAGAAGCAGTGAAAAGTTTTTATCGAGGATGTAAGGCATGTGTACGTGTAGGAAGAGAGGAAAGTGATTGGTTCTCAGTGAGTGTAGGTTTGCGGCAGAGGTGTGTGATGTCTCCATGGTTGTTTAATTTGTTTATGGATGGGGTTGTTAGGGAGGTGAATGCAAGAGTTTTGGAAAGAGGGGCAAGTATGAAGTCTGTTGGGGATGAGAGAGCTTGGGAAGTGAGTCAGTTGTTGTTCGCTGATGATACAGCGCTGGTGGCTGATTCATGTGAGAAACTGCAGAAGCTGGTGACTGAGTTTGGTAAAGTGTGTGAAAGAAGAAAGTTAAGAGTAAATGTGAATAAGAGCAAGGTTATTAGGTACAGTAGGGTTGAGGGTCAAGTCAGTTGGGAGGTAAGTTTGAATGGAGAAAAACTGGAGGAAGTAAAGTGTTTTAGATATCTGGGAGTGGATCTGGCAGCGGATGGAACCATGGAAGCGGAAGTGGATCATAGGGTGGGGGAGGGGGCGAAAATTCTGGGAGCCTTGAAGAATGTGTGGAAGTCGAGAACATTATCTCGGAAAGCAAAACTGGGTATGTTTGAAGGAATAGTGGTTCCAATAATGTTGTATGGTTGCGAGGCGTGGGCTATGGATAGAGTTGTGCGCAGGAGGATGGATGTGCTGGAAATGAGATGTTTGAGGACAATGTGTGGTGTGAGGTGGTTTGATCGAGTAAGTAACGTAAGGGTAAGAGAGATGTGTGGAAATAAAAAGAACGTGGTTGAGAGAGCAGAAGAGGGTGTTTTGAAATGGTTTGGGCACATGGAGAGAATGAGTGAGGAAAGATTGACCAAGAGGATATATGTGTCGGAGGTGGAGGGAACGAGGAGAAGTGGGAGACCAAATTGGAGGTGGAAAGATGGAGTGAAAAAGATTTTGTGTGATCAGGGCCTGAACATGCAGGAGGGTGAAAGGAGGGCAAGGAATAGAGTGAATTGGATTGATGTGGTATACGGGGTTGATATGCTGTCAGTGGATTGAATCAGGGCATGTGAAGCGTCTGGGGTAAACCATGGAAAGCTGTGTAGGTATGTATATTTGTGTGTGTGGACGTATGTATATACATGTGTATGGGGGTGGGTTGGGCCATTTCTTTCGTCTGTTTCCTTGCGCTACCTCGCAAACGCGGGAGACAGCGACAAAGCAAAAAAAAAAAAAAAAAAAAAAATATATATATTTATATATATATATATTCATATACAAATACATACTTATTGGGAAAGACATTAGAACGTTGAGAGCTACAAGCACCGAGGTGTGAGGGAAAAAAAAAGTATTAATAAAAACGGCCCACCCTTGAATTGCCAACAGCCACACAGTAACCACGTGACACAGCAGCTTGCCGAGTATTGCGTTTTCTCGCCAGTAATAAGGGCACATAAGCAGCCAGCTCTCGGTGACAAAATCTAGAGTTATTCCTACAGAAGAGGAAAGTGAACAATTATTGTGGCGTAGAGCGAGTCAAGGTTTGAAGTAAACCTGAGAGAGCTGATAAGTTGGATCACTTTCGACTCAATTCTGTCAAGTAAGGATGAATAGCTAGAACCACCCCAGATGTGAGAGCAGTACTCCATACAAGAACGGATCAGTCGCATGGATTAAAATAGCAGCATTTCGGGAGAAAAGACTTTTCGAAATCTAAACAGGAATTCTTAGTTTCTTCGGGACAGATTAAGCTATTCTTGTAATATGGGGTTTCCAACATAGAGTAATACAATAATACCAAGTATGTTCATTGATTCACGAGATGGAATCACAAAGCCGTCAAAGGAGACAGGAAAGTTGTGAGGAATTTTCGATCAAGAGATGGGCAGAAACTGGAACTTGAAGGCATCACACTTTTACCAGGTTTAGTCTAATCCGCTGAGATATCCTGTCCAAGTCTGAGTTTGTTGAGGAAGTTGTTCGAAACGAGATGCAGATCGAGTGAGAGAAGAAGGAGCAGAATCCATCGCAAGGACTTAATATTAGAAGTGTCTCTTCTCCAGACCATCGGCTTCCACCTCACGGACGAAAAGCCTCCTCGCCTCACCATGATCTGTTAGCCATCTATTGTCTATAGGCTACCTATCCCCCTCACTATCACTATTCATGGGTCTATCGGACACAAATACCATAAAACACAGGAGGGAATAGGAGCACAGAGTGACGCACCAGCCCTCAGCGATGTCTGAACAAGAACTGAAGGTAGAGGGACCCAAGTGGTCGTACACATATGGGAACCCCGTGGGACAAATGAGTTTAGAAGAGCGTCGGGTCTGACAGACCCAAAGGTTAGTGTTCCAGAATTAAGAATAGAAAAAAAAAAGATGTCGTGCTTGTGTGTGTGCAGGGTAAAGGAAAGGTAGGGAGGTGTATGGGAGCGAGAGAGGATTTAAGATAATCCCTACGATACTAAAAGCCTCTTCCTGTAATCCTTTGGGATCTGTTACACTATGTAAAGTGGTTCGTATGATCTCCTTAAGGCTTTCTTAAACTATGAAACATGATTGTTAGTAGACTCGTCTTATATATAACGTTGGAAAAGAATATCAGGATGAAATTTGGTTTATAAAAGATCGGATCCAATTATCATTCAGTTACAATTCCTAGAATCCACTACCTGTGTGCTTAAAATTTGTGTTTTGGGATGCAGAAAACGTAGATATCAATCAGTTATATTTCCTCATTGGAGGAAGTTAAGTGTTTTAGGTACCTGGAAGTGACATAGCTGCGAATGGAAACGTGGAAGTGGATGCGAGTCATAGGGTGGGAGAGGGATCGAAGGTTCAAGGAGCGCTGAAGAATGTGTAGAAAGGAAGAACGTTATCAGGGAGAGCAAAGATGGGTATGTTCGAAGGAATAATCGTCCCAACAATAGTATATGGATGAGAGGCATTAGCTATAGTTAGGGTTGTGCTGAGGAGGATGGATGTGTTGGAAATGAAGTGTATGTGGACAATATGCGGTGTGAGGTGGTATGAAAAAGTAAATGATTAAAGGGTAAGAGAGATGTGTGGTAATAAAAAGAGCTTAGCTGAAAGAGCAGAAAAGGTTGTGTTGTTTGAACATTCGCCTTCATCTCCTCTTTTCTTATACACTGGCATTTCACCACGAACCATACATACAATGGAAATTCTAACTCACCAACGAACAACATAGTCACTGTCTTTCTTAAAACGTTAGCTGGAATACCCTCTACTCCAGCCACCTTGCCTCATTCCATCTTACCCAAGGCTTTCACCGTTTCTTCTCTCTTCACCAAACCAATCTCCATGACTTTCTTACTTCGCATACCAATCCGACCCAAACACTATTGCATATGCTCCCTATCATCACAAACATTCAGGAGTTCTTCAAAAGACTTACTCCATCTCCTCCTCACTTCATAACTACATGGTAGCTCTTCCCCTCTTGCCCCGTAAACTTTTATTCCTATTTGTTCTCTTGTTTTTCGTACATAATTAACATCCTTTTAAGACACCTTGTTATTTTCCCTAAAGTTTACTGATATTTACTCACCTGAACTCTTATATGCCCTCTTTTTTAACCCCTGCACTTTCCTCTTGACCTTAAGCCGCTTTCTCTTTTACATCTCCCAGTCATTTGCACTCCTCTGTAGATACCACCAAAACGCCTCTCTTTTCTCTTTCACTAACGCCTTCTTCATCCCACCACTCACTACCCTCTCTTATCTGCTCACCTACCACCTTTCGCATGCCACATTCGTCTCTGGCACATGCCAGCATTTACTCTCTTAAATAACGCCCATTTCTTACCCACTCACCTTTTGCCATTCTACACTCAATGTCTCCTGGTATCTTTTTCCCATAAGTCTCTTTTCCAAGCTCACTCACTCTCACCACTCTCTTCTCAAAAATCATTTCCTCTTTTCTGAAAACCTCTACAAATCTTCAACCTCACTTCCACAAGATAGAGATCAGGCGCACCACAAAAATTGCCCCTTTCAGCACATTTACACGCAAATCTCTCTCTTTTACACGCCTATCAATTGATACATAATCCTATATTGCCAGCTGACCTATTTTTCTACTAACTTACGTATTCTTATGTATGCCCCTCTTTTTAAACCAGGCATTCACAATCAGTGCTCTTTTTTCAGCTTCAACGCACAGTTCTTCAAGCTCTTCTTTTCCACCACATTACCCACCTTCGCATTCATATTACCCATCACTAATACTCGGTTTCTCGCATCAAAACTGCTGACACGCCCAGTCAACTGCTCCCAAAACACTTGCCTCTTATGACCTTCTCCTCATGGCCAGGTACATAAGCACCATCAGTCTAGAATTTACTTTTTACTCTCTTTCACACACTCCCGCAACAACTACTTCAGGACTATTACTACTCATTCCTTAGTTCTTGTCCTCATACCAACCCCTGATTTTATTTTTAAGACATTTCCAAACCATTCTTCCCCTCAGTCTTGTGCTTTGCTGCACAAAGAGCTAAGACATCACGATTTTCCTTCAAACATACTATCTGTCTCTCCTCTCTTCTTATTTTTGTTACATCCACTCACACCAGACACCGCAGACTGATCCCTCGAGCATATATTTTCCTCTTACATATATGGCAATCACTGAGATCTGCCTGTTAAAAGAATACATTGCTAACATTTTATCATCAGCAAGAAAAAATGGAAAAAAAGTGAAGTATTTTTGAGAAGATACGTTCGTAAATGACCTTCTGCACTTCACTTGCAAATAGAAATGATGTGGATCATTGATTCTCTATCTCAGAAATATGACTAAATGGTTCACTACTTCTTCATTTGTTTCGTGAACTGTTCTGTCGTCTATAGGTCTACTGAGGTACGTCAGTGTTTTATCAATGCTTTATCAGTTGTTGAAAACATCCTCATTAGGCATCCTAGGTAGAGTATGGAAAGAAACAGAAGTTCAAAACCTGGAGTAAAAAAAAAAACACAACGTAATCAGCGTTCTCAGTGTCTCTATTATTGATTCTCCTCGGAAATGGATATCAAGAAATTTAGGTAATATTTCAATCGTCCATCCTTTCAATATTGATAGTAACAGATGCATTTTACTCTTAGAATCAATGGTGTAAGGCTGTCTTGTCAGTAACATTTAGATGTTTAATTTCAATCCTTTACATTTCGTTTTCATAAAGTGATAAGACATGTAAGGAGATATCCACTGATTAGAAGCAGATAAAAGAAAAAAAAATAAACTATGGTAGAACAAGGTTGTGAATCAGTAGATAAAATGATGGCGTAGTGGCGTGTAGGAAATGGGATATGTGGTAACGAAAGGTGAGAAACCTTGGGTAATGTGAATGAGATGCCATGAGAGAGAGAGAGAGAGAGAGAGTAGGTGACAACGAATGATGTGAATGAGAGAGAGAGAGAGAGAGAGAGAGAGAGAGAGAGAGAGAGAGAGAGAGAGAGAGAGAGAGAGAGAGAGAGAGAGAGAGAGAGAGAGAGAGAGAAGGGGGTAAGAGAGGTCATAGAGAACACCTCACACACACACACACACCAGCCCAGTCACGGAGCTTCGAGGGACAATGTTTGCGGGTCGTGACCACGGCAGGTTGTCTGGCAACCTCGCGAGCTGCTGAAGGGACACGCAGGCCCCAAGCTTTATGATCGCAGTTGGACCAGAAAATTATGCAGGTGTGTGTGTGTGTGTGTGTGGCTGTGCTCAAGGGACGAGGTATGGTAAGACTTTCACAACGCCAGCGTACGCTACTTAGTTAGGGCGCTTCAAAAAAAAAAAATTATCTCTTCATAAGAGAGAATTTACAGGGTATTTTCATGATAGAAAATTTTCTCAGAGATGTGAAAGATATAGTGTCGAAGAGAGAGAGAGAGAGAGAGAGAGAGAGAGAGAGAGAGAGAGAGAGAGAGAGAGAGAGAGAGAGAGAGAGAGAGAGAGAGAGAGAGAGAGAGAGAGAGAGAGAGAAGCTGTTTACATATAAATCAACTGCCTTGACTATCTTTTTATTTCGTTATATGAAAAAGGATGAGCCAGATTTAAAATCCCATTCAATCACCAAACTAAAATTTGACACAGAATACTTTGGCCTCACTACCCTTGAACCACTTGCTTTCGTCAGATTTCAGAATATCTTTAAATCTAAACTTCCAACACTTTGTGCTATATGTATATGATACTCACACGAAATATAAAGTTTTTGCCACCTTTGATTATACTAATAACTGGAAGGACGTTCATGGTGTTCCCCTCGGCGCTGAGACGGAACGGATCTACCGGACGAAGAAGGCTGGGTCGTTCCCAGAGCCCCGTAGCCAATACTGCTTGTGAACAGCAATCTTACTCTAGCCATCCCTTTAACATCCGCCACTTCAAAACCCAATTCCTCCTCCTCCTCATCTCTGATGAGCACCATCTGTCTACCTCCACCACACTCATCTGCATCATCGCTTCTGTGACCCAACTGTCCAGCGTAATCAGATCTCTTGACTATAAAATCCATCATTATCTTCGCCCCTTTATGATGTGTTTGTGTTCACTTGCAGTACAGAAACGCACTCTGGTTTACATTTCTGATCTCTTGTACCTCTACTTTTGTGTTTCGTGCATTGCCGCACCTCCTTCTTCCCCCAAATTTCTCCACATATATATATATATATATATATACATGTTTCTTCGACTACTTGACCCCCTTGCCAAGAAACATATACATGCCGAGATCCTATGTGTAAAGGATTCAGTGTATACCACAAAGCTGGATATAGGACTTAGGGAGGATCCTGGAAGAGCTCAGGCCCTGTCTTTTGCCGGCAGGAGTTCCCGATCGTCAAGTCCTCTCCTCCAGCACACGCGACCTCGTTTCTACCTCTGAACCCACTCACAGTATTCCTGCCGCCTTTGGGTATTCCGACCGCAATCTTCTATGCAGAGAATACAAAAGAATCACGATGGAATGCAAACAACGACAGATATGATTTGATCCATCCGATGATGTTTTTGACTGCAGAACTGATCAGAAACGTAGACATTAGTGTGGTTAGAGTATGGCAATTAAGTAGTGTAGTCAGAAAATCAAAGATATTACTTAAGGAGAATTAACTGTAATTTTTATAGGTAACAAAGGAGGTGCAAAGACTGTCAGATATTGACCTGAAGCGATATGTTTGTTAAATCTTTTCTTAAACTTACCTATGGTGATGCTTTCCGATGCTATAATTGGTAAGTCATTCCATGTTAACAAACATCATGAAAAGATGAGTATTTTGCCTCAATCGCAGTAACACATTTCTTTACAAGGTTTCAACCATTACTACGAGTGAAATCAGACAAATACCTGCTGAGGTCGAGATTATCAAAACGTTTGATCATCTTAAATGACTTTACCAAATGACCTTTTAACTTTCTTCTTTCTAAGTAGATCTGACTAGCCCACTGTTAGAGGATTTGTTCATCAGCTCACCGACGTGCTGTCATTCTTTTCTTCGTGCCTTGGGTCAAGTAAGGTAACCAAAGGTAGACATCATATTCTGGATGAGTGTATTATCAGTCTTAACGTACTAGCGTTAAAATTGAAATCGAAAACTTTCTTTGGCCGGGACTGAATCATTCATTATCAGTGGATGGTAAAATGTGGCCATAAACATTCTCGCCCTGAAGGAGCCCACCTTACCTTACTCCTGCGTGAAGTTCAACCTTGAAGCTGCAATTACCTTATGAAAGGGGTCCCAGAGTTGCTTTAGTAAATCTGAGGAGTAAGACATTAAGTTTGCCGAATTCATTTCGGTGATTGAAATCAGTAGTCTTCACGTTGGGATATAGTCCCTTACACATCTTTCTCGTTGCCATGCCCCACAGTGTGATCCACTAGCTTATTGGCTTCCGCATCTGAGAGGCAGAGTGAGTCATCCGCTGCAGGGAGGAATTTAAAGATTGACCAGAGAGGATCAACAGAAAAATGATCGCTTTTTAATCTGGTGCTTCCGGCTCGACGTGTAACAAAAGGCTGTGTGCTGTCATTCCCAGACAAATTGAGTCAAACAATATACAGTTTGAACAATTAATCGACATTAATGTTGTAAAACAACAACAATATTTGTTGTGTTCTGTGATAGGGAAAACAAATGTTTATCTCTGACTGTCATCTGCTCGTCGAACATAAGAGGAGGAACGAATTTTGATAACAGCTGAAAAAAACTATATATATACACTGAAGAATGCATGATAGGCAGGGTGAAGGGGACAAGCAAGATGCATCATCAGGGCTGTATGAGCAGGGAGACGAACTGTCAGAGCAAACAAGTGGTAAAGATATGGTGGGAGGTTGAGCAGATGGTAGGTCGTAGGAGTAGAAGGCTGGATGTTGCAGTAAAGCTGGAGTGAGCAGAAGGATTCAGCAAAGTTTAGTAGAACAGGACGAAAAGAAGCGAGAGAGATCGATGAGCAGGCAGGAGAATGCAGCAGGGAGGGAAGGAGGCAAAGCAGGAGGCAAAAGCAAAGTAAGAGGAGGCAAGCGGGAGGCAGAGCGGGAGGCAGAGATGACCATTGCTGTTGTAATGGTTCCCTGGAGAGACTTGGGGGCCCTGCAGTGGTGGGGATGAAGAGGCAGGGGAACGTGCCACGCCTGGGAGAGGGAGTTGTAACTCACTGGAAGGCGGAGGGAGAGGGACGGAGAGAGAGATAGGGTAAAGGAAGAACGCGAGAGGTCAAAAAAAAAAGAAAAAAAGGAAAACCCATAATGAAAAGGGAGTTGAAGAGAGAAAGAAGAGGTGGGTACGAAAAGATATGTCTCCCAGATGTTAGTGAAGGTGTGACCATGTGTGGTGTTCGCCGCACATGGAATCACACGCACCACGATTTGAAGCCATATTCTGTGCACTTCATTACTGCAGGAACTGCTGTAGAAGAGTATGGTGCATTGCCACTTAGCAGAGCCCTCAGGTATGCGATCGAAAGTAACACGAACAAAGAGAGAGAGAGAGAGAGAGAGAGAGAGAGAGAGAGAGAGAGAGAGAGAGAGAGAGAGAGAGAGAGAGAGAGAGAGAGAGAGAGAGAGAGAGAGAGAGAGAGAGAGAGAGAGAGAACCAGGCAATAATATTTACATCGTCTTGGTCCCTTGCACCACTCCAGTACGAGTTAATGTCTGGATAGCGGACACAACACACAGGCCATAACTCCGCGGGCGGAACGCTATACTTAGCAAGCTGTTTATCTCTGCCACACAGGATTCGAATGTGCTATATCTCCACGTCAGTTGAGTCTCAGACACACACTAGTTTTGCCTCCGGGCATCACGAAGACATGGACAAAAGTCTGCAGAACAACACTGTACATCACTGTGTCTTTACGACTCTACAAACTCTAGCCAGGGCTGCTGACCTGCCTTTCTTATTGATCTTTTTCTTCTCTCTGAGTCGCGTGTCTGAGCCTCTCTATGATATCTGTCTGCCTACAGAAGCTATTGACACCTGCTGATTTTCGTGTTGTCTTGTGGGGGAAACAAAAGTAGGTCTTATGTTTGATTTCGTGACATGTAACACCGAATGATACCGAATCACTGGTTTTATAGATCATGATTTAATACCTCAGCTGCAGCGCGCCAAGTCTGGCACATCCCATTTTGCAAATCACGTGAAAAATCATGTTTTTTTCTTTGTGTTTACGAAGAATTTTGATTTACTTTTGACATACATGTGTCGTGGGACAATAGGTGGCGAGAGGGAACATATAAAATGAGTGGAATGAAAGCATGAGAGACGAAAGTCTATAAGGATGAGAAATAAAGACACAGAAGACAAGATAAATAAGGTGAAAAAAAAAACATTAAGATTATCTTTGGAAGTTTTGAGTCTGGGTGGTTGTCACAGAGCTGTCTGGGGTTGAGGGAAAATGTCTGAGACGTCCTTAGAGCAAAGGAGACAGACAGGACGGGAGATTGAACGTCTCAGGGGATCGCTGGAGCGGGTCGTGGTAAGGAGAGAGGGAGGAGCAAAAGAGGCTTGCGGAAAACTAAGTCGAGTTTGAAGGTGCATTGTTAGGAAGGGATCCAAAATACGAGCGAAATTGGGCAAGAGACAAATGTGAATGAGAGGACTGCAGTGACACAACGAAGAAAAGACAAGGTGAAGAGATATCAAAATGAGACCATGTTTCTTAAATCAAGGAAAGCGACAGCAAGGGGAGGGGAGATCGAGGATGTGGCAGACAAGGAAGAGAGAGAACTTGTAAGAGGTGTTCGAGGGAAGGAATGGTATGAACACAAGAGAAGAAGTATGTGAAGGAAGTATGGCAGTCGGAGAGAGGATGGTCAGTGGTGGCGACATCACATAACCCACAACACTATGTGACGAAGGTTTTTTTTTCGAGCGAGGTTAGGATAAGACGATGAAATTAAGAGGCACCTCATACCTAGCCTTGGCCTCCTGTGGAATAATGGTCGCGTTACAGGCGTGTACGCCAACCGTAATGGTATTTCAGAGGAGGAGGATGACAGGGATGCGTTTCTTGTGTATTTCTTGTCCCATTTACGAGAATCGAGGGTCAACTTACAACACACGGCTAGGGAGAGCCTTCGGTCGACTCTAATTTACATAGATTAATGAGCTCCTATTCATGTTTCCCAATTAATCAATAGCGTAATTGAGCGGACTAGACAGGAGATAGGGGGACTGGGGAAGAGGTGATGCTAAGTAATGAAATAGGATGAAGAGAGAGAGACACCAAACAAGATGTCACCTCTCACCACTACGCAGTGGGAGTCAACGCTTCTCATCTCAAATTATCCTCACCATCATCACCCTTTCCACATCTCTCTCTCTCTCTCTCTCTCTCTCTCTCTCTCTCTCTCTCTCTCTCTCTCTCTCTCTCTCTCTCTCTCTCTCTCTCTCTCTCTCTCTCCCTTCACATGACTCAGATTGATGCAAGAGGCGCCGGGGCCAGACACAGGTAGGTCGTCGTATTCTCCCGCTCGTGATCCCCTCCCTCTGTAGAAGATGCCAAACAAGAGAGGGACCACCACACCGCCGCCGTCTCTCTCTGTGAGCCGGACCCGTGGTCAACGCCTGATGTGGGAGGTTATTACATGAACACCCATAAGATGTCGAGGCTTAATGGTGTGTGTGTGGGTGTGTGTGTGTGTGTGGGTGTGTGTGTGTATGTGTGTATGTGTGTGTGGGTGTGTGTGTGTATGTGAGTGTGTGAGTGTGTGGGTGTGTGAGTGTGTGTGTGTGGGTGTGTGGGTGTGTGTATGTGTGTGTGTGTGTGTGTATGTGTGGGTGGGTGTGTGTGTGTGTGTGTGTGTGGGTGTGTGTGTGTGTGTGTATGAGTGTGTGGGTGTGTGTGTGTGTATGTGAGTGTGTGAGTGTGTGTGTGTGTGTGGGTGGGTGTGTGGGTAGGTGACGCAATAGGTAGGGCTCACCGTTGCAACAGATATGTGTCATCAGTTTTTGTCCCAGGGTGGAATAATCGTAGGGTTGTTTCGCCGAAGATGGTAACGTAATGGTAGATATGAATCCACAGACAACGAAATAGCGTAAGGGGAGTCAGAGGGTTATCTGGAGTGACCAGCATCGACTACAGTGCATAAGTTTCACCAGAGTACAGACCATCATTACTTAATGGCGTAGAGAAAAGGGAGTACATAAGAAATTCTCGTAAGATAACACAATCCTTGTTGCCGTCACCAGCTTTGTGACAAAGTAAGTACAAGCTCAAACGCGTGCACATGATCAAACAAACAAAAAACAACACAAAAATGCTGTTTGGATATATTACAAGAATATATCAAAAGACAAGAGGTTAAAACAGATTGTGAAACGGAGAAACATGTGAGGAATCAGGTCAAAGAGCATGAAAAGTTGTCAAGAGATGACAGAGGACATCATTTTTCATACATATTCCCCATTTCCCGCGTTAACGAGGTAGCATCAAGAACAGAGGACTGAGTCTTAGAGGGAATTATCCTCACTTGGCCCCCTTCTCTGCTCCTTCTTTTGGAAAAGTAAAAACTGGAGGGAGAGGATTTCTAGCCCCTTCTCCCAACCCTTTGCGACTCTTACGACACGCGGGGAATACGTGGGAAGTATTTTTTCTCCCCTATCCTCGCACACATGAGGGGGGAGGGGGTTGTTATTTCATGTGTGGCGAGATGGCGATGGGAATGAATAAAGGCAGACAACATGATTATGTACATGTGTATATATGTATATGTCTGTGTGTGTATATATATGTATACGTTGAGACGTATAGGTATGTATATTTGCGTGTGTGGATGTGTATGTATATACATGTGTATGTGGGTGGGTTGGGCCATTCTTTCGTCTGTTTCCTTGCGCTACCTCGCTAACGCGGGAGACAGCGACAAAGCAAATTAAATAAGATAAATAAATAGATAATATATATATATATATATATATATATATATATATATATATATATATATATATATATATATATATATATATATATATATATATATATATATACATATATATATATATATATATATATATATATATATATATATATATATATATATATATATATATATATATATATATATATATATATATATATATATATATTTACTCTTGGTATTCTATTCTATGTGTCCGTAATTTTCTCCCTTAATTTTTCCCCCAGTCTCCCTCCTTATATATAATGTGCCCTGTCAGCAGAGAACCAAAGCTCTCCCAGAATAATCAATGTCAAAGTGAAGCCTTTTATCCAGGATGCTGGAAAAACCTTAAGCCTGGGTCCTGGAAAACATTAATTACCCGGGCATTGTAAGGCGTACATCATCGTATTACATCCACCTCCTCGTCTTCAGCAAAAGGTCATTATATTATCTATGTTAAGCTGCTTAGCTTAACAAAAGTGTTAGATCTAATTCTAGCGTCGGCTTTACACTAGAAGTTGGTAAAAACGCAGCAGCAGCTCCACTCTAACATTGTGTGAGTGTTCTTGAAGGTCTGGGATTTCACATTTCACCGCGATAAAGAGACACACATAACTCCTATTCTAATGATCTCTCGTCTCAAGGTGGACTGAAGCACGAACTGAGTGATGGGAACTGTGTGGAACAAACAGACCTATTCAAGGGAGCTTTTTTAAGACATACCTCAATGGAACGTCTTTCCATAGAACGTTTTTTTTCGCGGACTGTCACAAGGGTTCCTGTGCGCGAGGGTGTTGCAGTGGCCTCTAACAGCCTCACTTCCTTATCTATGGTCATTTCATCCGTGTCGTCTTTCCCCCCTTTGTGTCAGTGGGACCATTCACAACGGGATCTTCTACTCTGACTGCTTTTCTTCTTCCCCCAACTGAGGATTATCTCCGTTTTCCCGAAATAGGGTGTGTCGCTACTGCCTGTAATTTGGCTTCCTCCCACAACTTCTCATAATAACTTTCATGACTCTCCCATAGCGATGATCTTAACAGCGATTTCTTTAGTTGCCTCATATTTGTCTCTGACGTAAACCTCTGACTGTAGCTTCTCACTGTAGCCTGTACACCATGGTTTCTCGTATCTTTTGCCACTGTGGCTTTGATGATACTTCTCAGAGTGGCCTTTTCACTGCGATCTCCCACATTTGTTCCTCATTACGGTGTGGCGCTGCATTTCATCCTGGCGACGCTTCACCATCGTCTTTCACCTCTCTGAATAGCGTCTTTCTCTCTCTCTCTCTGCATCATCACATCATAACCTCTCTTGACAACTGATCGTTAGCTCTCTCTCTCTCTCTCTCTCTCTCTCTCTCTCTCTCTCTCTCTCTCTCTCTCCCCTCCCCTAAAGCGTGGCTGACTGTAACCTTTTCACTGCCGCCTCTCACACCGACCTCTCTTGATGACCTTTTAAGTGAAGCTTTTCACAACAGCGCAGTAAAGTAATTTACCCCCCGGAAAGGAGGCTAGCATACCATTATAATCCTACAACGAGTACGGACGATGGTGTGAAGATCAACTCAAGCTAGATTAACCTTGTGTTCTTCCCGTTACATCTGCAAAAGGAAAATGAAAAATACATATTTGATTGTGTCATCTATGTGTTCGAGCGTCTTCAGCGACAGCACCTGAGAAGGACATGTGATATGCCCTAAGCAGCAACAGATGCCAATCACCATGACCCAACACTCCTCCTATGGACGATGCATCACTCCACTGCACCTCACAGTTTCTACGATTACTAGAAACTTCATTTAGATGAAGTGGAAGGTGGATTGAGGTGTAAAAACTTAATACTTTTTCCTTGTCTCTTCCTTTTCCCCTTTCATGAACCTCATTATATTTCAGTTGGGGATTTGATGTGGATCTTTTGTCCCTGATTGGAGCCTCCAGCGTAAAAGATATAATCAGTGAGTTATATACACGTATTGGCAGTCAAGTAATGTATTCCTCTGCATGTATTTCTACCATTCACGTATGCAAAATTACTCAAATCACGTTTAATGTTTGCCATGAATACTTTAACTTTACATTTATCAGTGAACACATCCGTATTTTCAAAGAGGATTTCTGCCTCACGTATGTAATAACCCTCATACTTTTCGTAGTCAGATTTTCAGTAGCGTCTTCGTTCTCAGTATAAGGCTCTCAGTTGAGGACGCCCCCTTTTTATCCGTTCTTCGTTCCCTTCCGAGACTCCGAGCTGTCGAAGAGTCCGCTGGGGACGAGCGGCAAGGTTTGCCCCTCACGTTGATCTGGATCTGTTTAAGGCTTGTCAAACATCCGCGTCACCCCAGCACTCAGGTTTCACGTCCCGGGCCTCCCCATCAATCAGCCTTCCCGGACGTCAAGCTTGGTTGGTTGGTTGGTTGATTGGTTTGTTGGGTTTACCGGCCAGCGACCTATGAGGTGGGTCACTAGGCCTGCAACCTCATTTTAATCTTTGACTGTATAAAGCTCCTACAAAATGATCCTATAAGCATTAGCCAAACCTATAGGGGACAAAAAGAATTGAATATAAAGATATAAAGTATAGATATTGGAATAAAAGTGGGTAAGGTAAGTGTGTATTGTGTCAAAGTGGCAGTAAACACCACCCAGTCGGCACAACATCCAATGGTGCAGCTGCCAGAAGGACCACGAAAAGATAGGACAGATTAGAGATAGTCCCTCACCTTGGCATGCAGTACATACATTGTTATGAAATATTAACATCGGCAATTCGTCAGCTCGAGACCATAACGGAACCAGCTCCAAACCGAACCGCCCTTGCTTCAGGCCAGCAGCATAATGAGCAAATTCCTCCACCCACCACGCACCGAGCCCAAAGCAGAAGCAGCCACACCTCGAAGTCAGCCACGGCACAGAGTCGACCCGATGAACCACATTATATCATCTTGATTATTACGTTTCCATGAGAAAGATAATCAATTGGTTGATTATATTTGTGTCATCACCAAGAAGATTGTACATGGTCAAACTCAGGCTCTCTGGGTTTATGAAACACTCTCATCTCAGACTCGGGGGTCTGTGAACGTGGCTTAACGCACATCCGTGTCGCCCTCACTGTGAGCTTTTAACTCAAACCCGCGCCTACCTGGCTCTGGAGTTCAACACACATCCATTGTACTCTGGCTCTGATGAGACGAGCCCCTAATCCTCGTAACAGCCCCAGCTCATGAACTTGAAACGCACCCAAGTCGCCTAAGATCTGAGGTTCAGAGCTTGCCTCGTAGCTCTTCAGCATTACAAAGACTGAAATCAGTTTCCCGTTCCCCACACTGAAGGAACTACAAGCTATTTGTGGCATTACTTTTGTTCTAAGATTCCGCCCTATTCATCATTTGTGCATCTCTGCATCTAATACCATCAAAACTCTGTTCCTTCTCATGATCATCTCGCCCTGGCAGTAATGATGTGATCACAACTCTCTTTCTCTCGCCTTTGTACTGCACAGCATTGTCTCTCTCACGACAGAGCACCTTTCACAGCCACGCTCTTTTCAGAGTTCTGTTCCTGTCGCAACTCACTCTATTATCATAACTGCCTTTCCAACAGGTGTGCCTCAGCATGGCTATTCTTTCTTTTCATTTCTTTCTGTATCAAGATACTAATACTCTCACAGCTCTATTGTTCTACAATTTTCTGTCTCTCATACCTCAGCTTCTCTAACATCCCCACTCTTCTTACAACTTACATTTCTCACGATTCTGTTCCTTCCATCACCCTATGCTTCTTAAAGTTTCATTCTTCTTTTATCTTTGCCCTAATCATATAGTTCGGCTTTGCTCACGGTTCTGTCCATCTTCAAGCTCGACTCTTCTAGCAGTTCTCTTCTTCTTCCCCAACACCTCTGCTCTTTTCAACGGCTCTCACCACCTCGCTATGTTCCCTTTTACACTACTCCTCTTCTCACACCAGCGATCCATTCACGCCGCGACTTCTCTTAAACAGTTGCCATCCCTCGCATCTCTACCACTCTTTACAATATCTTAAACCTTTCACTGGTGTCTCTCCGCGCGTCTTGGGCACATCAGAAAAGTGGATCCAGACGGACAGTGACGTCAAAGAAACACCTCAAGTGGCGAGGAGATGGACGATAAGTGCCCTTCACACCCTGCTGGACACCACCCTCTCGAATGAAGAATATTGGCAGCCGGGTTGCCAGGGGAGTAAAATCCTGCGTGGTCTCGAGTGACCCTCGTCGCCAGCG
>NC_092243.1:13065983-13093483 GCF_036320965.1 Panulirus ornatus | reverse complement strand
TTCAAGGCTCCCAGAATTTTCGCCCCCTCCCCCACCCTATGATTCACTTCCGCTTCCATGGTTCCATCCGCTGCCAGATCCACTCCCAGATATCTAAAACACTTTACTTCCTCCAGTTTTTCTCCATTCAAACTTACCTCCCAATTGACTTGACCCTCAACCGTACTGAACCTAATAACCTTACTGTTATTCACATTTACTCTCAACTTTCTTCTTTCACACACTTTACCAAACTCAGTCACTAGCTTCTGCAGTTTCTTACATGAATCAGCCACCAGCGCTGTATTATCAGCGAACAACAACTGACTCACTTCCTAAGCTCTCTCATCCACAACAGACTGCATACTTGCCCCTCTTTCCAAACCTCTTGCATTCACCTCCCTAACAACCCCATCCATAAACAAATTAAACAACCATGGAGACATCACACACCCCTGCCGCAAACCTACATTCACTGAGAAACAATCATTTTCCTCTCTTCCTACACGTACACATGCCTTACATCATCGATAAAAACTTTTCACTGCTTCTAACAACTTTCCTCCCACACCATATATTCTTAATACCTTCCACAGAGCATCTCTATCACCTCTCTCATATGCCTTCTCCAGATCCAAAATGCTACGTACAAATCCATTTGCTTTTCTAAGTATTTCTCACATACATTCTTCAAGGCAAACACCTGATCCACACATCCTCTACCACTTCTGAAACCACACTGCTCTTCCCCAATCTGATGCTCTGTACATGCCGTCACCCTCTCAATCAATACCCTCCCATATAATTTACCAGGAATACTAAAAAAACTTATACCTCTGTAATTTGAGCACTCACTCTTATCCCCTTTGCCTTTGTACAATGGCACTATGCACGCATTCCGCCAATCCTCAGGCATCTCACTATGAATCATACATACATTAATCAACCTTACCAACCAGTCAACAATACAGTCACCCCTTTTTTGATAAATTCCACTGCAATACCATCCAAACCCACTGCCTTGCCGGCTTTCATCTTCCGCAAAGCTTTTACTACCTCTTCTCTGTTTACCAAACTATTTTCCCTAACCCTCTCACTTTGCACACCACCTCGACCAAAACACCCTATATCTGCCACTCTATCATCAAACACATTCAACAAACCTTCAAAATACTCACTCCATCTCCTCACATCACCCCTACTTGTTATCACCACCCCATTAGCCCCCTTCACTGAAGTTCCCAATTGTTCCCTTGTCTTACGCACTTTATTTACCTCATTCCAAAATATCTTTTTATTCTCCCTACATTTTAGTGATACTCTCTCACCCCAACTCTCATTTGCCCTCTTTTTCACCTCTTGCACCTTTCTCTTGACCTCCTGCCTCTTTCTTTTATACATCTCCCACTCATTTGCATTATTTCCCTGCAAAAATCGTCCAAATGCCTCTCTCTTCTCTTTCATTAATAATCTTACTTCTTCATCCCACCACTCACTACCCTTTCTAATCTGCCCACCTCCCACGCTTCTCATGCCATAAGCATCTTTTGCGCAAGCCATCACTGCTTCCCTAGATACATCCCATTCCTCCCCCACTCCCCTTACGTCCTTTGTTCTTACCTTTTTCCATTCTGTATTCAGTCTCTCCTGGTACTTCCTCACACAAGTCTCCTTCCCAAGCTCACTTACTCTCACCACTCTATTCAGCCCAATGCTCTCTCTTCTTTTCTGAAAACCTCTACAAATCTTCACCTTCGCCTCCAAAAGATAATGATATATATATATGTATATATATATATATATATATATATATATATATATATATATATATATATATATATATATATATATATATATATATATATATATATATATATATATATATATATATATATATATATATATATATATATATATATATATATATATATATTCTCGGGTAACCAGGCTCAGACAAGGAATGAATGAAGTGAATTCTTTTCTATCAAAAGAAGAGACTCCATCACGACAGATGACTCCCCGTGCGTTGCAGGACTGGGACACAAAGACCTTCAAAAAGTCGAGTATAAAGGGATCTTCCGAAGGAATTGAATCCACAAGGACGTTCACTGTCTACATGCAGACATCGACCCAGACCTGTTGGTTCGTCTTGTGGAGGAGGAATCTTACAGAGCCGTCAATGTTGCCATTCACCATGACATCTTTGAATGGTATCATGTGACTGACACTCACTTCACTTTACGACAGCTGTGGAAGATAGTTTTTTTTTTCTTCTGAAATTCTCTCATGAACTGAGGGTCAACCACAAGATGTCATTCATAGATGTTATGGTGAATGGCAAAACTGAATTGCTTACGTAAACTTCAATCACAAACCTTAGTCGACGTCTACACGCGACGAGTGAATGTCCTCAAAGGTATGTAACCTAAAGTCATCAACGCACTTTCGCTCCGAGCATGCAAGAGTGCATGTAAGGGACGTCTCTACCATAAACATAGCAGATCAAACAGACACCCCACATCAACAGCGGCTCCAAGAACTCTGACTTATGAAAAAAAAAACTAAAATACTTCAAGCAAAACAATTTCACTGAGCCAGAATCTCCAAGGAACACAGTAACACATGAAATGTACTACTGCAACCAGATACCTACAGCGTACACGACAGATGAAAGGTCTAGTACGAGCCATCGCTCTCCAGAAACGTCAACCACACAACCCATCGTTCTCCAGAAACATCAACCACACAACCCATCGTTCTCCAGAAACATCAACCACACAACCCGAGACTACAAAGCTAAACGAGTTATCTACTAAAGATACACACAGAAACAAGCAACCTCACCAGGAACAACCAGCTATATATGTAAGTCAAGACGCACTCTTTCAACAGACCTACGTAGTTTATGAATTCAATTGTCAACAAGGAGACCATGAGATCCTTAAAAGCATGACCTTACGGGGGAAGCACAACGTGTAAACTCTATCCAGAAGACCTGCCCTACACCCACAAGATGGCTCCATCATACTCCCAAGATACAAGATAGCAAGCACGACTCTCATTCCAGAAATAGCTGTTAAACCTACACGGATACTACAGTGTGAACAAGACACAAGACGCCTATACTTCGCCGAAGACAGGGTACAACGAATTTATAATCTAGCACTCTATGAAAGCCAAAGATCAGAAACAGCTCGATGTACATCGACCTACAAGTGTTACCCAGCCTCACATGGCTACTCGTAATCATTCCCCGACTGCTTCGTTGACTTCTCCACACACGGTCCCTGAAGATGATTCTTGGATTTAAATCGAAACATCGGGACAACTTTACACAACCATATGAATGATCAAAATGGTTAGTTTCTTTATGAAGCCCACTACCTGGTAGTGTATCAAATTCTGATATCATAAGCAATGTGGACTTAGTTAACAAGCTTAATGAGATCCTGGTTAGTTTTCATTTCAAACTGCCAAGTTTTGATGTTTTGTCCTTGTTCACAAATGTTCCAGTTGAAGACCTCCTTAGAATATCTGGACGATGTCTTGGATAATCTTGATTTTCCAGTTTCAAATTCTGTGTTTATCAGTTTGAGAAAATTGTGTATAAAAGACTGTGTTTTTCAATTTGATGGAGAAAATCATGCTCAGAAATTTGGTATGGCGATAGATAATTCTCTTTCATCACTATTATGTGATCTTTACATGGATATCATTAAACAAAATTACTAAAGGATATCTTACCCTCTAAGGCAATCTGGTATGGGTATGTAGATAATGCTCTTTGTGTTTGTCAAACAAACGGAAATTTACTAACATTTCTCCCTTTACTTCTAATAAATTTACCGTGGAAGTGGAAAGTAATTGTATGTTATCATTGATCACATCAGGTCATCGATCTTTTTAAAAAACGTAAAGTTTGTGATTGGGTCACACACACACACCACTCTTCACTCCTCCAAAGTTCGGGAGATTTTGAAGCCATTAGCCATCTTCTGTCACTAAGTTCTCTTTAATTCTGGTAAAATCGTGCGTGTGTGTGTGTGTGTATGTGGAACCAAATGAACTCAGTAAAACAAAATATCCATCTGCTCCCACCCTTCTCTTCAGTACTTAACTCCTGTAAATACTTTTCTAGCCCTGACCTCACCCTGTGGCAGCTGGCTACAGCGAGAGGGTAGCATCTGGGCAAACCTAGAGACACAGGATGTCCTCTCTACCGGACGTATGGGAGCTGAGCCCTATACCTCCTACGCCACAACTCCCTGACAAAAGAGACACTCGTCAACATTTCGCTGCAGGGAAGGGAAGTCAGAGGAGGACATAGCTACTGCAGGAGGCCCTCGTTCCTATTTCCCTCTGGCTGGTGGGAGTAAACGCTCCTCAGCCCGAGAGAGGGATGGTGATGATGAACAATGGTGCATAGGAATATTCTATCCTATAATGAATTGTATATACGTAAGTCAAGTGTTCAGGTGGGTTCAATCTTCACACACTAGGAAAAACTTACCCCTGCGACAAAGATTCTCACACAGACACACACACACACACACACACACACACACACACACACACACACACACACACACACACACACACACACACACACACACACACACGCACACACACACACACACACACACATGTAACACACTGTACATGCAAAAATAAGGAAATTATAGAAATACTCACGGTAGGAAGAAGTAAAATGAAAAGGAAAGAAACTGTAAGAATATGATATTGGAGTTGTATTATATCCTGTCTCAAAAGATTCATTCATAACATAAGAGAACTTGAGGAGATTAGCTTTGATCCTATTCTTAAACCAATACTAACAAATGGATCAGAGAGCCAAACAATTCTTTCCCGAGACAAAAGCGGAATCCATTCCTGTAAAATTGGGAAAACAAGGAGAGACAGAGTTAGAAAGGAGAAACTTTGCCGAAATGAAGTAACATTTCCAACGCATCGATGGATAGGAATAACACAGATAAGACGGTTTTAAAAGTTGATTAAACAGAGTCAGGAAGGAGAAGAGGATGAGAAAATGTGTCTTAAACAAACATAATAAACTCAAGTCCCACAGAGACCCCAAGTGATGGTGTAGGGATGAAGCAGGAGACCTTTGTGCCCCCACTTGACAACAGTGGAAGGCTAGAAGGAAGAGGAGGAGGAGGAAGAGGAGGACAGAAGAAGGAGGAGAAGGAGTAGAAGGAGAAGCAGGCGAAGGAGGAGGAGGAGGAAGAAGAAGAGGAGGAGGAAGAAACTGGCCTTAGTGTCAGAGTGAAGGCTTACCTGGGAGAAACTCTCGTACATACAACACACACATGAATAATAGAATTCCTCCCATCTCCCACCACACCCCAACCGTCCGGCACAGAAAGCGAGTTACACACACACACACACACACACACACACACACACACACACACACACACACACACACAAACCTCTTAGTATACCTCCGTATCCTTTACGGTAGTCGTAGGACACACCATGATGTAAATGCACTTCTATAACTCACTCCGCAGCATTCTCAGCACAGGAGGGGACCATACTTACCTCCTTCGCCATCATTAAGCATCTTGTATATCACTTTGCAAGGCGACGTATATATGCCAATAAATTTCCCCCGCATTCCTTCCGGGAGACGTGAAAAGGGAATTCAGAGATGAAACGTCTGGGAAAATCTTTCAGTGAAACGTGAGTGAGATGCAGCAAGACTTGCGTGGACTGTGGCCGCCTGAAAGGGTCCTTAACTGAAGCAGTCATTGCTCGTTGCTTCAGCCTCACATCTCTCTCTCTCTCTCTCTCTCTCTCTCTCTCTCTCTCTCTCTCTCTCTCTCTCTCTCTCTCTCTCTCTCTCTCTCTCTCTCTCCCTGTATATATATATATATATATATATATATATATATATATATTTTTTTTTTTTTTTTTCTTTTTTTGCTTTGTCGCTGTCTCCCGCGTTTGCAAGGTGGCGCAAGGAAACAGACGAAAGAAATGGCTCAACCCACCCCCATACACATGTATATACATACACGCCACACACGCAAATATACATACCTACACAGCTTTCCATGGTTTACCCCAGACGCTTCACATGCCCTGATTCAATCCACTGACACCACGTCAACCCCGGTATACCACATCAATCCAATGCACTCTATTCCTTGCCCTCCTTTCACCCTCCTGCATGTTCAGGCCCCGATCACACAAAATCTTTTTCACTCCATCTTTCCACCTCCAATTTGGTCTCCCACTTCTCGTTCCCTCCACCTCCGACACATATATCCTCTTGGTCAATCTTTCCTCACTCATTCTCTCCATGTGCCCAAACCATTTCAAAACACCCTCTTCTGCTCTCTCAACCACGCTCTTTTTATTTCCACACATCTCTCTTACCCTTACGTCACTTACTCGATCAAACCACCTCACACCACACATTGTCCTCAAACATCTCATTTCCAGCACATCCACCCTCCTGCGCACAACTCTATCCATAGCCCACGCCTCGCAACCATACAACATTGTTGGAACCACTATTCCTTCAAACATACCCATTTTTGCTTTCCGAGATAATGTTCTCGACTTCCACACATTTTTCAAGGCTCCCAGAATTTTCGCCCCCTCCCCCACCCTATGATCCACTTCCGCTTCCATGGTTCCATCCGCTGCCAAGATCCACTCCCAGATATCTAAAACACTTTACTTCCTCCAGTTTTTCTCCATTCAAACTTACCTCCCAACTGACTTGACCCTCAACCCTACTGTACCTAATAACCTTGCTCTTATTCACATTTACTCTTAACTTTCTTCTTTCACACACTTTACCAAACTCAGTCACCAGCTTCTGCAGTTTCTCACATGAATCAGCCACCAGCGCTGTATCATCAGCGAACAACAACTGACTCACTTCCCACGCTCTCTCATCCACAACAGACTTCATACTTGCCCCTCTTTCCAAAACTCTTGCATTCACCTCCCTAACAACCCCATCCATAAACAAATTAAACAACCATGGAGACATCACACACCCCTGCCGCAAATCTACATTCACTGAGAACCAATCACTTTCCTCTCTTCCTACACGTACGCATGCCTTACATCCTCGATAAAAACTTTTCACTGCTTCTAACAACTTGCCTCCCACACCATATATTCTTAATACCTTCCACAGAGCATCTCTATCAACTCTATCATATGCCTTCTCCAGATCCATAAATGCTACATACAAATCCATTTGCTTTTCTAAATATTTCTCACATACATTCTTCAAAGAAAACACCTGATCCACACATCCTCTACCACTTCTGAAACCACACTGCTCTTCCCCAATCTGATGCTCTGTACATGCCTTCACCCTCTCAATCAATACCCTCCCATATAATTTACCAGGAATACTCAACAAACCTATACCTCTGTATATATATATATATATATATATATATATATATATATATATATATATATTATATATATATATATATATATATATATATATACAAAAGCCTGAGACAGATACACATATTATCGACCAACCCCTAAGGGAAGACCAACAGCTGGGTTGACTGTGGACTGACTGCCGCAACCAAGATTCGAACTTACATGCTCGACCATGAATGCGTTTGGGTCAGGAACACTAACCGCTCTTCACTTCTCTTCATACTATTTCCACTATTAGTAATCCCAGATTACGGTGATACAAATAAGAATTACTCTTTACAAAAATCTGCAGTACAATGACTTCCTTGCATCAAGGCCAAGGAAACAGAAAGTGACACAGAATGTCAGGAATTTTTTAAATTCAATCTTCCACATCGGGAAAGTCAGAATGTGCTCAGCATTAAAACCGATCTCTGAGCGCAGAATATAGAATCGCAAAATATAAAACTGGTGTTCCATGAATACATATTACCTCATGAATATCAAAAGTAATCAAATTAAGGGAAAACTTAATCGCTGAAAAAAAAAGAGAAAACGAAATACAGTAGGAGCATATTGTGCAAAGTGTCTCGCGTCAGGCATAGGCGAAACATGGAGATGAGTAAGGTTGCCTTAGATGAGTGAGGCTGCCTCACCGTTCACGTGAATTGAAATGACCAGGTTTGCGCACACCTTGCCCAGGTTCTGTGTACTGTCCTTGGCTTTCCATTCTCTAATTATCAGATTAAGAATATGGAGATAATGACGGCTTCTTCGTGGAACGGTTTATGACTTTCACTGCACACACACACACACACACACACACACACACACACACACACACACACACACACACACACACACAGTTCTTAGTCGTTTCTCGCATTAACAAGGCAGCGCCAACATAAGAAAAGCCTCAATTGTTCACGTCAACCCTCTAACTGGTATGTATAACGCACCGAAACCAGGGCCTCCTATCTATAACTAGACACCAGCAACCTCTCCCTGGTCTCCCCTAACTACTTCAAATGCTTTACTTCAGACGAAAGACAGCACGACGACCCCTCTATACCACATCGCTCTAACTATCTTTTCTCCTGTGTACGCTTCTCACCCTTTTGAATGTTCATGGCCTTGACGACTCAAAGTCTGTCTCACTGCAGCCTTCCCTCTCCTTCTTGGTCTTCGTGTTCCCCTTGCTCCCTCCACTGCTGACACGTGCATCCTCTTAATCATTCTCGTTTCATTCATCGTTTTTTCGGTCTCAAGACTCGCACCCACAGAGCACCGTCGGACCTGCTTGCCATCAAACATCCCCATCATTGCCCGCAAAGAAGGTGAACCCTCTTTCCATACACTCCCTAATGCACCCAGGACATTTGCCCCCTCACCCACCTTACAGTTCACTTCAGCTCCCATAGACCCATCTGCTACCATGTCCGCCAGCAGGTATGTTATAAATTTCCCTTCCTCCAGGTTCCCTCCATTCGATACTTTCAACGTAAACGCCGTTTCGGTCCCTGGCGAAACATCATTACCTTAGTTTTATTTACATTAACTCTAAGAATCTGTATATTCAAACACTCTCCCAATAACCAGATTTCGGAATTTCTCACTCGAGTTTGTCATCAGAGCCGTGTCATCTGCAAACAAGAAGTTACTCACGTTCTAAGGTACCCGCCACTCGTAAATCCGTCACTCTCTCAAAGACCTCGCATTTACCTCCCGAACCATCCTATCCATAGAAAGAGTACACAACTATGGTGATTTCACACACCCATGATACAAATTCACACCATCAACTGGAACCATCCACCCTCATCCCTTCCTACTCGCCTTGCTGTGAAGGTAACAACACCTCTCTGCACCTGGTAACTTTCCTCCCACGCCATATATTCGTAGCCCCTTCCAGAAAGCTTCTCTCTCTTGCATATCATACGTTTTCTCTAGATTCATCTTTTTTATACGTTTTCTCTAGATTCATCTTTCTTATACGTTTTCTCTAGATTCATCTTTCTTATACGTTTTCTCTAGATTCATCTTTCTTATACGTTTTCTCTAGACCCATAAATACCACATATAAAAACAATCTTTTTCCACCTATTCTCAAAAAATATTTCAAAGCAAACGCTTCGTCCACAAATCCTCTATTACTCCTAGAACCAAATTGTTCCTACCCAGTCTGAAACTCTGTGCATTCTATCCCCCTCTCAATCACCACTCATGAATGCAGTCTACCACGAACAATCAATAAACTTACGCCTGTCACTCACACACTTTTGTACCCTCTTCATTTATACAGCGGCGCTATACAGGCATCCTGCTGTTACTCAGGCACCGTACCTTGCAATTCTATATGAGGCTTCCTTGTGGATACCGAGTTGGGGTTTCGGTGTACTGCGCATGACAGGAGGAGAGTGGAATGTGAGCGAAAGAGGCCATGTCTTCGTCTAATTGTAGTGCTACCTCGCTAGTGCGGTAAATGGATGAAGAAAGAAGAGGTAATTCTAATTCAAACGTCGTGATGAACAACTGTCCACAGGAACGTAGAGTGAAATATGTGAGCCAGAGGAGATAAACACAAATCAGTTATCAAAAGTAACTTTACGATACATGAATTCCTACTAAAGACAACATCATAGAACAAAAAGAAAATAATCTAAGATAAAGAAAATATAAATTATGCCAGTGCGTCAAACTCGAAAGGTCAAAGATGAAGGAGAACGACGAAGAGACAAAAAAAAGTTTACTCTCCTCCATCACAAAGGCGAACACGGGTCACTCCGGCTTCTCATCTTGTCTCCGGACCACGTTCAGTGGCCTCTCTAAACATAAACACATTAATGTTGCACTCAGCATGCATATCCTGCCTTTCCGGCACGACTCTCTCTCTCTCTCTCTCTCTCTCTCTCTCTCTCTCTCTCTCTCTCTCTCTCTCTCTCTCTCTCTCTCTCTCTTACTTTATCTCTCTCTGAATCAGTAATGGTCTTGTAACAGAAAGCAGTCAGCCATTTCACGTTGTTAGCGTTCCGCCAGAATCGCGCTATGTATATATATATATATATATATATATATATATATATATATATATATATATATATATATATATATATATATAGGGGATTAAGAATACTTCCCACGTATTCCCTGCGTGTCGTAGAAGGCGACTAAAAGGGGAGGGAGCGGGGGGCTGGAAATCCTCCCCTCTCGTTTTTTTTTTTAATTTTCCAAAAGAAGGAACAGAGGGGGCCAGGTGAGGATATTCCAAAAAAGGCCCAGTCCTCTGTTCTTAACGCTACCTCGCTAACGCGGGAAATGGCAAATAGTTTGAAAGAAAAGAAAAAGATATATATATGATTACACAAGTCCGTAATGATAGTATAAAGATGAAATTGCACTTCAGTAGTTTATACAATTCTATATAACGTAATCTTTTTTTATTCATGTGGCACGACGCGTTTCGTCGAGACAATCCACCTCATAAGGTGACAATACTTAATAAAGTTATTTGAATCAATCCCATCATCACACTTGGTTCGAACCGTCCAACACCAGTCTGTATAGACCAAGCACTGTCTGCAATGTCTGGCAGTAAGTAATGTAAGGAAGAGTAATTAAAGGGGGGTCACGTGGCGGGGGTTGACCTGGATAGCTGGGTGTGTATCTTGAACAACTTTTTTTTATACCTTCGTGTTTTGTCAATTCTCTAATAATGATTTGGTCAATGCTATGATGGGCTTTAAATTTGTCTTGGAACAAGTTAAAGTACTTAGTAGTAGCAATTAAGACACATTCAATGACGTTGCATGTGGCATAATCAGCAGATGGGTATCAATACGGGATTTGCAAGATCTATGGGGTGATCATTTTCATGACAATATTTAGCGATCACAGTTTTGTGGTCATCCCTGCGTACTGAATGACGGTGCCAATAACACCTCTCCGTTACAGTTTTACCTGTCTGGCCTATATGAATATCTTAACATGCCTTGCATTTGACGGCGTAAACACTTCCAATTCTTGCATGGTTTGGCTTACTATCTATTAAGGTCTTGCTGATGGTATTATTGTCCTGGAAGGCAACATTGGGCGCCCTGTTTTTAGAACATGTCTTAGCTGAGCTACGTTAGGGGAATATGGCAACACTAAACATTTAGGCATCCTTATTTGCCACATTTTTTGTTACAAGAAGCATAAAATGTCTTCCTAGCTTTCCAGTAAACTTTGTTCACAAACCAATTGGGATAATATAATATCATCTTCTGTTTAGTATATACGTAAGTTATACAAATACTTTTAGTCATGGACTGGAGACTATTAGAAATTTTGAATAACCGTCCGGCAATATTTATACTGAGAAAATATGGACAGCATCTTTCTTTTTATAATCAAATTAGTAACAGTGGTGAAAGAGATGAGACTATAAAGCTAAAGACTGAAAGGAAGAGTCAAAGAGAGACAAAGAAAGAAAGGGAGAGAATGATAATAGCTGGAAGAGAATATGGCAAAGAGAATGAAAATCAATCTCAAACAAACACTGAAACTGCCAAAAGACTCAGAAGGAACAGGTTGATATGTTCTTAAGTTCTTATCATAGTGACATCCGGAACTCCATTCTAAATTCTCTTTGGTTTTCTGAAGTGTGTACGTAACCTGAGGTGCTCCAGATTTTCCTAGCAGACTCCCTTCTTCGTAATACCTGCTTCCTGAACAGGGCTTTTTGCTCTCTGCCTTAACTTCTATTCATTCTTCTTCGTCATTAATATTTCATCTCCAAACATTCTTTTCACCTTAGTTCGTCGTCTCCTTTCGTCTAACTCTTTTCATCCATAACTTAATCTAATTTCCTTTTTGCATGCTTCTATCCTTCTCATTTTCTATGATTTGATATATATATATATTCTTTTTCTATCCAAACATTTCTTTTCAGTGTTTTCATTTCACTTTTGTCGTCCCTTCTCGTCTAGATCCTTTGATGCATACTTAACCCAATTTTTAAAGCATTTCCAACACTATATATAGATCTCTCTCTCTCTCTCTCTCTCTCTCTCTCTCTCTCTCTCTCTCTCTCTCTCTCTCTCTCTCTCTCTCTCTCTCTCTCTCTCTCTGCATATCCAACACCCCCTCTTTCTTGGACTCCTGATTTGTAACACATAATACGAACAGTTCTCGAATGGGTTACGAACCAATGAAGCCCGCTTTATAGGTTTACAGTAACTTAAGGGTTTTTCAATCATTTCCTGAACCCACAGCGTGACGCGATCCTTTCATTCTGACTCTCCTTTCATGAACCACCTCCAACTCATCCTCCTCTGATATTTGCCACTCTCATATTTACACTCTCCTTCCCTTGATCTTGCCAGCGTTTTTCGCCTCCAGCCAGTGATGTTCGCCGTCTTGAGCTCTTTCCCTGGTTAGGTACAGCGTTGCATTTTCCCCACCTCCCTCCCGTGTGTGTGTGTGTGTGTGTGTGTGTGTGTGTGTGTGTGTGGCGCCCGTGGAACATGTTTACCAGGCGTGTTGTCTCTGTCATCACGACAGAGGTGGTGGGAGTCACGGCTTTAACGTCCTAGAAAGCCCCACCTCTCTCAGGAAATGCCTGCAGCGACGCTTGAGTGGGTGTGGTCGGGTAAACTCATTTTCCACCACCTTCACTTGCTCACAAAATAATATCTCATTTTCGAGCGGGCGCGCGCGCACACACACATGCGCACACATACATACACACACCCACACACTCACACACAACACGCACACACACACACACACACACACACACACACAAGACGTCCACGTCACCCTGATCTTAAACTCTTGTATGATTAGTTAACTAGTAACTATTCATGACCTTCCTATTCTGCAGTATGTATAAAACTTTAACTGTGTATTTTCAGTCGATTGACTGCCTAGCTGTAATTAAAAACACACAAACACACACACACACACACACACACACACACACACACACACACACACACACACACACACACACACACACACACACACACATCAAAGACTATGTAAAGCGGGATAAGAGAGAAAGAACTTTCAAAAAAAAAACTTTCATGAGAAAGCAGGAGGAAAACAGAAAAGCTTTTCCATAGATTCATCAAGAGCGGGATACGAGAGGAGGAGAAAGAGGAACTTTGAAAAGAACTTTCAGGATAAAGCAGGAGAAAATCAAAAGACTTTTCCATAAATTCTTAAAGAGAAAACTGGCAGTTAAAGGAGAGCTAATCAGCCTGAGGGATTTAGAGGGAAGAGATTTAGTGGACAATATAAGGATATGTGAGGATATGAATAAGAAATGCAGAGGTGTTCTCACAGTGTAGCACCATCAACAATGAGATGGAATGGGGAAGGAGGTCTCAGAGAGCTCTGAGTATATCTAGAAAAGACATAAACAAAATATCAAAATGATTCTTCCGGATGAGCGTACTTTATACGGTATTGGAAAAGATAACCAAAGAGCAAATGAACGATTTATTGCAAAAAAAAAAAAAAGTGAGACGGGATACGGTTTTAGAGTAAGGAGCTCATGCGAAACGATCATCTTAGGTTTTTGCAAGAGGATGAGGTCAGCATTAGACAAAACAGAAGGTTGGATGATTTGTACCTGAACCGTCGAAAAGTACGTGACACAACATCGCATGTGAGGTTGATTCAGGAAGCTGGTGCATAAAGCGGGCATAAGGAGGTAGACTCCTTCGACAGATAGATCGTCTTAGTGGAAATGAACACAAGACACAGTTTAGAGGAACCCTCTCGAAATGGACTGAGGTCACAGGTGGTGTTCCGAAGGATCATGTTCTGGGACCATTACTCTTCTTGATCTTCGTCAATAGCCCGTCAGAAGGTATGGAATCCTACCTGAATATGTTTGCAGATGATGCAAAGGTCATGATGGTGGTGAAAAGCGAGGAGGATTGCATCAAAGAGAATCTAGACGGACCTCAAAGCTGGTTTGATTCATGGTTGATGGAGTTCTACCCGACTGATAGACATAAGTCACAGTGAAAGAATGTCTCAGTATGGAGAGACTCAGGAGTACATATCGTCCCTAACCTAACCAGGTTACGAGAACAGTTTTTTGAGACAAATATCAAAATATCGAAATATCAAAACTACATTCAAGTTCATAAATAAGGAAATATCCAGAAAGCTATTCACATCCTACGTGAAGCCAAAACTAGAATATGCTTTTTAAGGTTGATCAACGCACCTAAAGATACACAAGGTGCAATAATGATATAAGTTGAAAATGATAATGTGAACCGATGTGGTATATGGGGGATGATGTGCTATCACTGAGCTGAAACGGGGCGTAGGAAGCAAAGATAAACCATGAGTAAACTGTTGACTTTGGCTGTGGATGACAGGGCTTTGGATTCTGTACACTATACACGACATCGAGAGATTATATGTATGCAACTAAGGCCATTGTTCGTTTGTTTCCTGATGCTATATTGCAGAAATGGAAAAGTCAAAAAGGTACACGCCATGATTTCTAAATGAACAACAGGTACACTTTTTTTTATGTTAGCTGAGACGGCTGCCACAGTCAAGGATTTAATCCTATGAACTCGACCCCCAGGCGGCCCGTGAATGCGTCGTGGGCAACAAAGGTACCTGCTAAGCCACGGAGGTCTGTAACACATTCATATCTACGCACAAACTTAATCTTGTACTCATGTACTATGTCCCAGGTGTACATCCCAACCATTTACCATATACCAGAAATACAGTACATCTTTGAAGAGGTGTAGTAGGTGTATAGCAAGGTGTAAGAGTCACTATGAGGAAGTAGGAAATATGAAAATGTCCACAGTGCATGCTACAGACTCCAAGATTACACTCTAATAACCAGGAAGAACATGAAGCACAGTTCCTCCTAAGGGAGTCATAACTCTCATAGATTACAGGGCCTGCCACAAGGGGGTTCAACTTCGAGGTTGAAGGTCAAGGCCGGATATCCGGGAAGGTGAGGAGGCGTGGGCTACTGACCGGACCACATGATCATGATAGACGTAACACGCCACACCAGCCAGAGTGGTCGATCCCCCTCCTCGAGAATGACATTTCACAAACACCGTCGTGTCACACACTGCTCCTCCTCCCCCATCAATCTTCTTTCTTCTGTCTTGTGTCACGTATTACGTGCATGTACCACCATCAGCATATTTTTCTTAGTTTAGTATCTTTGTGTACACATGTTATTTGAACGTTTAGTCCTTGTATACAGATTTCATTTGACCTTTACATATATATATTAGGTAAGCTCTTTTCCTTGTGTGGCAATGTTGTTTGAGTTCTAATGCTATGTATAAGCTCTTTTCCTTGTGTGGCAATGTTGTTTGAGTTCTAATGCCATGTATAAGAATGATGCTTGGACTCTTATTCTATGTTTATGAGTATTATTGGAACTCTAATTCCACGCATATGAATGTTATTTGAACTTTACATTATGCTCTCAGTGGTGCTTTTCGTTTTCGCTTTTCGTATGAAAATTCTGTCATTTCATCTTCACATCTGTACACTGTCCCGATCCTGCATCCCTAACTAGACAGGTCTAGATTAGCTATTGCATTTTGGCAGACCATCTCCTCTGGTTCAGTTTGGCATGTAGTTCGCACAGTGGGTCGGCGGATCCGTTTCGGCCACACACACATACATTAGCGTAGCGTCCAATTCTGTGATGTACGATGGTTTCTTTTTTTTCTGCAACATCTATCGTTGGGGTTTTCATACAGGACTGACCCTATGCATATCGTTGACTTAATATATCCCCCCAGCCGATACAAAGGAAACGTGATTCGTTGAACTATATAGTCTCTGAGATTTCACGTGTGTAGACCCCATCGCGCACTTGAGTGATATAGATAAAACTTGGGAGACGAAGGTAGATAACATCTTGACACGCTATTGACCGAGTACAGACGTGAGGTAGATCACATCTGGAGCTGTGGGAGAGAAAATGAGAAGCTACGACAACACACGATCTGCAAACAGCAACAGGTCAGCAGACAAGGATTGAGTTTTAGAAATAAAGGCATGAGGTCTTGGTTTCACAAGATACGGAGCTGAGGGACAGTGAACAAAGACTTTGTGTCGGCGTTGATGCGTTGATAATCTTTATAGATGATCTAAGACCATTCACAGTGTCCTCTGTGTTTCATTCAATACCGAGACTTATGAACATTCAGTGAGGTGAAGGAAGACACAACCTATAGTGAGTAGTTCTGGAATAGAATTCAGGAGTCCAATGTAGATGTTCCATGCTGTCCAGGAACAGAAGTCTTTACTACCCTCTGCTGTCGTGATCATTTTACCGGTGCCATTTATGAAACTACGTTTCTAATTCAACTACTGGATAAGTTGCTGTCAGTTGTGAACTGGTCTATTATCTTTATCATACCTTAATCTTTTTTGTCTACATGTTTAGATCATGATGTGGAATATGTCATTTGTTCGTTGGCTTGACTTTGCTCCTCATGACGTGCAAACTCAATGGTCATTGGAACTTGTAGACTTCTATGTAGCATTAGTTTTCAGTGATTCCATTTAACCTATTTCAATGAAGATATTATTGCCTATCAGATGAAATGTTACTTAAAAAAATGCACACTGGTTTTTTCTTCGTTGCTTCACACCAGTGAATGGTATTCTCGCAAATCATTTAATTTGGTTAATGATCAAAACATTATGTTGTAAGGGTTCAGAACACTGATGTGAAAGACTTCGCCACAAACTATAGCCATGTTATAGTTATAACCATATGAGTGATCTGATATGCACTACATGACATCTGGAACTGTAGAATGCCTACTCCTATAATCAAGTGAGCAACAAACAAGACAATGGAGTGAAAAGGTGACAATTAGTGACACAAAGAAAATAGTGGAGGGTGGAAAACTGGAGGTGCGAATTTTTAAGCTAAGTAATCAAGGAAAGTGAGTGACTCTGAAACCGTCATCTGATCTGGGCGGAATGAAAAAAAGGAAAGGGCAGGAGCACCGAAGAGGACTGAGGGGGTCGGTTGTAGAATGACGTTGAGGCAGCGAGCATCAAGCCCCAATCGGCAGGTCCTGAAATTTCGCCTGACCCTTGAGGAGAGAACACAGACATCCATAATAATCCTGGTAAGTCCTGCATTGTGTTGTCGAAGGAGAACACGCTTGGTGAGGTAGGGGGAGAGGGTCGCCACGAGTAGGTTGAGTGCCAACAGGGATGCTAATAGCTTGTATTTTAACAGGATCTTTGCTATAGTAAGACGCAGGTGTTGAAGGTCACAGCGAGAACGCGAGTCTTACCAATGACGACCTCAGTGCGTGCTTGACCGAACGGTCGCGGTGCGCAGTTGTGAGCGGAGGCGACTTCGAGCGCCCCCGTCATTGACCCGGCCAACGCAGTCAGTTGGTAAGGGAAAGACAAGCTCTACTTTACATGGTCACACCTGCCCCATCCAGCATAGGAGCAGCTAAGGACCTGCATGTTTAATGACTTGGTGGTTTTGGAAGACGGTGACTCTATTAGACAAACAGTGGGGCTCGGGCGTATACTATCCAGGTATGGTTGAAGACGCTGTCGTGCAACGAGACGATACACAGTGAAGTGACTTGTAACACCAGAGGCTTGGAGTAGATCAGCAGATCATTATCATGTTCTGTAGCATCAATCAATGTAATATCAAGGGTTAATCCACTCTGATCTGAATTAATTTACTTGTCTTTCCTATGATTCTTCAGTCTCCCGTTCAGTTCTATGCTGTTTGACTAACCTCGTTGTTTTTTAGGGGCAATATTAACATCATTCTTGTGTTTGATATGTTACATTACCTTTATCCATGTTGCATTACTGGCCGTAAATAAAAAGTTGTGTTTAACGGTAATGATTAAAGATGGTTAGACAACAATGGAGTGCCACAAGGATCAGTCTTGGGACCGGTTCTCTTCCTCATATAATGACATTGATAATGGACTGCATTTCAAGATATCAGAATTCGTTGATGATACAAAGCTGGGAGATAAATCCACAAATGAATTTGAAAGTCTAGACCTTCAAACTGAAATGGAAAATTTGATGGAAATGAATTTTAATTCTGTTTAACTGCAAAAATGTAAAAGAAGAAAAACACTTGATTACAATAATCTGTGGTCACCTAAAACCAATATATATATATATATATATATATATATATATATATATATATATATATATATATATTTCACGAGGCTTAATACTATGTTTTTTTTCGACGAACTTCTCGTTCCAAATCTGACCTTGACCAGTGATAAATGAAGAGGTTCAGCTGTAATTACGCAATGTCATGAAGAAATAGATTGTGAAAACTTTATCGATGGATGAAAAAAAATAAAGCGATTGATTCTTTTCTTTTCGACCTTCGCTTCAATGAATAATGACATTTCCTCAATCACATCGTACCTCACATTCAGAATATTTCTTGACCCTCGTCCGAAATATACTTTCATTTATAGTTATCCTCCGTCATTTCTCGTATGTCATCCATTCTAGAACTGTTTTAACTTATAAACGTATTTAGTCTTGACTCTTTCATGGCACAAAGTCCCCTAATGCTACCGTATGATCCAACACTTTCTGAAGATTGAGAAAATCTTAAAGCTTTTGACATCACACTGTTCCTCTCTCGCTCTTTCTTCGAGAGAGAGAGAGAAAACGAAAGTCACATGGTTCAGGCTTCAAGTTAGTGGTGCCATCAGCGTAGCAGTCCTGCAGTGTAATCCTTGTGTAATCCTTGCCACGAGCTCTACACTCTAGTCCCCAGCACCTGCCAACAAACAACAGGCACTTCCGTTCTCCATTTCTTTCACCAGTCTTGGAAATTCTGTATCCTTGGCTATTTGCATTTTCCTCAAGCCTCAATACCCTCCCTTTGGTTGACCACTGCCTAATTTGGATATTCTTTTCTTTTCTTCAATTCATCTCCGTAATCAATATTCACATCAGCAACTCCTACAATGATACAGTGGATAAGTGCAGAAATGTATCTCTACGTCTGTCTCTTAACTTAAAATGTGAACGGCTCATCCCTTCCCTCAACTTTTCTGACCCCGAAGGCACCAGACAGAGATTCTGTCCTGGGAGCCTCAACCCCAAAATACTTTTTTTTCTCTCTCTCTCTCGCTCCATGCGACAATACACTGTTATTCTGGGTAGGACTCTCTCTTGTTAGGCAAGAGCCACAGAATGTTTCCATTCACTGTTTTCGTTATCAAGATTTCTTCGTAATGTCTGGTTCACGTAGTCACTCATCACCGTAGTTTTTCCATGTTGATGCATCTTACTGCTCCATATCTTTCCTTCTCTCATTCCACTTCCCAGTTCTGTCACTTTTAATTTTCCAAAGTGTAATTTTTTCTTCTTTCAATGCTGATCCCATATATTCGTTTTTTATTCACTCGTGTCCTTTTTCTCACATCATATATCGATAATCCTTTACTGTGTTTACATATTTCTCAGAAGGAAAGGTTTGTATAGGTTCATGTTCCACACTTAACCCTTTATACTATCTTCTGTTGACACAGAAAACCTTCATATTTTTATAAACTACTTAGCTAAGCCCCAGGCGATTATGAAGGACACTATGTTCACCATCTGGGCTTAACAGTGAGGTATCGACAACCCAGTGCATGCACACGACCTTATCATACCAGGAAGTGACGACTTGATAATGACCAGTTTCGTCCCAGCATTACCAGCTATGATAAGCTGATTACACTACTTCCTCCCACCTCAACCCCCTTCCTTCCCGACTGAAATTATGCTGCATAACTGTTCTCATCATTTACACTAAGGTAATTGGCTGGGTCATCATGCAAGGCTGAGTAATGGCTTTTCCTTAGTCATGTAAGAAACACCGCGCCACCAGCTGCAGGATATCCGGACCTTCACTGCTGCACATGAGTGTTGAGCATGACGTTCCCCCCAGCGCTGTGATAATGCAGAGGTAAACGCTATCAAACTTCGTAAAGCTCACTTAAGCCACATTGATGTAGGACGAGGCTACATCATCTCGCAGGCAGCTTAGCGTCAGCGTTTCACTATTATTCATACGAATAGAATAAAGCCACAGCACGGATGATGAGCCAGAGAAAACAACATAGAAACATAACTGCATTTTATGACTAATCTTTTACCTAAGACAACCAGCTAGTATAACAGTGATGGTGCCATCTGCCAAGACTGTGGCACGTGAGTTCAGCCGCCTTCTGTAGGAAGTTGATGGCGCGTTGTGACTCGCCTCGCCTTTGGGTGACATTTGCCAACTAAGACAGCACTCTGATGAAATCATCTCTCCCCAGTGTAGCACAGGCATTCAACCGCAGTCTGGTGAAGGAGACCAGTACACACAGGACGATGAGGGCTATAACGACTGACCTTTCGGTGTAGATAACAATCATGGAAAAGAACTTTAATTCTTTAAATGGTTTTCGTCAGCAAAATGGCACAGGAGACCAGCAGCACCATAGAGAAGAAGATAAACACCCTAAGCACAATGAAGGCTCCAGAGACGCAGCTATCTAGTAAGGTAACCCAGCTTTACAATGGAAAAATCCGTCTCACCACTGTAGTGAAAGTAATCAGCAACATTCTGGTCTGGTAGAGGAGGAAACCCAGGACGAAGACGGCGAGAGCGAACGGCTATACAAGAAGGCTTCCTTACGCAGTGTGGTATCGCCCTCCATTGAGCAACATTACAAAGGATATAAAGAAGAGCCAAAGTCGAAACACTTGCTGAAGTAGAGCCGATGAGAGCCGTTTAGGCTGAAGTCCAGTGGTGTCGAAGTTGTAGGGATGATGAAGGTACAGTGAAGTTGGCCTGCGGAATCATCAGTAAGAGTACGCTGAAAATGCATGTGTTGGTGCCTCTCTCCGAAGAGAAAACGATCATGATTGGAAGCGCAGGCCATGATATGATATTCCATTCGAATACTGGCGTTACTAATTTCATTTACGACGGTCCGCCAATGACAGCTAGAGTTCGCGTATCATAAACTTAATTGCGTTCTCCTCTGTAATGGAAGCAAACAAATCTTGGTACGGTTAGAGTGAGCATATATATATATATATATATATATATATATATATATATATATATTATATTATATTTATTATACTTTGTCGCTGTCTCCCGCGTTTGGGAGGTAGCGCAAGGAAACAGACGAAAGAAATGGCCCAACCCCCCCCCCATACACATGTATATACATACGTCCACACACGCAAATATACATACCTACACAGCTTTCCATGGCTTACCCCAGACGCTTCACATGCCTTGATTCAATCCACTGACAGCACGTCAACCCCGGTATACCACATCGCTCCAATTCACTCTATTCCTTGCCCTCCTTTCACCCTCCTGCATGTTCAGGCCCCGATCACACAAAATCTTTTTCACTCCATCTTTCCACCTCCAATTTGGTCTCCCTCTTCTCCTCGTTCCCTCCACCTCCGACACATATATCCTCTTGGTCAATCTTTCCTCACTCATCCTCTCCAAGTGCCCAAACCACTTCAAAACACCCTCTTCTGCTCTCTCAACCACGCTCTTTTTATTTCCACACATCTCTCTTACTCTTACGTTACTCACTCGATCAAACCACCTCACACCACACATTGTCCTCAAACATCTCATTTCCAGCACATCCATCCTCCTGCGCACAACTCTATCCATAGCCCACGCCTCGCAACCATACAACATTGTTGGAACCACTATTCCTTCAAACATACCCATTTTTGCTTTCCGAGATAATGTTCTCGACTTCCACACATTCTTCAAGGCCCCCAGAATTTTCGCCCCCTCCCCCACCCTATGATCCACTTCTGCTTCCATGGTTCCATCCGCTGCCAGATCCACTCCCAGATATCTAAAACACTTCACTTCCTCCAGCTTTTCTCCATTCAAACTCACCTCCCAGTTGACTTGACCCTCAACCCTACTGTACCTAATAACCTTGCTCTTATTCACATTTACTCTTAACTTTCTTCTTCCACACACTTTACCAAACTCAGTCACCAGCTTCTGCAGTTTCTCACCTGAATCAGCCACCAGCGCTGTATCATCAGCGAACAACAACTGACTCACTTCCCAAGCTCTCTCATCCCCAACAGACTTCATACTTGCCCCTCTTTCCAAAACTCTTGCATTTACCTCCCTAACAACCCCATCCATAAACAAATTAAACAACCATGGAGACATCACACACCCCTGCCGCAAACCTACATTCACTGAGAACCAATCACTTTCCTCTCTTCCTACACGTACACATGCCTTACATCCTCGATAAAAACTTTTCACTGCTTCTAACAACTTTCCTCCCACACCATATATTCTTAATACCTTCCACAGAGCATCTCTATCAACTCTATCATATGCCTTCTCCAGATCCATAAATGCTACATACAAATCCATTTGCTTTTCTAAGTATTTCTCACATACATTCTTCAAAGCAAACACCTGATCCACACATCCTCTACCACTTCTGAAACCACACTGCTCTTCCCCAATCTGATGCTCTGTACATGCCTTCACCCTCTCAATCAATACCCTCCCATATAATTGACCAGGAATACTCAACAAACTTATACCTCTGTAATTTGAGCACTCACTCTTATCCCCTTTGCCTTTGTACAATGGCACTATGCACGCATTCCGCCAATCCTCAGGCACCTCACCATGAGTCATACATACATTAAATAACCTTACCAACCAGTCAACAATACAGTCACCCCCTTTTTAAATAAATTCCACTGCAATACCATCCAAACCTGCTGCCTTGCCGGCTTTCATCTTCCGCAAAGCTTTCACTACCTCTTCTCTGTTTACCAAATCATTTTCCCTAACCCTCTCACTTTGCACACCACCTCGACCAAAACACCCTATATCTGCCACTCTATCATCAAACACATTCAACAAACCTTCAAAATACTCACTCCATCTCCTTCTCACATCACCACTACTTGTTTTCACCTCCCCATTTGCGCCCTTCACTGAAGTTCCCATTTGCTCCCTTGTCTTACGCACTTTATTTACCTCCTTCCAGAACATCTTTTTATTCTCCCTAAAATTTAATGATACTCTCTCACCCCAACTCTCATTTGCCCCTTTTTTTCACCTCTTGCACCTTTCTCTTGACCTCCTGTCTCTTTCTTTTATACATATATATGTTGTATGGTTGCGAGGCGTGGGCTATGGATAAAGTTGTGCGCAGGAGGGTGGATGTGCTGGAAATGAGATGTTTGAGGACAATGTGTGGTGTGAGGTGGTTTGATTGAGTAAGTAATGTAAGGGAAAGAGAGATGTGCGGAAATAAAAAGAGCGTGGTTGAGAGAGCAGAAGAGGGTGTTTTGAAATGGTTTGGGCACATGGAGAGATTGACCAAGAGGATATATGTGTCGGAGGTCTAGGGAACGAGGAGAAGTGGGAGACCAAATTGGAGGTGGAAAGATGGAGTGAAAAAGATTTTGTGTGATCGGGGCCTGAACATGCAGGAGGGTGAAAGGAGGGCAAGGAATAGAGTGAATTGGATCGATGTGGTATACCGGGGTTGACGTGCTGTCTGTGGATTGAATCAGGGCATGTGAAGCGTCTGGGGTAAACCATGAAAGTTGTGTGGGGCCTGGATGTGGAAAGGGAGCTGTGGTTTCGGGCATTATTGCATGACAGCTAGAGACTGAGTGTGAACGAATGGGGCCTTTGTTGTCTTTTCCTAGTGCTACCTCGCACACATGAGGGGGGAAGGGGATGGTATTCCATGTGTGGCGAGGTGGCGATAGGAATGAATAAAGGCAGACAGTTTGAATTGTGTGCATGGATATATGTGTATGTGTCTGTGTGTGTATATATATTGTGATGTACATTGTGATGTATAGGTGTGTATATTTTGCGTGTGTGGACGTGTAGGTATATACATTGTGTATGGGGGTGGGTTGCGCCATTTCTTTCGTCTGTTTCCTTGCGCTGCCTCGCAAACGCGGGACACAGCGACAGCAAAATAAAATTAAAAAAAAAAAAAATATATATATATATATATATATATATATGTATATATATATATATATATATATATATATATATATATATATATATATATATATATATATATATATATATATATATATATCTTATTTATTTTTTATCACACTGTGTCGCTGTCTCCAGAGTTAGCGAAGTAGCGCAAGAAAACAGACGGAAGAATTGCCCTACCCACCCACATACACACGTCCACATACGCACGTATACATACCTATACATTTCAACGTATACACATATATAAACACACAGACATATACATATATACACATGTACATAATTCATACTGTCTGCCCTTATTCATTCCCGTCGCCACCCCACCACACATGAAATGACACCCCACTACCCCCGCATGCCCGCGAGGTAGCGCTAGGAGAATACAACAAAGGCCATATTCGTTCACACTCAGTCTCTAGCTGTCATGTATAATGCACCGAAACCACAGCTCCCTTTCCAAATCCAGACTTCACAAAACTTTACATGGTTTACCCCAGACGTTTCACATGCCCTGGTTCAATCCATTGACAGCATGTATACCCCGGTACACCGCATCGTTTCAATTCACTCTATTCCTTGCACGCCTTTCACCCTCCTGCAAGTTTAAGCCCTGATCGCTCAAAATCGTTTTCACTCCATCCTTCCACCTCCAATTTGGTCTCCCACTTCTCCTCATTCCCTCCACCTACTGACACATATATCCTCTTTATCAATCTTTCCTTACTCATTCTCTCCATGTGACCAAACCATTTCAAAACACCCTCTTCTGCTCTCTCAACCACACTCTTTTTATTACCACACGTCTCTCTTACCCTTTCATTACTTACTCGATCAAACCACCTCACACCACATTGTCCTCAAACATCTCATTTCCAACACATCCATCCTCCTCCGCACAACCCTATCTATAGCCCACGCCTCGCAACCATATACCATTGTTGGAACTACTATTCCTTCAAACATAACCATTTTTGCTTTCCAAGATAATGTTCTCGCCTTCCACACATTCTTCAAGGCTCCAAGAACCTTCGCCCCTTCCCCACCCTGTGACTCACTTCCGCTTCCATGGTCCCATCCGCTGCCAAATCCACTCCCAGATATCTAAAATACATCACTTCCTCCACTTTTTCTCCATTCAAACTTACCTCCCAATTGACTTGTCCCTCAACCCTACTGTACCTAATAACCTTGCTCTTATTCACATTTACTCTCAGATTTCTTCTTTCACACACTTTACCAAACTCAGTCACCAGTTTCTGCAGTTTCTCACCCGAATCAGCCCCCAGTGCTGTATCATCAGCGAACAACGACTCACTTCCCAAGCTCTCTCATCCACAACAGACTGCATACTTGCGAGTATGAATATGTACAGCAAGTATGAATATGTACATGTGTAAATATGTATATGTCCGTTTATGTATATGTATGTATACGTTGAAATGTATGGGTATGTAAATGTGCGTGTGTGGGAGTTTATGAGTATGTGGGTGGGTTGGGCCATTCTTTCGTCTGTTTCATTGCGCTACCTCGCTAACGCGGGAGACAGCGACTAAGTATAATAAAACATGACATATATATATATATATATATATATATATATATATATATATATATATATATATATATATATATATATTCCTATGAGTCCATGGGGAATGAAACATGATAAGTTCCCAAGTGCACACTCGTGTAATAATCACATCATTAGGGGAGATACAAAAAATAAATACAAGTCAGTTGATATACAACGAAGAGATGTAGCTAGGACGCCATTTACTAAACAAGTGACAGTCGATATATTCGTCATGGTTAGATCTTACAATTCACTGGCACATATATCTTAACGCCAAAACCTACATTCAAATCATATGGACGATCCGATTCTAAACACCATACTTCCCTGAAAAGACAAGTTCCGTTGATATCTCACTCTTGCCCATGATATGCTGGTTCCCGTGCGAAAGGATAGAGTCTCTCCAGTACCAGCAGTTCGCTATCTGAGGAGCGAGCTACTTGCCAACACAGAAAATCATCGCCGCCGTCAATGGGTGGTCATTATCGTGAGCGTGAAGACGTATTGCTGAGAAAGGCTCTTCTGCGACTGCTAATTGGTTCTCTCATTGGTGCTCTCATGGGTACGTACCCTGAGGCGGCACTCCACTTGTCAGCATAAAATAACATTCCAAATAATGTCATTGTGTTACTGGACAACTGAGGACTCCGGGAATTACGCCCTTATAACTGAAAAAAGTTAAAATGGATCGTGTATCTGGCTTTGGAAATTCCTCTACCAGTGACTCGTTTCCAGAGAGAGTGACTGCATTTCCCAGCCAAGAGAATGGGTGGATAGACCACATATCTGGCAATAGATGGTGATTTCATAGGGGGACATGTTTTTTCTCGCGCATTTATACTCTTAATCCTGTATATATATATACTATGTCTTCACTCTTATGTATGTAGAAACACACACACACACACACACACACACACACACACACACACACACACACACACACACATACACACAAGCCTATGTCAGGTTTGTGTGTATGTGTGTTCAAATACGAGGTGATAAGAGACATCAGAAAAGACGGACGACACTTTATCATGTATACATGCCGCCATTTCTACTGACCATTTACTACTTGATGGCAATTAACCAGAGTCCATACTACTCAGTTTTTCTTCTGAAACATACATTTCTTCTGAAACAAAAGTCAATAATAAAATTCTAATTTCGTTGATATTGAAATCTGTGATAGAATCTGACGTCGATGAAACCTCCAAATATTTCCACTGCTGATAAAACACTGTTTTCTTCTTGTAAATAATGTTTCATTGTACAAGAGACAGAGAATATATACTTCCGGTAATTCATTTGGGTAACCCTACAGATAGTCGTTTTCTTTAAACTCTTTAGTATGATAATAATGTTTTCTTCTTCCTGTAAAGCGGTAACTTGCCCATACTCATATCTATCATGAGCGTTATCTTTGAAAGAGTATAGTAAAATCAATAATGGTGAATC